>NC_140496.1:58302939-58745439 GCF_964271855.1 Acomys minous | reverse complement strand
TTTTATCCTAGCTTAATTATGCAGGCACTCAATATAAAGTTTGGTGTGCTTGGCAAACTCCTTTTTACTAGTCTAGCTTTTCTCCAAAACATTCAATGGCCATTGGCCACTATCTAGAACACAAACTATTCCATGCTTGTATGTGTGTGTGTGTGTGTGTGTGTGTGTGTGTGTGTGTGTGTGTGTGTTGTGTGTGATGGGTTGGGTATTTTTGCTTTGTCACTCCTCACCTTGGTTTGGAAGACAGGGTCTCTCATTGAACCCGAAGCTCACTGATCTGACGTCCAGGAAGCTTCAGGGATGTGTGTGTGTGTGTGTGTGTGTGTGTGTGTGTGTGTGTGTGTGTGTGATGGGTTGGGTATTTTTGCTTTACCACTCCCCACCTTGGTTTGGAAGACAGGGTCTCTCACTGAACCCGAAGCTCACTGATCTGACGTCCAGGAAGCTTCAGGGATGTGTGTGTGTGTGTGTGTGTGTGTGTGTGTGTGTGTGTGTGTGTGTGTGATGGGTTGGGTATTTTTGCTTTACCACTCCCCACCTTGGTTTGGAAGACAGGGTCTCTCACTGAACCCGAAGCTCACTGATCTGACGTCCAGGAAGCTTCAGGGATCGTCCTGTGTTCACCTCCCCAGAGCTGGGATTATACGTATGTGGCACAATGCCTGGCTGCTTACATGGAAGCTGGAGAATTGAATTCAGGTCCTCGAGGCTTCTCGGTGAGCACTTTACTGACTGAGCCGTGTCTCCAGGCTGCTGGCCTTTGTACTCATTTAAAAATCACCGAGCCTTTAGTCTCCAAGGCAGGCTCCAGCAAACCTAAACATTGGCTAGGGAACTGGAGTCAGCAGGATGTTACCTGCAAAGTCAATTTTTATCCAGAACAGGGCTTTGCCTGTGTTAACCTGTCACCAGTGGCATGAAATATGAGCCCACTGAACACCGTGGAGTTTGATCTGAAGAGAGGATGGTTGTGCCGGATGTTGAAGCCAAAAGCCCATGAAAAGTCTATTTCTGAATACTTATCGGCTCCTTCCTGGTGGGGGGCAGGAGATCTGATGCCCCACTGGCATGTGTCAAGTCTGTCCCTGCCTCGGCTTGCTGGCGTGACCCCTTCTCGTCTTTCCAAGCCTCGACGGGTACAGTGACTTCTCCAACCACCCATGATTCTCCAACAAGGAAAGGAACCAACAGAGCCCAGCAAACACTTTGACAGGAGGGAGCCTGGAGCTCCTAGGGACTGGCACAAGACCAGGACAGCCACCAGAATGAGTGCCAGGAAAAGCTAAATGAGATAAGCTCGGAGACAAGATACGGACAGTCTGTACAGAACACGAGCCTGGGCAGCAGCGCTGTCCTTTCTCCCAGCATGCAGTACAGAAGATCCGCAGATCCCTGGCATATGTCTTGGTTTAAGAAAAGCTGGCTGTCTTTGTCCAACATCACGTCTCAGCTGTAGCCTGCGGCTCCAGTACAAGCGGGACACTGAGAGGAAAAGGAAACGGTGGACAGAGGGGAGTGGGCGCCATGGTGACCGAGCAGACACTAGACTGCAGTCTTGCTCCTCCATTCCTCAGTGGCTGCTTCAGCCTCTTTTAGCGCCGCCCCTCACCTCCTGTTACCTCGGCTCTGTGAGTGTCCCCACTTTCCCCTGGAACATAGAGTCCTCTGCTGTTAGACTCTGGGAGGGCTAAGTGGCCAATGGACTTTGTACGAGATCCAGGCTGCGTGTGTGTGTGTGTGTGTGTGTGTGTGTGTGTGTGTGTGTGTGTGTGTGTGTGTGCAAAGATGGAAAGGGTGGGAAGGGCACCCTGTTATGAGCTTCCTCTCATGCGTTTGGCTCTGACCCCTGAGGGGGCCAGGGGGACAAAAACAAACAAACAAACAAACAAACAAAAAACCCAGAGGAAACAAGTTTTGAAAACGGAATGACATCCGATCTCATCTGTGGACTTGAACCAGCCCTAAACTTGCTCTAAACCTCTCTCCTCCATGGACAGGGCTACAGCAATAGCTACATTGCTCCTGTCAGGCAGACACTATACAAAGACTGAAACACACACACACACATACACACATACACATACACACATATACACATACATACACACACATACACACACACACACACACACACACACACACGCATACATGCGCGCACACACACACAGCCTGTTTGCCCAGTATGGCTGAGGGAGCAAGATAAGCTATTTTGCATATTTAGTCCATGACAGCCTGGGACAAATTGGAACAACTGGTCACCTCAGCAGAAAATGGGCTTTCCAGAGGACACAGAGAGGCGACTAGTTGGCTGTACGGCTGTGACAGTAGATGAGGATGAGACATCCCTTCCTGGAGCCTGGAAACCCGTCCTGCATTCGACTCCCTTTCTGAACACATGGGGTGCCTGTCCCTGTGATGGGAGTCTGGTTGATCCTGAGCCTTCTGGATGAACAGAGGGTGTGTGTGTGTGTGTGTGTGTGTGTGTGTGAGAGAGAGAGAGAGAGAGAGAGAGAGAGAGAGAGAGAGAGAGAGAGAGAGAGAGAGAGAGGCTGCCGGGACCTGTCTGCTAGGTTCCAGGAGGTGAAGGTCAGCTAAGGACAGGCTGATGTGCTTGCCCCGTGGGGCCTTTCTCTTGGTGACACAGCCTCAGGCTTAGAACAATGGCCCCTCATTAAGCGAGATGCACATCTTTGGCCGTGCCAGTGCTGCCACCTGCTGTTTGCATGGCTGTGCTCTTTCATGGGTTCTTGCTTAGTCTGCCTTGCCCCATCCCCCAGCTCACTTAGGTGGAGACCCCTTGAGAGGCACCGGGAGGAGCCCTGGAAGGCTGGCAATCTGGGGCCAGAAGCCTGTTTGTTGAGGCTTTTGGGTCCTAGAATCTGGACCCAGATTGACACTCTTAGTTGCCATGGAGTTCCCCAGGCCCGGGGATCCACTGGAGCCTGCTGTACCGTAGTCAATTATTAAGTATTCAGGAATTTTACAGGTTGCATTGTCAGCTTGAAGTAGGTCTCGGCAGCAGTATTTACACGATGGAAATTGGCAAATGCCAAAATAAATCAGAGTTTTACCCAAGCCCCAAGCTCCTGCAGCTCATTTGTCAACAAGACAAGAAGCCTTGTCAACACTCAGACAGGCTGGGGGAGGCTCAGCAGTAGAAGGCTTGCATGCACATGGGCCTCGGTTGACCCTAGAAAAAAGGGAAAGTGACACCCCTGTAGCAGGGGTGTTCTTAGACATCCACCAAGTCGGGACTCAGATCCCAGGAAATGCAGAGACAGGCTCCCGCAGGAGGGAGGCAGTAGCCATCCTGTTAAGATGGAGTTTTCAAGGAAGGAACTGCTTATTCTTATGAATAAAGCCTGTAGTTGAAGGCTATGGAACAGGACACGGGGGACCTGGAGTTCTCCTGAGTTCTAACTGTGCCACTGGGCAAATGGCCTCACCTGTTCAGCTCTCCGGTCTCCTGCTTTGGTGTGGTGGCACCAAAGTGATGCGTTGAAGAGCTAGGACATTGCTGGGCACAATGCACTTGGCACCTGTTAGATATTATCCGTCATTCATTGGCGCTCAGCAGCCCTGTAAACAGAGCTTGCCAGCTCCCTCCTAAAACCAGTGTCAGGCCTGGGGGGGTAGCACACGCCTTTAATCCCAGCACCAGAGAAGCTGATGCAAGTAGAAGTCTGTGAGTTCAAGGCCAGCCTGGTCCGTATAATGAGTTCCAAGACAGCCAGGACGACACTGTGAGAGCCAATCCCAAAAAAACAAAAACAAAGCCAGCGCCACTTATGAATGTTCACACTAGCCTCACACTTGCCTGTCTTCTGTTCTTGTCATCTCTCCCACCCCTCACTAAGGACTTGAGGCAAGGCATCCTTTAGGACATAGAGACCACATGGTATGCCACATCATGAACTGAGAAAGCTTAAAGAACTAAACAGTAGAAACCACAGAAGCAACCCAAAGGATTGTCACTTAGGAGGTCCAGGTAACAAAGGGTAGTACACACATCCAATTCCAACTCCAAGAGCCAGTGCCCTCGCTTTGTTCAGAGACAGAGTCTCACTATGTATCCCAAGATGACCTTGAACTCATAATGTTCCTACCTTGGTTACAGACATACAATAGCCAGCTTTTGACTCTATTGCACCTGGCTGGAGCAGCCTGCCCAGCACCTAGAGAAACAGAGGAGTGTCCACCCAGGTCAACTCAGTCTTTGAGTGAGCAATTTGGACTTTCAGGGACTGAGACCCGTGGAAGACGGTGGTGCCTTGTGGACACAAACATTTCTCTTCCGAAGGCGTCTGGGTGAGCGTGGGCCCTGCTTCTCTTGTGCTTTGTTAAATAGACTAAGACTGGGTTAATTTGGTTGCAGAAACAGAAGACAGAGGCATGAATGGCGGCGTCTACGTTTCTTTCCCTCCCACGTTGATAAGTCTGGGGCTCAGCCGTATCGACCAGGTACAGGAGCGCAGCACTGGCTGTCAATCAGCAGCTCGTGGCTCCAGGATTCTAGGCATGAAGTTTTTACCTCGTGATTCAAGGCAGCCACCGAGCTCCAACCATTGTCGTCTGCCTTCTAGTCCGTGGAAAACTCTGTTTTAGAAGTCATGGGCCGTGTGTAGTTATGTGGCTTCACTCAGGTATAAGAAACGTGGGTAGCGTGCATGTGTCCGGCTAAAGTTTAAAGGTTCTATTGTTTAATAAAGTAAAGCAGATAGCAAGAGGTCAGTCCCCCTTAGCCTGCTCACAGCTCCCCCAGGAACTTCTGAATGCCCACCTCCCACCCCAAAGTAAGAAAGCCATCCTCCGAGCCCAGCATGGAGAGGTTGCTAGGTCCTCCACGCAGCATCTTTCCTGCCTCGGGCTGACGACTCTGTTGCCCCTTCAGAGTCTGTCTGAAGTTTCTCTCCCTTCCAATTCTCCTAGTCACCTTCCATTGGCTGATAAAATACTTGTGGCAAACAACTTAAGCTTCAGAGTGGTTTAGCACACGGGAGGTTTTGGTCTGTGGACAGCTGTTCCTGTTGCCTTAGGCCTGTGGCAAAACATGGTGGAGGAAAACTCAGTTCCTAGCTGCCGGGAAGAAAGAGAGGAAGAAGGAAGGAGCAGAAAGGGTTGGGTGGGGAAGGTGGAGAATAAGAGGGGAAAACGAGAGGGGAGAGAGAGTGGGGTAGGGGAGACAGACAGGGAGAGGAGAAAAGAGGAAGTGCACATTCAGGAAAATTATATATTCTACAAAGGCTGCCCCTCCCCCTCGTCCAACCAGGCCCCGCCTCCTAATAGTCTGTTCCGCTATGACTCACAAGGGATTAACCAATTGATACGGTTGTGCCATCAAGATCTGATCACCTCACAGTATTGCCACAAGCTGGGGAGTAAGCCTCCAAGCCCATGAGCCTTTTCTAAAGTTTGTGTGTGTGTGTGTGTGTGTGTGTGTGTGTGTGTGTGTGTGTGTGTGTGCCCACTAAAGCCATAAAAGGCCACAGGATCCCCTGGAGCTGGAGTTACAGGTGTCTGTGAGCTGCCTAAGGTGGGTCCTGAGAACTAGGTCATCCTGCAGAACTTAGGCCATCTGCAAGAACTGAACTCAGTGGCCACTGGCCTGGCTTCACCGTAGTGCCATCTCCTGGATCTTTCCAACTCCACACAAGCTCCTTCAAGTGGACATTACTCTCCTAGGACCCAAATTCCATCGTCATCTGGCTCCGATAGAGAACACCAGCTCATGGCCTCCAGCCCGAGGTCTTACAGTTCTGGAGACTGTAACTCTGCCTGAGCCTGAGGTGCACAGCTCAGCTCAGCCCCACGCAAAGCTCTGCCAAGGGAACACCTGTCTGTCGCTACTTACCTGTGGCTTAAGCTGCTCTCCCACGCCTGTGCCTCCACCCCGGGGCTTGGCATACTCTCTTCCTTTGGCAAAAACTCCTGATTACCCATCTCACAAGGCTGGGCAGCAGGACGTGCTCCTCCCGGAAGCACATTTTGTTTTTCTTGGGGGCTGGATGGCAAGTGCTTCTTTGTTCCCCGCTAGAAGGCAAGCTTCCCCGAGCAGGCTGCACTGGCTGGCACACAGCGTCTGTAACAGTGTTGCTAGTGCCAGCCTCCTCAGGGGGTCTCAGAGAGCGGTTGAAGAACTGAGTGGCAGAGTAAAGCTAGGGCACCTTGGGAGTTGGAGGCGTAGGGGGTGGGGGGCTCAATGGGAGACAGCCTTGAATGTGACTGGAAAGACCTGCTGGGTGTGCTGGAACTCAGACAGTTGGGGGAGCTGTCTCCATCACTGTGGGAACAAGCATTTGGGCTCTATTTGAATATACAAATGCAGGGTCTATCCACACGCAGCCCCTTCTAGGCTTGTGTTTGGGGAGCTGGGAGGTGTGGAGTTGGTCCTGGTAAAGGTTGCTGTCGTCTCTCCATGCTTATTTTTTTTTTACATCTTGACTCACTTTTTGAGAGAGGACAAGGATGGGAATATAGCTCAGTTAACAGAGTACTTGACTTGCACAAGCCTAGTCCTGGTTCCGTGCCCAGCACCGCATAGTCATGGCGGCATGTGCCTGTAATCCCAGAGGGTGGGAGATGGAGTCAGGAAGATCAGAAGCTTAATGGCATCCTCAGTTGCTTATTGATGAGTGTAAGGCCAGCCTTGGGCCACACAAGGCACTGTCTTGAAGCAAAGAGTGGGAAGGAAGGAAGGAAGGAAGGAAGGGAGGAAGGAAGGAAGGGAGGGAGGAAGGAAGGAAGGAAGGAAGGGAGGGAGGAAGGAAGGAAGGGAGAGAGGAAGGGAGGGAGGGAGGAAGGAAGGAAGGAAGGGAATGGGAAAGCAAGAGAAAGAAAGGGAAGGAAAAGGAGGTCTTCCTAGTTGTCTCCCATACAGGGATCACAGCTGTGCAAGTACAGCCATGTCTCACTTTTATATATTTATTTAGTTCTAAGGCTCGGTGTTTGAGGAGCCAAGAAAATGGAGAGTTTGGAATAGTAGAAATATTTGAATTAAGCGATCTAGACAAATCACTTTTCAGACGTGGAATGTCAGTCTTAGGGAAGGAAGAATGTGCAAGGTCACAGCCCAAGGTCACAGAGACAGAGAGGAAGGTGGACTCACCTCTCACAATTACCACCTGGCCTTTCCTTGCTCTACTACACTAGCTATCCGGGAAGACATCATCTCACCCTGTGAGTTAGATTGTGAAGGACACACACACACACACACACACACACACACACACACACACACAGTGTGCATGCTGCTGAGCCCTGCTTTGTGTCTGTGGTGACAACGTGCCATGCTTCTACACCAGAAGAAGGAACACCAGCAGCCAGGCCCCAAAGCTGAGCTTTTGCCTCCTATGGTCACTTCGGCCTCCTCTGGGGGAGGGAACCAGAGTGTCCCTGGTGACCCTTTGTGACCAAGGACTAACAGCTCCCGGCTCCCTCAAACTTGCAAGGGCTAGATTGGAAGATAAGAGATAAGATCTCTGGGGCTGCAAGGCCCTTTTGTGGAGGTCACAGGCGGGTCACTAGTTCATATCACTCATTGTAGGGCCCTGCTCTCCTGAGTTGCAAGGTCAAGGCCTGGGGCGAAAGTTCCACGGCAGGGAACATGGAGCCAAGTTGTACTTTGTGTTCCTTCCAGGCCACTGTCCCCTCCCTCCGCTGAAGGTTATAACCACAGCTCAGTTCTCTAGTGACTCACTCCAGGAAAATGACATGTGACAAGAACCTGGCTGTCATGGGACTGCTTGCCAGGGGTGCCAGGACAGTGGTGGCATTGTTCAGGGAAGACTCAGGAAGCCAAACATCCGGACACAGCACGCAGAGTCAACTCTCCCACAGGCTGGGAGAGAACAGATTCTCCTCCCCGTTGATCAATCTGTGTGTTTACTTGTTAAGGGCACATGGATATCTATTCCCTTAGGTCCCCGGTGTGAAATTTCCAGTACGCTAGGACAGGTAGAAGGGAGTTCTCCTTGAAGGTGTTCGACCTGATGTCACTTGAGCATCCACCCTCCCAACAGCCCTTTGAGATAACCACTTATCACCAAATCTTATTTTGTAACTAAGGAAATTTAAACACACAGAAGTGAAAGCATTTGTCTAGGCCATTGGGCCACTGCGTGGCTCACTGAGGATGCCAACCTGGGTCCATGTTGACTGGGAGCTATACTCCCAATGACAGGAAAGTGCTCCTCTTCTTTGCTGGTGCCTGGTTCCCTTACCCCCACCCCCACCCCTTGACCTCTTTTGTTTATCTACCCTCCAAGCCCCACTTGAATCCCACTTTTCTTACAGGAAGATTTCTCGACTGACCAGCCAGCCCTAAGGGAATTCCCATGCTCCCCCAACCACCCCTAAAACCCCCTCTGCTTACTTTCCTGACTCAGCCCTTAAATAGTATATAATTAGCTCATATAAACTTTCACAGCCATATGTGACTCCTAACCACTCTCCCAAATGCTTGAAGGCATAGATAATGTCTTTTTGAGTCCTAGAATCCTTACCATACTGCAGAATACCAAGGAACTGTTGGTAAATGCATACTAAGAGATTACTGGGGACACCACGGGATGGCCCCCATTATCAAGATGGAGAAGGCTCAGGGATGGGTGGCTATCTCCCAGAATGAGAGACTCACCTTTGGCCAAGGAACATAATCCCTGCCCCCCAGTCCTTCCTGGGGAAGGGTGTTGATGTTGCCCTGCCTTAGAATTGTCCCTTGCCCCCTGTAAGCTTCAGGAGGATGAAGCAGAGGCCAGCTAAGTCACTAAGTAGCCAGGCCATGCACAGTTTGAGTTCACTGCTCCTCCCCAGGTGTCCCTCTCTCAGCCTCACCCCAGGGGCTTTAGTGATGACTATGGCTTTAAATCTCTTCTAGTGGCAAAGGGACTTGCAACCTTCCTCCCTCAGTCTGATCCCGTTTTCCTCCTAAATCTGCCTGCTTTTCTCCCCTTAAAGCCATTATCCCTTCCCTTCCCTTTCTTTCTTTCTTTCTTTCTTTCTTTCTTCGGCTTTCAAGACAGGGTTTCTCTGTGTAGCCTTGGCTGTCCTAGACTCACTTTGTAGACCAGGCTGGCCACAAACTCACAGCGATCTACCTGCCTCTGCCTCCCGAGTGCTGGGATTAAAGGCCCTACCCACCACTACTCCCGGCATCTTTTCATTTGATCTGTTCATCCCTGGTTCATCTTAGGGAAGAATGAAAATACCAGAGTGCTATGCCAGTCTCCTGTCTGCCACTCTGAGGTCTAGAGACACTTGGTTCTTCCCAGCACCACCCTTCATGTAAACTTGCCACTTGCGGCTTTTAGCCCTAGGTCCACCTGAGGTGTAGAGCAACCTCTCCAGCTGCTACCTGGGTATCACTGTTCACACCTGAATGTCAACCTGAGCCCCATGGATCTGAGTATGTGCCTTCCTGCTCCCTGCTCACCCTGCTGTGAGGGGCCCCAAAGGTACCATTCCTTTCTTTTATTCGAGGGGAACCTAATATGGTCACACAGGTGGCCAGTCAATATTAATCAAATGTAGAAATGATGGGTGACAAATGATCTCAGTTCTGCTCTGAAACCGTTTGGAGCTGGGGACATGGCTCAGTAAGGAGTGTGCTCTCTGTGCAACCATGAGGACCCGAGTCTGGGAGACCCAGCACATACAAAGGCAAGCATTAGCAGCAAGAGTCTGTAACCCCAGAGGGTGGAGACGGGAGCATCTCAGGGCCTCTCTAGCCAGGTTGATCTGGCTAAGGAGTGAGTTCCAGGTTCAGTCAGAGACTCTGCCTCATAAAATAATGTATGGGCTGGGGCTGTAGCTCAGTGGTAACATGATCGCCTAGCTGCTTGTGTGAGGCCCTGGGGTCAAGCCTCAGTGCTGGCCAAGAATAACTTAAAAACAAAATGAGCTCTTATAGAGGAAGGCACTGACATCCGGCATTGATAGGAGGAGGCACAAGCCAACGTGACACTTACAGCCTCACCATTTAAACAGGCCATGGTACCAGACAGAGCCTAAGCCTAGAACAGTCAAACCTCTCTGTGGTAAGATGAGGACCAGGACTGGTGAGTGACTAGCATGCCTGGTAGACTCAGCTCTGCATTCAAAACCAACAAGGTGCCACCTTCAGCTGGGGATGTGTGCCAGCCGGAAGGGGTGACATCAGTAATCTCCTCTTCCGTCTCAAGAGCCCAAGTCCCAGACTCGCCTTTACTCTGGCCGACCCACGAGAGCTATTCTGAGGCACCCTCACCAGCGCTGCCCTCATGAGCCTATTAGATTGTTATTACTGTTTGAACAAACAGCTGATACCTCATGGAAAATTTAACACTTGCTTATTCCGTTCCATGAGTCTTCCTTGGCATTAGCGGAAGCTCCCTAGAAAACTGGGTCTCTGTCACGAGCAGTTTGTCACTAGCGATATGTCGTTTTTGTTATAACCCACCTGGAGTCAGAATCTTGCCTCTGTGGCAGAACAACTGGTTGCTATGGAAATGCATGCACCACCCAAGGCATGAGCCTGCACGTGGGAGCAGGGCGGTGTGGGGGTGGGGCATGGCTTGAGGCCTGATGCACGCCAGTCATCAGTGAGCTCCCAATCACTGAACTATATAACCCTAACCTGAATGTGGCTTTTATTTCTAAAGTAAGTATTTATTCTTTCACACATACACACACCAAGTGTAGTTTGGCCATATCCCTCCTATTTCTCTCTCTTACCTTTTCCCACTCGCCCCGACCCCTTTCTTCCTATCAAATCGCCCCTCATACTTTATTCGTTTGGACCCACCTGTTGGCTGCATGAGGATTGGGAGTGTATTCACTTGATCAAGGACCACATCACACTGGCTACACCACTGATGATGAGTATGATTGGCCCTCTGCCAGCAACCATTAATTTGCTTATGCTCCCAGGGAGGGGTGTGGCCTTATGAGCCCCACCCCGTTCATGATGGATGCTAATGGGTCCACTGAGTGTGGCTTGCTCCACAAGTGACTGGCCCATCTTGGCATAACCACTTCCTACCTAAGGCTCGGTGTGTGCCCTGAGTTCGATGTGCATGCGTGTACACAAGACCTCACTGTCTATGTCAGGGAGAAGCATCTATTTGACACCATGGTCATGCCAGCTTGGGCTCTCACGTGCACAGCTAACCAGCGCAGACATGACGCTAGGGGCCTAGCTGCTTCTGAGAAGGAAGTATAGAAGAACCCACACGGGCAGGGAACCTCATCCCACACCTGTCCGTCCTCTCAGGATGTCACTGAGGAACACTCAGTCCAGCAAGAAAGAGAAATGTGGGGACAGAGCACAAGGACCGGACATGGAGACAAGGTGTGGGCTTAGGGTTAGGAGAGCCACACATGACAAGTAGCCTTTCCCCACCCAGAGTGGTCTTTCCATGAGGGAGGAGGTTGGGAGTTAGGCAAGGCATCCTTACCATGCAAAGGCCCCAAAGCTCAAGTCTGGCCTAGCAACTGTGGAGCACACGGGGGCTACCTTGGCCCATGGTGGGGGAGGGGGGTGAAGGGCCTCTCTTCAGGACAGCTCAAACAAAGTTTCCCTCACCCTTTTCCTCTGCCCTGATGCTCAGGGTCCCAGGCTGCTCAAGAAGAGCAGGTGACGCTGGTGACGCTCTCCCACACATCTCTCCTAACTGAACTCTACAGCTCTGGTTCATGAAGAGGGGGCTAGAGCAGTGACCTTTAAGCTCCTTTTCTTTTTTTTTTTTAAGATTTGTTTACTATGTACACAGTGCACATAGATCACGTTATAGATGGTTGTGAGCCACCATGTGGTTGCTGGGAATTGAACTCAGGACCGCTGGAAGAGCAGTCGGTGCTCTTAACCACTAAGCTATCTCTCCAGCCTGACTTTTAAGTTCTTATTAACTTTCTATCCTGAGTGTATAACCCAGGCCTTTGCAGCTTATGTTCGATTAGCAATTTCTTTTTTTTTTTTTTAAATTTTTTCTTTCCGATTAGCAATTGCTTAAGAAGCCATAGGCTCCTTCTTCGAAACTGTGAAGTCTAGCCTTGAGCTCATACTGTGTGGCTCACGACAGGATGGCATCCGTGGCTTCACCAGATTGGAGACAGAGGCACAGGCTGGTATTTTGAGATTATAGAAGGGCCCACAGGAACCCAAGACAGGCAGGGGTCAAATGTTTCCTTCCTCAACATCTGAGCCAGAGGAGGCATACTTTCCAAACCCAGACCTTCAGTGGGTTTCTCCTGGGAGAGAGAGAACTAGGCCCCAGTCCCAGAACCCCAGCTCCAATCTGAGGCCCATCAGCTCTGACAGGCCGCAGCTGCCTCTCCTGGAAGCCTCCATGCCAAATAAGAGAGGTGGCTGGAGACTCCAGAGTCTGCGGTATGTTCCTGAGGCTCCTTCACAGCTGAGTGGTCTCTTCACAGCATGCTGAGGAAAACAGAATGGGCTGTGGGGAGAAGGAAGGGGGGAGGGGGACAGCAAAAGGAAAGTTCTAGATCTGCCAGAAGCTTCTGAAGCAGGCCCAGCTGGAATTGGAGATAACTGCATTATAGGGAAGATGGAAAGGTCAATGTGAAGCCAGCTGATACCCAAAGAGAACAATTAGGAGGGTTAAGGGGCTTAATATTAGATTAGTGGACGCTGAGGATAAAACTCACAGCTTCCGGGAAAGAAGTCTGACTCAGAAATCGTTTTAGTTGATGGCTGTGTCTGCTCTGGTTGATTGCCTCTCTTCCTGGTAACAAAGAAAAAAAAAACAAAAAACCACTTATTCATGTTTCGATTCATGTTTCCTCCCTGCCCTTTCTCGACTGCTGGTTTCCTTAGAGTTTGGACAAGGACTCCTACCCCATATTGGGTCCCCCTAGGAGGGTTCTCTCTCAGTATGAGCTGCGATACCCTGCATCTCATTGATACATGTGTCCTTGGCAAAGATCAGAAAGCAAATGATTTCTCACATCAATAGCTCAGCGCAGGAGAGATTTGGGAGTTAACCCAATCATCGGGAAGCAGGTTTGGTGGCCGAGGAGACAGGGATGGATAATGAAGCCGCAAAGATCTCAAACTCAGTGGCTTTTTCATCACTTCCCTCCCTCCGCGAGATTTTTCACATGCAGATTCCTAGGCCACACCCTGGCTGGCTGAGTCAGAATCTAGCAAGGAGCATCAAGGGAGTTTGCATACCCGGAAGTGCTTTAGATGACATCATGGCCAGCCTGGTTTGGGGAGCACTGGCTCAGAGCCACAGAGAAGAAATGCAGGGCTAAGAGGAGCAAGCGATGCCTCAGATGTGGGACTCGGCCATTTACGTGACTTCCTAGTTCCCATCCCAGCAAGTGAGCGTCCCCCGATCTCACTCCACTTTGTCATCTCCACACAAGGTTCCACATGCAGTTTGTGGGAGCAGAGTTAATTTTCAAAATCCCTCCGGTCCCCAGACCCTGAAACCTGCCCGAGATCTGGCTAATGGAGGCCAGACCTGCTCCGCCGAAGGAGCCAACCCAAAGCAATCGAGCAAGCAGGATTACACAAACATAGGAACCTGCGGTGGACTGAGTCTTTAGAGACCCTCCAGCCCATTCAGTTGTGAACTGTATTCCTAGGCATTCTAAGGCCCCACACGAACTCTCAAAGAACATGGAGAAGGGAGGGCAGAGGCTCCGGGGAGGGCAGAGGCTCCAGGGAGGGCGGCCAAGCTCCTTTGCCTCTCCACCACTTTGGATCACCTCTCAATCTTGCACTTCCCAGATGCGGCCATTGCTGGCTCAACCCTGGATCCACGCAGGTTCCTACCTCCCTCCCAGGTACTTCCTGTTCCTTCGGTCCGAAGTACTAGCCTCACCTACGCTAGGCAAGTATTCTATTGCTGGGCTAAGTTGCCCAGGCTGGTCTTGAACTCAGTCTGTAGCTCAAGACAGGCAAGCTTTGAACTTGCGATCTTCTTGACGCAGCATCTCCAGCAGCCGAGATTATAAACCCACTGGGCACAGCTCTGTTGTTTCTCTTATCGCCTTCTAGACAGCAAACCCGCTCCAGACTCACAAGCCTTTCCAAAGCAGGCAGTGAGAGTTGGTGAGACAAAGCCCCTAGGCCAAAGACAACTCACAACTCACTGCCCATTATACTAAAATAAAGTTTTATTGAAACGTAGCCGTACTGATCTGTTTACATATTGTCAGATTATTATTCGCTGTCTGGCCCTTTATAGAAAATGTTTGCCAAGCCCTGCTCCAAGTAATAATGTGAGTAACTGAATGTGTTCTAGTTTAAAGGTGTTTCCCGTTTATGCTGGCTAGTTTTATGTCAACTTGACACAAGCTAGAGTTATTGGAGTGGACGGAGCCGCAACTGAGAAAATACTTCTGCAAGATGAGGCTGTAGTCAATTCTTAATTAGTGATGGTTGAGGGCCTTCTGGGTGGTGTCATCCCTGGGCTGGTGGTCCTGGGCTCTTTAAGAAAACAGGCTGAGCAAGCCAGTAAGCAGCACCCCTCCATGGCCTCTGCATCAGCTCCTGCCTCTAGGTTCCTGCCATGTTTGAGTTCCTGCCCTGACTTCCTTCAGTGATGGACAATGGGTGTGGAAGTGTGAGCCAAGTGAAACCCTTTCCTCCCCGACTTGCTTTTGGTCCTGGTGTTTCCCCGTCACGGCCATAGTAACCCTGACTAAGCTACCATTTTTCTCCATTTATACTGGAAATCATTTTGAAAGAAGAATTAACTGTTCTACAGATGAGGAAACTGAGGCCGGGAGAGGTGACAGCTTGTCCAAGGTTCCACAGCCAGCAGGTGGTAAAAACAGAAACCAAACCCCAGATGTCGGCGCTCTGAAGAGGGCTTTGCTTGGTCCCTGTAGGCACAGCCATATTGCATATTGTGAGTAATCTCCGCTGGCAAAGATTGTCACCAGGAGATTTCTGTGTGTACGAAAGACGGCCAGCCGACAGGAGGCTGTCCACTAAAAGCCACGTTTGATTCTGTAAATTTATAACAGACATGCACATGGCTCTTGACCAAGCTACAGCAGTCTTTCCACCCGGGAGCTGACTGGCCTTTCTCAACTTGCCAAAGAGCTGCCATTTGCTCTAGGGCCCGACCTGCTGCCGCATCACTTGTGTGAGAGTGCCCTCTAGTGTACATTTATGGTATTGCATCCCTTACCATGGGCTCGGCTAACAGCCAGGACGCTGATTTCCTAAACTGGGAGGTATGGGGCTTAATATTTATAGGGCTACTGTTGCCTTGAAGGAACTGCCCTAGTACAAAAAACAGTATTTCTCCCTCCTACCCACAAAGAGGCTGTTGTATGCATGGCCTAACAGCTCGGCCATTGCACAGAGCCCATTTGCAGTGTTTCCCGTCAGGCCAGACACCATGGCCTTTAATGATGAGCTTTGGAGTTCAGTCTGCAGACAAATTTGACCTTCCAGAACAATTTGACATTTGGGAAGCTGTCTCAGCTGCCTCCAGCTCAGATTTCTTCCAGAACGCATGTTGTGTTGTCAGTTTGGAATGGTTAACCCTCATGGAGATTTTAAAATCTTTTTATTAATTTTGTGTTGAGGTGCGCATGTGTGCTATCATGCGTGTGGAGGTCATGGGACAACCTGAAGTGATTAGTTGTCCATACATGTCCCAAGGACACGGACTTGGTGGCAAGTGCCTTTAACCCGCTGACACACCGCACTGTCCTCAGTTGGTAGTGGTGGGGTGTTTATTTGAGACAGGATCTTTCTATGTAGCTTAGGCTGGTCTTGAACTCACCGCCCTCCTGAATCCAACTCCTTTGTACTGAGAGAAGTGATATGAACCACCACCAAGGCTGTTATTTTACTACATTTTAATTGCTTATCAACCTTAGGATCATCCGCATGTCTGGTAGGGCCAGGTGACATTTGAGTCCTGGTGCTCAAACGTACAGAAGGCAGCAGTCAAGGCCAAGGAGCTGCTGCCTGGGTTGACAGGTAAGGATTGCCGAGAGGTAAATGTCCTGTTTTTCTGTTTTTTGATTGCTTCCCACTTAGGATAGAGAACCGTCATTATAATAGGTGCTGCCACAGGGAGCAGATGCCATGATGAGCCTGGCCCCACCCCCACCCCCACCCCCACGCCCACCCCCACGCCCCACCCCCACCCCACCCCACGCCCCACCCCACCCCACCCCCACGCCCCACCCCCACCCCACCCCACGCCCCACCCCCACCCCACCCCCACGCCCCACCCCACGCCCCACCCCCACCCCCACGCCCCACCCCCACCCCCACCCCCACGCCCCACCCCCACGCCCCACCCCCACGCCCCACCCCCACGCCCCACCCCCACGCCCCGTGTGTTCTCACTCCTCGCCCCACCCCACCCCCAAGCAGAGCCTGGCACTATGCGTCCCAGTTTGCAAATAGAACCCGGAGCCTGAAGCTCTAAGCAGCTTACCCATGGCCCCACAGCAAGCATCCCATCTATGTGCCAAAGTGCTATGGCCAGACAGGCCTGCATTCCACTTGGGAAACAGCAGCAGCAGCAGCAGCAGCGGTCAGGCCACATCTCTCTCAGTGCCCAGGCTTGAATTTCAGCTATGGGCCTGCGAGTCTTCCTGGTAGAAGAATGGATTCCTCTCATTGTTCCAGGTCACGTGTGACCAACGCAGGAAGATGTTCCCAGTCCTCAGGTCTCCCTTTGCTCTGTACCGGATGAGTTGGAGACCGGCTCACCTTCACCTTTCCCATGAAGGAAGGCTTTGTCCCTTCGCTTTCTGCTGAACATTGGTCTGCGTTGAGATCCTTCTCATGCTGGCTGTCAAGTGCTCTGAGGTCCCCCAAGGGTCCCCCAAGAGACACAGGTTTGACATAGGGTCTAGGTTTGACCTTTGAACTCTGAGCTCTTTGCTTTCCACATCTCGCCCCCCCTCCCACTCACCCGTTTGTCTTCCGCCCGTATGCCCACTGCTGCGCCCTATGCACTCAACAGCTTACCCTGATGAATGACTTGAGAGGTAAAATAATGACCTCATCATCATCACGATGTGATCTCAACCATCATTTACCGTCATCCCCCTGTGGGGACCCACCTCTTTAAGCAAAGTCAAAAGGCCTCCAGGGCCTGTCTCCAGGACCTCCGCCCCCTCCCACCCCACACTCTTCTAGTATTTTCTCATCTGTCCTTTTGTTCTCATGGCACTCTTATGCCCATCTACTGAGGCTTTACCAGCCCTCCCCTCAGTTGGGAAAACTCCCCTTCCACACCTCCAGTCCTCTTAGCCTATGGCTGCTCTTCTGGCCTGTGGATCCTTGTAGCTCACCTCAGAGCCCCAGGGGACACACTGGTGCTTCAGACCCTCTCCTCACCGCAGGCCTGCAATCCCACACTCGCTTATTTGATGGCCACACGCCACCCTACCAGGCCACGAGGTCCAAGATATCGTTATAGAGGAACTGTGTCTGCTTCTAAGCTATGGCTGGAAGTTCACAGGAAGCTACTGACCCAGGGGCCCACGCCCTCATCTGAGTGATAGCAGATGGAGGGCAGAGAGAAGAGGGCACAGACCAAAATCCAGGCTAGAAAAAGCCCTCACTAGCCAGGCATGGTTATTGTCCACTTGCACTCTCAGCATTGGGGAGGCTGAGTCAGGGGCTTCAATGAATTGAAGGCCAACCCAAAAAGCATGGTGAGGGGTGAGGACAAGGGACCTCACCTAAACTGCACAAATTGGGTGTGCATTCTAAGTTCATACTCTCGAGAATCGTCTAGCCCAAATCCTTCTGACCTCGTTTTCTTTCTGTTTGCGCTCCTAAACACCACAACCAAAAAGCATCTTGGGAGGGAGGGATTTAATTGGTGTACACTTGCAGTTCACAGGCCATCCCTGAGGAAAGTCGGGGCAAGGACTCAAAGTGAGTCCCACACAACCCAGAACCTCCCAGCTAGAGCCAGCACTACACACAGTAAGCTGGGCCCTCCTGCATCCTTTAATGGGTAAGAAAATGCCCTGCAGCCATGGGCTGATTTGAGGGAGGTGATGCCTGAAGTGGACTCCACAGGGAAAACTCTGGGGTGTGCCAAGTTGGCAGCTGAAGATAATAGGAGAGCTTCCCTCTTTCTTAATTCTGTTTTTAGCAATCTACTTCCTATAAAAAAACGTGAACTCTTTTTCTATCAGACATCCCAGGCTCAGAGAGAAGGCAATCCACTGGTCTGAGCGTGCTTTTAGCTTTCTACCACATTGAGCCCTCATTGAAAAGCCTTCGTACTAACTCCTTGGGGCTTTCTGGGGGGCTTCGCTGGTCCCCATGAGGCAGGTGAAGTTGATGCAGTCGCCTGAAGGGGCCTCCCGACTTGACGGCAGCATGCATGTGTGGTCTGTGGGGCTGCTCCAGCCTCTTCACTCATGACACCTGCTTCTGAAGAGACCCCTTCCCCCGACACCTGTGGGCCACAGGCCGAAACTTCCAGAACTCCCTGCATTCTGTCCGAAGAGGTTCTTGTCACTAGAGAGCTGATGGGGGCAGGGAAAGAGTCATCAGCAAAAGCAGAAGCAGCAGTTACAAGGTTCTTCCCTCTCTCTGGGGCCCGAGCCAATAATAGTGACAGTCCCTTAAATACACTCATCCTTAAACTTGCTATGACGTTACTTCCCCCATGATGACCAGCGGAGGGTGTGGTGCAACATCCGGGCGGGTTACTCACTTCATCTGACCGGATCTCATTTGATACAGTGACCCTTGCTAACCGTATGTCTGTTACCCCTCCCACCCCACTTCAGGCCCTGAAAAGCCTTAGATGGCTGGAACCAGCCCTCTGGTCCCCTGAGCAGCCTTGGAAAAGTGCCCACATCCAAAGTTAGCACAACTGGTCCTTCCCATTTCCCCTTCAAACACACACACACACACACACACACACACACACACACACACACACACTGCCATTTGCTGCACATTTGCTGTGTGCTAGGCTCTATGCTAAGTGCACTGGTTCCCTCTCACCCCTCCTGACGCCTTGGCAGTATGGGTCCTTGGTACTGATGGGAAAGCAGGGTCATAGCCATAAGGCAGGAAGGCAAAGGTCAGGCTCAGCAGTTAGCTCCAGTGTGCCTGACTCCAAGCCCTTAGCCTGAGAGCCACCCAGAAGGGCTGTCCCCAATGGGCACTAAGCACTGACTGATGCTGGGTTCCAAGCTGGGTCTAGGCAGGGGCTGAAGGGGAAGTGGGAAGGACCGCAAGGACAGCACAAATGCGTTTTAAAGTGTTCCCTTCATCTCTTCCGTTGTCTTGCCTACACTCCATTCAACAGTAATCTTTTGGCATCTCTCCTTCTAGTTCTTTGTGAACCTGTCAGCTCCTCTTCTTGCAGGAATAATGCCTCCTTTTCTTTTGCAGTCGTATCTCATCAGTTACCTGCCATGGATGACAATAGAGCTGGCACAGAAGAGGCTGGGGAGGGGGGTAGCTCGCCTAAGTATACACAGCAACAGAACGATGTCTCAGCTGCCTGTGGTGGTTGATGTGGGCTGCCTTCTGGCCTGAACATCCAGTACACCCACAGGGGGCAGCAGTGAGTGTGCCATATAGAGAGGGTGTGCAAGGTCATGTGACCTGCTGAGTCAACATCGGAAGCTGAACTTCAACGGAAGCCCTGTGTGCTAGGAGTTGAGTAGAGCCTAGAGCTGGTTCCCGCCCATCCTCGCCAAAGGTCCAAGTGTGGAAAGCATAGGGGCACACAGCCTAGGATGCCACTGGAAAGACTGGGACCCTTAGCGCCTAGGGGAAGGAAGTGGGGGCCCAGAGGTGCGCCCTTAAAGCCGATACTGGGATCACAGCCCTATATAGCGAAGAATGATCTTGAATTTCTTCCCTCTGCCTCTTAAGTGGTGGAATTACAGCTATGTGCCTCCCGTGTCCAGCTGAGGCGGCCCTTCAGATCAAACGCAAGGCTTTAACACGCCAGGCAAGCATGCAACTAAGCTCTGTCCCCAGTCCTCCCGTCCTTCTTTAAGATGCTTTCTCATAGGTACTTTGTGCTGACGAACACAGTGAGTGTGGGCAGAGAGGCATGGCAATTACAGTCGTCTTTCTGCAATCCACTGCATGGCACTTTGCTGATGAGGCACATTTGGGGTAGGTGGCCTGGCTCGGATAGAGCAGACAAGATGCAATTTAGGGACAGGACTAAGATCCCAGGTTAATGCTGGGTGACTTTGGACACCTTATCATGTGTCATCACATTTGTCCCCTTATCTACAAGATAGAATGACCTTATCTGATGCACCAAGTTGATCTGAGACTCATGAGACAAATGCTCTTAAAGGGATATGCCACAGCAATAGTAGCATCTGGGTTGTTTTATGCCTGGGTACATCTATAGCAATGAGAGGGAACCAGAGACTCTGCCCCTACCTCAAGATGCCATTCTCCTGGGTAGGGACAAGGTTCTGAGTATTTCTTTCTCAGGGGCTTCCCAGGAGATATTTGAAGAATACATATCTTCAGAGATTGGGGACCAAGAGGGAAATGCGCTCATGGCCACAGAGAGGAGCAGGTTTTGTTGGGAACTGCAGGGAGATGCTCGCAATATTAGTTACTTCTCTCACTTTGCTTACAGTTCAAAGGGATACAGTCCATGGTGAATGTCATGGCAGCAGGAACAAGAGGCCAGCTGGTTCCACTACATCCACAATCAAGCAGAGAGTGAGGAATTCTTGTGCTCAGTTCATTTTCTACTTTTTGCTCAGCCAGGACTCCAGCTCATGAGATAGTGCCTCCCACCTCAACTAATTTAGACCCTGTCCGGTTGATAACAATTGCTATTAAACCACCACACCCATCTAAAGACAAGTAGTAAATGTTTAACACCGGGGAGAGCCAGGCGTGGTGGCGCACGCCTTTAATCCCAGCACTTGGGAGGCAGAGGTAGATGGATCGCTATGAGTTCGAGGCCCAGGACAAACAAGGTTACACAGAGAAACTCTGCCTCAAAAAACAAAGGGGGCCACCCCAACATGGTGGGCAGAGAGCCTTCTCTGTGCTCTGTGAGCATGCTATGTCTGCTCCCACTGCAGGACTCTGCTAGGGGTCTTCACGGGGCCCCATCTCTCACATTCTAGAGTTTTCTGCAGGTCACCAGAGAGTCCTTCTCTGCTTCTCCAGCACTCCTGGCTGGTTTCCCTATTCTATTCCTCTCTGTGGAGCTTTGCTTTGTTATTTCCTTTCCTGTCTAGCTGACATCAACAGAAGGCAGCCCCTGAGGTGGATTTCTTTCTTGGACTTTGAGTTGTTATATCCCAAGTATCCGTAAGAGTACCCAACACATGGTAGGTCCTTGGTGGGCACTGGGCGAAGGGATAAGTGAGTTCATTGTTGGACAAATGAATTGGATTTCTTCATTTGCTCCCCGTGATACTGGTACCAACTTAAGCTGCTCAGCAGGGCTGGGGCTGGGATGAAGAGCGACACATTTGCCTTGGACACATGGTTTAAGGAAGCATCAAAAAGTCCCAGTGAACTTTACTTGTAGATAGGGTATCATGTAGCCTAGGCTTGCCTCAAACTCATTTTGTAGCCGAGGATGACCTTGAATGTTTGATCCTCCTGCCTCTTACTCTGGAGTACCAGTATAGATGTTTGTCGCTGTACACAGTTTCTAAGGTGCTAGGGATGAAACCCAGGGCTTCATGCATTGTGGGTAATTGCTATCTGAGCTACGTCTCCAGCCCCAAGTGAATAATACTGTCATGCAACCGTTTTCCTAGTAGTGGGATTGAACGTATGGCTTCACATATGCTAGGCAGACACCTTACCACTGAGTCAGATCCCCAGCCCTCTACCCAGTTTGTGGCTTGAGACAGGGTGTCACTAAGTTGTTCCGGTTGGCCTTGACCTCACTCTGTATTCCTGGCAATTCTTGAATTTTTGATCCTCTTGACTCATCCTCCTGAACTGCTGCCATTACAGACATGGCCACCTGGAGAATTTTCTCCCTAGGCAAGAGCTAGACAACTTCTTCTTCTTCTTCTTCTTCTTCTTCTTCTTCTTCTTCTTCTTCTTCTTCTTCTTCTTCTTCTTCTTCTTTCTATGATTTCAGTGTTAAAGCAAAGCTAGATTCCAGAGTTGACCCTCAGGAAACTATGGGTTTATGGGACTTACTTACAGAGCAGGGGGTTTGGGGTTACCTGCAAGAACATGCATGGCCATAAAGCAGCCAAACCAAAAGGTCTGTCCCCAACATGGATGACAAGTCCCTGTAGCCATGCAGGTAAAGCCCCCTTCCTTCATCCTGCCACTCCCAACCTATATACTCTAGCCTCTCTCCAAGACCCCAAGAGCTCATGAAATTGGGTCAAAAGTGAATTTAAACATCTGGGAGAGGTGACTGGCTACCCAAGTAGGGGTCCAAAGTCACTTCTTAGCCACACTTTCTACCCGTGAACACCATCAGTCAACAAGCCCAGCTCTAGTGAGCTTTTGCGAGCAGACATGACTGAACTCACAAAGATGGCTGCCGTTCAGTTCAGAAAGTAGGTCTGTGCGGTACCTGGCCGTAATGCACCACTTTGTAAAAGATCACAGTGAGTGCAATGAAAGATGAAGACCAAAATAAAATAAAATACCATCCAGAAAACTTGCAGTAGAGCCAAAGTTAATTAAAGATCATTAAACATCGCCACTTGGTCAGGAGAAATCCCCAAAGATGGCAATGTTCTTAATTGATTAAATTAATTAAAACAAGACAAGCAAAGAAGTAGATATTGAAGTTTTTATTAATGACTTTTCTTCCATTAATGCCAGGAAAAGTAGTATTTTAGTGTATTCTGGTTTTGACTTTTTAAATAAATAATATTTAGACTTAAAATAATAAAGAGTTTTAATATATCTACAGTTCAATATTTTAAAGCCGCCTTAATATTCCAGAACAATTAACTATTAATAAGAAGCATAAAGATATGCTTATGAGGGCACACACGTTTTTCTTTTGCTCCGAGCACCAGGCACCGTCTGGGCTGGCAGGGCACCAGGTCTCAGGAGACACTGGCTGGTGAAGTGGCTTAATGAACTGCCCCTCCCAGAAAGATGCCTGTGACGCTCAACGTGACATCACAGACCAAACACACAACCTGAGGAGAGTTGAAGAGACTCTAGAGGCTGGTAAAGGAGACTGGGGTACTGGGGTGCTTTTCAGCAAACTCTACAGCAAGCCATGTAGGCCAGCTCTGAAGAGCTCCATCTAGATTTCTGTGGCTCAGCGGTCAAGGGCTCTTGGCTGCTCTGGCAGAAGACCAAGGTTCAGTTCCCAGCATTCACGTGGGGCCTCAAAATTGCCTCTGACTCCAGTTCCAAGGAACCCAGTGCCCTCCTTTGGCCTCCTCAGGGACTGCATGCGTATAGTGCTCTTTCATGCATGCAAGCTAAACTCTTACATGTAAAAATTACATCTTAAAAAAAATAAATAAAAAGAAGTTTAGAAATTTGTTCTCCCAAAACATTTTGCTCCTTGGGTAAAAACAATTTTTTTTCAACTGCCTTCTCTAACGTTGCTTAGTGGAGAGCCAACAGGTTGATAATGGATTACCAAGGGGGCTTTGTGCTATTTGTAGCTTGTAAGATGAGAACTGCACCATGGGAAATTACATTCAAGTACTAGTGCTCCCAGATAGCCTCTGTTCGAACTGGCCAACAGCTTTCTGCACTGACAGACTTGGCCACTAACCTGTACACCAACTGCCGTGCACCAAGCACTTGAAATGTGTCTATCATGAGGCCAAAGACTGAAATTTAACTTTAGATACGTGCGTGTGTTTTTGTTATTGTTGTTGTTGTTGTTGTTTTGTTCTTAAGATGATAGCTCATTATGTAGTCTTAGCTGGCTTAGAATTCACCATAAAAACCAGGCTGGCCTCAAACTCATAGAGATCTACCTGCCTCTGCCTCCCAAGTACTGAGGTTAAAGGTGTGTATCACCATGGCAGCCTAATTAAAATGTATACTTAAAATACCAGAACAGGATTGTAGTAAGTCACCACTATATAGGGATGACATGCTCGGGGAAGCTGAGACATGGCTTGCAATTTGGTTGCAGGATGCCGCA
Organism: Acomys minous; assembly: GCF_964271855.1. Classification (NCBI taxonomy): domain Eukaryota; kingdom Metazoa; phylum Chordata; class Mammalia; order Rodentia; family Muridae; genus Acomys; species Acomys minous. The sequence continues at coordinate 58,721,386 of NC_140496.1, read as the reverse complement.
GTGACGTGGCTCTGGTCTCACATGCCACTCACTACCTCGTAGACACTCTGCTCTGCAGTGTTTCCTGGGAAGGAGAGTCAGCCTGGCGATTTCATTTTGCTGATGGCTGGTGGGAACCACCTGCCCCTCCCATTTTCATCCTGCCCCATGTCCTTTACGCCTTAGGGGGATCCTGGTCATCAGGAAAGGACAGGCTGAGGCCAGGTCACTGGCTCTTCAAGGTGTGTGGCTGCCTCTGGCACTCTAAGGGCAGGGAGAAAGACTGAAGATGCAATGCCGCCATGATTCCTGCGTGCCTCAAGTCAGCATCCAACTCAGTGCAGCCCCTGTGGTTCCTGGTCAGCCCCCTGTGCCATCACATGGTGGTAGAAGGAGTGGCAGGCAGGAGAAAGGCGACTTCCGCAGAGCCTGGCTCCAGGCCAGCAGTAGAATGTGTGTTGAAACAGACCACAGGCACAGGGAGGCTTTGGAGCCAGTCCCAGGAGCACTAGGCTGCGTTCCCAGGCCTGCGAAGGACTCTGTGACACAAAGCACTGGCGTTCTCTGGAGAGACCTGGCAACTGCAGACAACAAAGAAGTCAAAAACTGCTTTTGTTTCTTTCCAGCTGTCTAAAACGTCAAACTCTGAATGCTTCTCTGAGATATTCATTTTTCTAGCTTTTGAAAAGTCAAGTTAAGCTTGAAGTTAATTTTCTTAAGAAGTGTTTGCACCTTTTAAAAACGGGAAAAAAAAAAACCATTGGTCACAATGACAAGTGGTGGTACTGTTATGAACAGCAGCCTGTGTGCCACCCTGAACAAGCTGCACAAGGAAAGAAAGAGAATTAGCCAGACTCAAACACACAAGCCACATATACTGGGGCCCGGAGAAATATCTCAGCAGTTAAGAAAACACACATTACTCTTCCAGAGGACCTGAGTTTGAGTCCCAGCACCCATGTCAGGAAGCTCACAACTGCCTGCAACTCCAGCTCCAGGGGATCTGGTGCCCTTCTTCTGACCTATTCAGGTACCTGCATTCCACACACACACACACACACACACACACACACACACACACACACACACACACACATACACCTACCACCACCACCACCACCACCACCACCACCACCACCACACCAGCAAGTTCCTACTTGAACTTTGTCCCCTTCATAAGATTTGTGTGTGTTCCTCGAATCAATATTCCCAGCAGGCATTTTCAGACACAAGCAGAGCCCCAAGTCCCCTCATCACACTAGTCTCAACTGAGGTGGAGCCCAGAGACGTACCATGTTCTGTTTTAGCTGTCGCCTTAACAGGTATTGAAGTTATGGTAAATTTATTTAGCGCCAGGGTTTTTATATGTTTGTGATTTGATTTGGTGGCTTTAAAAGCTTCCTGTGTGTGGTATTTGGTGGCTAGTTCCTATGCAAGAAGGCTACGATATGCTACTAAGGAAGAGTGTTAGCCAAGTTTCATCCGGGGTTTAACTGTAGTGTAGTTGGCCGTGAGTTCATTACCAGTGATTCAACAGTGTGTCTGTTTGGATTGCTTTTATCACTACTGTGACAAAATACTTGAGGAGTAACTTCTAGAAGGAAGAGGCATCTGCTCTAACTCACAGTCTGAGGGTACACAGTCCATCATGGCAGAAGAAGGCCTGGGAGCGGGAGCAGGAAGCAGCTGGTTCTTAGCAACCACAGCCAGAAAGCAGAGAGAGAGAGAGATGAATACCGCTTAATTTACTTTTCCATTTTAATTCATTCCGGGACCCCAGCCCTTGGGATGGTGCCACACATCTTCAGAGTAGACGGTCTCTCTTCCGTTAAGTCTTTACGGATGTGCTGCCATAGACATATCCAGAGCTTGTTTACATGGTGATTCAGAATCCCATCAAGTTGATAATCAAGATTATCTATCTTTAAACAGGAGCACATATGAATCAGAATTCTGGGAGAGCTGGCTGATAAATACACTTTGGTCAGAGGCTCCTGGGATCTAACCCTGTATTCCTTAGGAGCAACAGCTCTGGGCTCACTGATCCAGTATCCGTTGTGACTTTATGGGACATAGTTGAGACAGAAGAATGAACCTGTCTTAGTTAGGGTTACTATTGCTGTGATGAAACACCATGGCCAAAGCAACCTGCGAATCAAAGGGTTTATGAGGCTTATGCTTCCATGTTGTGGTGCATCACTGAGGGAAGTCAGGACAGGAACCCAAACAGGGCAGGAACCTGAAGGCAGGAGCTGATGCAGAAGCCATGGAAGGGTGCTGCTGACTGGCTTGCTCCCTGTGGCTTGACCAGCCTGCTCTCTTATAGAGCCCAGGACCACCAAACCAGGGATGCCACTACCCACAGTGGGCTGGGCCCTTCCCTGTCAGTCACTAATTTGAAAAATGTCTTACAGCTGGATTTTGTTTCGCTTTTCTAGACAGGGTTTCTCTGCATAGCCTTGGCTGCCCTGGACTCTTTGTAGACCAGGCTAGCCTCAAACTCACCGTGATCTGCTTGCCTCTGCCTCCCGAGTGCTGGCATTGAAGGCATGGTGGTGCCACCATGACCAGTCCTACCACTGGATCTTATAGAGGCCTTTTCTCAATTGAGGTTCCCTCCTTTCAGAATACTCTAGCTTGTGTGCCAAGTGACACAAGACTTTCCCACATGGACCCCAACTTTCCTTTAAGGACTTAGGAAGCTCCGTTGCTCTGCAGATAGCTGTACCCCTCTCCAATGGGCTTAAATGTATCTATCCACTCTGCTCTCCACTCCCAGAGTCTGCAATCTGAAGGTAGGACATTGTGTGTATGTGCCATGTTCCTTCTTTTTAATTTTTTTTTTGAGACAAGGTTTCTCTGTGTAGCCCTGACTGCCCTGGATTTGCTTTGTAGACCAGATTGGCCTCGAACTCACAGAGAGTCACCTGCCTCTGCCTCTGCCTCCCAAGTGCGGGAATTAAAAGTACATCCCACCATGCCTGGGTTAAAACATTTTTTAAAAATTATATATAGGGTATTTTGCCTGCATGTATGTCGGCGAGTGCATGCAGTGCCTGTGGAGGCCGGAAGAGGGCTTTAGATCCTCCAGAGCCACCATGTGGATGCTGGGAACCAAACCCAGGTCCTTTGGAAAAGCAGCAAGTTCTCTTAACTGCTAAGCCTTCTCTCCAGCCCACAAAAATATCTTTAATTTTTATCATTGTGCCACATGTATATCTACCCAGGCACACACAGAATAAATAAATGGATCGATAACAAAAGTATTTTTAAAGGAGAGTGCTCAGAGGACAGCAAATGTATTTAAAACACGAATCACACATAGAGACAAGCAGATAATGGTACCAGAACGCAGAACAATGTTTGTTTGCCCAGTCTTATCAGAGTTTGGTTATTTATTTGTTTGTTTAGATGTCTTACCTTCCACCATTCACCCCTATAACAGCCTCTAGTTCAATAAACTGTATTTTAAAACTAAGGGTCACAGGAAGTGGTTCAGTGGGTAGAGGTGCCTTCTGCCAAGCCTAATGACTTGAGTTAGAACTCCAGGACCCACATCATGGAAGGAGAGAACCAACTCCTTCAAGATGTCCTTTGACCTCACATGTGCTGTGGCTCATACACACACACACACACACACACACACACACACACACACACGCTAAATAAAAGAATTTATTTTAAACCCTAGGATATATCTTTCATTATTTTGTTCATATAGAGACAGATGTGTTTCCACATATGTGAGTACATATACATTGCTTCAATAAAGTGGTTCCTTTACCCTACTTTTCTCCTGTTCTCTCTCTCTCTCTCTCTCTCTCTCTCTCTCTCTCTCTCTCTCTCTCTCGTGTGTGTGTGTGTGTGTGTGTGTGTGTGTGTGTGTGTGTGTGTGTGTTCAAATAAAGGGTCTCATTATACAGCCATGATTGTCCTGGAACTCACTATGTAGACCAGGCTAGCCTTGAACTCAAATAGATCTGAGTGCTCGCATGGTTAAAGGTGTGAACCACCATGCCTTATTCTCATCAATAATCTCCTAAGCCCCACCAAGTCAGCCAACCGATCTAGCTATACAATTATCTAATGTTCATGGATCATAACTGATTGGCCTGCCTTGGTGAAATGCTATCACCACCCCTTTAATGTGTACAGGTGTCTGCCTGTGTGTGTGTCTGTGCACCACTGTATACTTGGTGTCTGAAGAGGACAGAAGCATCATTGGCTCTTCTGGACCCAGAGTTACAGACAGTTGTGAACCACCATGTGGGTACTGGGAATTGAACCTGGATCCTCTGCAAGAGCAGCTTGCATGCTCTGAAGCACAGAGCTACCTCTCCAGCCTGGGAAATGGCCCTTACTACCCTGGATTTGTTCACTCCAGTAACCCTGACATAACCTTCCTCGTGTGTGCATGGTTTTTGTATTTATAGGATGATGATCCAGGAGTGGGGCTAGGGTTGCTGAATCAAAGAGCAAATCAATTTTGTGTTTTAATAAAAGCTGCTGTACTGCTTACAAAAAAACAGATATTGCAGCTCTCATTTCTATTAGTGATGTCCGAGGCATGTTTTCTCTGTGCCCTTTAGTGTGAGTCTCACACTTCGCTATTGGCCACCGGCAACCTTTCGTCGCTGTTTGAAGACATGCTTTTCTGACCTTCGCGCTGGAAGCATCATCCTGTTGATGGCTTTCATTGCCTTTTCTGAGATCAATCTTTTCACATCCTTTGCCATTTTCTTTCTGTCAGATTGCTTGTCTTTTTTCTCATCAAAGTATAAGAGCTCTTGGAAGATTACATTTCTTTGTTATCAGTCTTACAATGTTGTTAGATTCAGCTTTGCCCAATGACTTTAATAAATGGATGTCTTCCGTATAAAGTTTCTAAATCTTCACATAACCAACATGTCCATCTGTTCTGGCTTGGTGTGGGGGATCGTGGGAGGAGGGGGGTGAAAGAATGCAAGGCCAGCCCCCACATCAGTTGGGATACATAGTGAAACTCTGTCTTTACAACACCCCCATCTTGATAGTTCGTCTTATATGGGATCATTAAGTGCAATTTTTTACTTCTTTATTTAGGGAATATGATCACTATATTTTTATCTACAGAGTTGATGAATGAGAAGCCCTCAAGCCCAGCCACACACTCCTCTGGCGGTTTTCCCCTGGGTCCTGAGGTTGTAGCTGAGCACTGTTTCCATTTAGTTAATCGAAGACTGTATGGTACTTGCTTTTAAGGGCAGGCTAGCAGGTCTTACAGAATTTGGTGGGCAGGATTTCTTTGAGTTTGTTCTTAGAAATAAATTATGTTAAGTGTTAAAACGTCAGTGTGACCCAATCAAGAATCAGCCAGGAAGGAAGTCTCAGTGAGGAACTGTCTGGATTGTGTTGACCTGTGGGAGCGCCCAGGAGGGCTTTTCTTTATCTTGTTTTTGAAGTGAAAAGACCCACCCAAAATGTGGACTGCACCACTCATGGGCTGGACCCTAGTATGAATGAAAAGGTGAGCCAAACACTGGCGCCCATATGCGCATGTGTTATTTCTGCTCTTGCGTATGGAGGTGATGGGCATGGTAAGCATTGGCGCGCATGCGCTATTCTGCTCTTGGTTGTGGAGGTGTTGTGGGTGGTAAGCACTGGGGCCCATGCGCACATACATTGGCTCTTGATTATGGAGCTGACGTGGGTGGTTGTTTTCAGTTCCCGCTGCCTTTTTTATGACGGTCTGTAACCTGGAACTGTGAGCTAAAATATAAAGTTGCTTTTTGTTGGCATATTTTATCACAGCGCAAGAAATAAAGCCAAGAGAGCAGCTAATATATATATATTTTTTAAATAATTTGACAACAAGAAGATCCCCCAGAGTTTCAGCACTCAACTCTGCAGATCTTGATATTTCCTTCTGAATAGTGAAATCACAGGTTAAAAGCTTGTCCCGGCCCTGAGAGGGCGGTTTTGTTCCCGAGTGAGCTTCTCCTAGGTGTGGCGTTGGGATCACACAGTGGCTTTTCTCTGCTCTCCATGTCTGCATCGCAGCACACTTCCGTGAGCTCTCCTGGACGCTCAGAACAATGGCCACCTGGGAAGCGAAATCTCTCTCCACGAAACTGCACATCCGAGGAACAGCAACATCTGCTCTTTAGAATTCTAGGGCAGCTTGGCTATCAGAGAGTCGGTGCTATGAAGTCCAGAAATTCTCAGGTGAGTCGCCCCCAGTTTGGAGATGAGCATGCTCCCTGGGTGTGTAAGCAGTAAAGAAGAAGCCATTGTCTTTATGGGAAGGCATGTTTGCACAGCCTGTTTCTTCCACCAAGCTTGGTAGAAATCCACTGCAGTACCAATGATGCTAAGTCCCTTCAGAATGGTGTTTAAGCACGGAAGCTGCACAAACATTTGCAGAGGTCCCACTTCCTGCCAATCACTTCTTCTGAGAGATTTGCTGATCAATTAATTTAATCCTCAAAACTCTGAGAGTCGGTCTTATTCCTTTATTCATTAATCAAATGTTTGAGGAGTCCCTCCTATGTACCAGGCACTGTAATAAGTGATCGAGGCACACGAGTGAGCAAAGAAGACAAAGCCCATGCCCTCTCGGAGTCTACGCCACAGGCGCTGCAGAGCACACACAGCGGAATCTCCTGTGGTAGGTGGCATTAAGTGTTGGTGAGAAAAACCAAGCAGAAAAGGGGGGGAGGGTTTGCTGGTGAAATCAAACAAAAGGGTGCTGGGACTGAGCATGGGTGGTCTTCAGCAGGCACCTGAGCAGAGCCTGGATAAAGTAAGAGTGAATCTGGGAGTATGGGGGTGTGGGTAGAACAACCCAGAAGGTAAGAATTATCAGGCTGACAGATGAAGTCTATCTTAGGGTTCCTATTGCTGTGAAGAGACACCACGAGACTATGGCAGCTCTTATAAAGGAAAACATTTAATTGGGGCTGGCTTACAGTTTCAGAAGTTTAGTGCATTATCATTATGGTGGGAAGCCTGGCCACGGTGCTGGAGAAGGAGCTGAGAGTTCTACATCCAGATCAGCAAAGCAGCAGCAAGAGAGAGTGCCTCTGGGCCTGGCTTGAGCTACTTGGAAACTTCAAATTCTACCCCAAGTGACACACTTCCTCACACAAGGCCACACCTACCTTAACAAGGCCACGCCTCCTAATCCTTGTTAAGTAGCACTACTCCCTAATGACCAAGCATTCAAATCTATGAGTCTATGGGGGACATTCCTATCCAAACTACCACAAGGACTGAGCTCAGAGGGGCTGCAAAGCTGACAGGAAGCACTCGGCCAGTCAGGGACACAGCTGATGTCCAAGCTCTGACAGTAGCTTTGAAGCTAAGCGACGCCTCGGTTGGAGTCACCCCCTGCCTTGCTTTGTCATTTTACCCTCAGTGTGAGTTGGTGACTTCCTTTCTCTCTGATAGCCAGAGGCAGAGATCTGCCTGTTTCAGCCATATATCATCATGGCTGCCCTGACGTCACTGGTTTCAGGCTACAACTGCAGCCATCTGTCCTCCTAGTAGCCAACAAGCCTCTGGATCCCAAGATTCTGACTTCCTGGAAAGTTGCCTCATAGATACCCTTAGCAGCCAATCTGTTACTTGAACGACCCCTGCATAATTGAGCTGCAACATCAGTGCCCTTTTGTGTTGTCTTTTTCTAAAATATATATATATATATTTAAAGACTCACTTTTATAGGTCTGTGTGTGTGTGTGTGTGTGTGTGTGTGTGTGTGTGTGTGTGTGTGTGTGCGCTCACAGGCACATAAGTACATAAGTGCAAGTACCTGGAGAGGCAGGAAATATTGTACCCCATAGATCTGGAGTTATGGGAGTTACAGGTGACTGTGTGCCACCTGACGTGGGTGCTGCAAACCAAACCCCTCCTGTCCTTTGCAAGGACAGTGCATGTGCCCAACCTCTGAGCCATCCTTCCCGCCCACTTCCCTGTTTCCCTGTCTCCCATCAAATTGAAATTCTTTCCTTTTATTTGTTTTCTTTTTTGTTTACTTTCAAAACAGGGTTTCTATGTGTAGACCTGGCTGTTCTGGAACTCACTCTGTAGACCAGGCTGGCCTCAAACTCAGAGATGTAGCTGCTTCTGCCTCTCCCTCTGCCTCCTGAGAGCGGATATGAAATGTGTGCATCACCACCACCTGACTCCTTTTATTTCTTATCTTTGGCACTTACATCTTTCTCATTCTTTAAGGTGTTTCCCCTTAAATCTGCATGGCCCAAAGCAGAGCAGCCACTGGCCTTTCACCACTAGGGCAAACTGGAACGTGCTGTGAGTGAAGAGTTCACGCCAGACTCTGAAAGCTTAACATGAAAGAGCAGAGTAGAAAAATCTCTCACTAATGTTTTCTTATAAGAATGACATATTGAAAGAAAATGGTGTGGATTGAGGTTTAATAAAATGCATCATTAAAATCAATTTTACCTGGTCCATGTTACATCTATATTTAATGGCTGTATTTCAGCCTGTCCTTTGAAAACACTGAACCGTATCGTGCTTGAAGGTCACTTCTGACTGCTTCCTTGTTGGGTGAGAGGGAGCTGGAGCACACTTGGGGGATCTGACTCTTAGAGAGCTATTTAAAACTCCACAAGGCTTTTAACCTCTATTCTCCAAAGTCTGATTAGCAGTATTTCAATACATTATTGATCATTTTATTAAAATCCTATAGAATACCTGCTATTTCCCAGACACCCCGTCCCTACCTGGAAAACTTGACTGCGACCCCTCTATGACACAACATCATTACTTCTTCTTATTAATCTAACTCGTTTATTATTTGGTGACTTTTTGTGTGTGTGTAGCTTCTTTCTTTCTTCTCATTTTAATTGTTGCATATGGGAAATTTACCCAAAGCTACAGACCAGCCAGCTCAGTAGAAACCCAGGCATGTATCGGAGAACCCACAGCCATATTGGAGAACACTGTGGTTTGGTTTTTGGTTTTGTAGCACTGGGGATTGAACCCAGGGCCTCGGGCATGGCAGGCAAGTGCTCTTCCATTGGGCTACATCCTAGCCTTTTTGAAAATAAAGCAAAAAACCAGTAGGATCAAGATGAGTCCATTTCCTGAGAACAAACCTGTCTGGATCCCCCTGATGGGCACGGAGGGAGAACAGTGGTCCCACTCTGATGCAGTGGTTTTAGGCAAGAGATTCTCTTACTTGCCCTGGTTTCAGTTTGATCCAAAGAGCCATAGACTAAGAAATCATGAGCACAGACACAAGCAAGAGCTGGGAAAGGCAAGAAGCGAAGATGGCAGGGATGGGGTTGGGGAGGATGAAAAAAGATGATCACATAAGTCTATAAGATGGCACATTTCGCCCAGGCGAGCAGCAGAGGGTGGGTGACCTCACACAAGAGTTCTACAGCTCTTTCCTGACGGCTCCATGGTCACGTGTCATAGTCTAAATGGCTGTGCCTGGCTTTCACTCATTTGTGACTGACTGTGGAATGTGAGGGGCTCATCCCACAGATGTGTGTGGTCATCCCACAGAAGCAGCTGCAGACTGCCTTCTGCACCGCAGCAGGAACTGCCTGAGAATAAGGAAAAGAGAGAAAGTGTGCATGATTGTTTTGCTAGTTCTAACTATGTCATGGATTTTTTGCTTTGGTGGTAGATATGTTCATAAGATATATTTGATACTGAAAGTGTACGATTTCTTTCATTTTGAATGCCAGTTCTAACTGTACATAAGTTTATTAAGTTATGCAGTCTCTGAGTCTGCTTAATTTTGGTGTGTGGTGTTTTTATTTATTTTCAAGGCTTCTTTTCAAATAAAGTATAATAATAATATAATGATATGATTTTATTATTATATTTAAATAAATATTAAATATACTATTATTAGGTTAGGATTTGTTTTATTGCTCTCCTCATCACACACCCCCCCAGTGTGTCTCTAGTCAATCTAGGTAGTTATTGGTTTCTCTGCTTTAAAACAATAAGTCTGTCTATGTAAACCAGCCCCTTTGCACATTTTCTGTCTTGGAGTATGATGTGTGACCAAGTGAGCCAATGAGTTGACTTGGGTTGCTTACATCATCACCATGGTTGACAACTCAAGCAAGCTGCATACCTAAGGGGTTGCTCAGTTTGAAACCCTCCCCACCCCTGCCCCTGCCTATCCTCCAGCAAGTGCTTATGATTTTCTAACCCTGGGGAGGGGGATGAATCCTATGACCATCCAAACTTCCTTTCTTTCCTCCCTCTTGTCAGGAAGGACTGTTACAGCTCAGAGGAAATAGCTGTGGACACTCCAGCCCCTCTCCGGCTCTCACATTCTCCCCGCCCCTCTCCCACAGTGCTCCCTAAGGGGTGGCATGGGGAATATAGATGTCTGATTATTTCTCTCCTTTTAGTTTATGAGTCTCTGCAGCAGCCACCACCTACTACTGCACAGAAGCGGTTTCCCTGCCTGAGCAAAGGAAGCTGCCAGCACCAGCCATCGCTCGGTATAAACACAAATTATCAGAAGCAAATTGACAGGCATATCCCATCCATTTAACCAAACAACAGTGACGGCCTCCCTGTTGGGGCCCATGACCTCCTGGGCACAGGCTTTTGCCTCATTTTACTAGCCCAGACATGAGCTGCCTCCTGGGAAACAGGCCTTAAATCTGACCAGAAAGCCACTGACTGCATTCCTGACAATTGTGTTCTATGACACAGTGCAGGCGTGTCTTTCCTGGCCTGTTGGGGGTATAGGAACCAGAGTCCACAACCGCGTAGGACTGCTGGTAACAGCCCTCCCCCAGCAGCACGCCCAGCACCTCCTCTTACTGCAGATGCCATCCATCAGCGAGGGAGCCATTAGCTCATTCCCAGCTTGAGTCCCTGCAACCAAAGCATGCGGTGTCTTCAACAGTCATTCTACCATAAAAGCAATAACTGTAGCAATAACTTTCATGGTTTATGGGACTTCGGGGGACCTCCATGGCTAAAACGTGTAGGGAGAGTAACTCACCCTTGACATTGGGATTTCTGCCTAAACATATGGGTTGTGAGACTGCCTCTTCCCACCCATGCACGATGCTTTTGTTTAAACTCTTTTGTTTGTTTGTTTGTTTTTCGAGACAGGATTTCTTTGTGTTGCCAGACTGGCCTCGAACTCACAGCAATCCACCTGCCTCTGCCTCCTGAGTACTGGGATTAAAGGCGTGCGCCACCACCACCCGGCTTGTTTAAATTCTTTAGCTTCTGGTTTTGTTGTTCAGATGCTTTCCAAAGCTGTAGCGCCCTCCAGTGTTAGTGTTGTGTAACAGAACACTTTCATGGAGTGTGGACAGGATCACAGAAGGCCACTGGTCTGTTCCATGCCCGCTACTGTTGGTCTCGCGCAGCTAAAGAGATACTTAAAAAAAAAAAAAGTTTTAGCAAGGTCCAGGGCAGCACGTGCAGGTCCCATCACTTCTGCTAATTGTTTCATCACAAGAACAATGGATGAAAGCACTATCCTCATCTATCTTTAGTCTTTACCCATGATGCATCCTGCTTCCTTTGCATGGTACCATTGCTCTTGTAGGGCTATTATGTCTCACTTCAGCCCCATTAGTCTCGCCATTTATGTATGGTGTAAACTTGGATGAGGTACTTAACCCGTCTGAGCTTTGTTCTCTTTGCCCAACAAAACTGGTGTTACTCCCAAGTGCAACGGCAAGCTCTTACAGCATCAGCTACTTCAAAGGCTGAGACAGATTGCTAAAGGTCAGAAGTTCAAAGCCAGCCTGGACAACATAGTCAAACTTTGGGGGAAAGGGGTGGGGGAGGGAAGGAAAGGAAATAAGTGAAAGTGGGGCTGGAGAGATGGATCAGGACTTCGGGGCATCCTTGTTCTTCCAGAGGACCCAGGTTCGGTTCCCAGCACCCATGTGGCACTCAGAACCATCTGTAATTCCAATTATAAGGGCTCTGATGCCCTCTTCTGACTTCCATGAGCACCAGCATGTGGCACACATGTATACACTGATACACACAAAATAAAACAAATTTAAGAAAAGAAAATGAGCACCAGGCGTGTTGGCCCATGCCTTTAACCCCAGCACTCGGGAGGCAGGCAGATCGCTGTAAGTTCGAGGCCAGCCTGGTCTACAAAGGGAGTCCAGGACAGCCAAGGCTACAGAGAGAAACCCTGTCTCAAAAAACAAAAACAAAAACAAACAAACAAACAAACAACAACAACAACAACAAAAAAACAAAAGAAAGAAAAGAAAATGGTGTCTATACAAAGCATGTAATGATGTTTCACCACTACAAAGCATTACTTACTTTCTCACCCCACTATAACGGCTTTGACTTAAGTTACTGTCTCTAAAGAAAAACACAGGACTGTGAATGTGACCGCAGCAAATCATGTGGACATGTTTCTGAGAGTGTGAACTAACAGAGATGGAGAAACACTGACAAACTTTGTCCTCTCATGCTGCCATTGAACACTGTACAGTGTGAAAGGAAAACCTCAAGCAAGGCCATGGGAGAAACCTTTGCAAGAGTTTCCTCAGGACAAGGAATCGGTTCCTAGTCAGGAAGGCAATTGGCAAGCTCCAGGCTCAACTGCAGCAAATAAGCATGCTCTGAAAAAAGTGGGAGATATTCATAAATCTGTCAAGGTCACATTTACTGGTCCCACCCCCCCCCCACTGCCCACCCCCACCCCGATATCCACCTGGTCAAAGATAATACACACTTTATAAGACATTTCAAAGAGTAAGATTTAGCACATTTTAAGAGTAAAAACGGCTGAGCAGTAGTGGCGCACACCTTTAATCCCAGCACTTGGGAGGCAGAGGTAGGCAGATCTCTGAGTCTGAGGCCAGCCTGGTCTACAGAGCGAGTTCCAGGACAGCTCGGGCTACACAGAGAAACCCTGTAAAAAGCAAAAAGGTAAAATACTTGTGCAACAGACCTGTATGTCATGTAACACAGCATTTGGACTAATTAAAATGCAACCACATCATTTCTCCTTCCCTTTCCTCCTGCTGGCCCCTCCCATGTTCTTTTTTTCAGGCCCTTTCAAATCTGTGGTCCCCTTTTCTTAATTCTTCATGTATATTATATGTACATATATACATGTACATTTATATGTGCACAAATGAATGTATGAATTGCATCTGCTGAATCTGTTTAGTGGTTTTGTTTTGGTTTTCGAGACAGGGTTTCTCTGTGTAGCCTTTGTAGCTTTGTAGACCAGGCTAGCCTCGAACTCACAGCACTCTGCCTGCCTCTGCCTCCTAAGTGCTGGGATTAAAGGCATGTGCCACCACCACCACCAGCAGCTTTTGTTTTGTTTCTTTATGCACTGGTTCCAGGACTGACCACTCGGCATTGGATAACCAATTAGAGGGCCCATCTGTGGGAGAGACTAATTCCCCCTCTTAGCGGTTGTTAGTCGCCTGTAGTTCTTTGTCTAGGGCGGGGTCCCATGAGACTTTCTCCCTTTTCACATCAGGTTATCATGTTTATGGTACTGTCATTGTCTGGGCTTTGTTTAGGCAGCCGTAGTGTTGCAGCTCCCTGAGTATAGCATCCCTGTCATTCCTAGGGGATGCCATTGCTAGGAGGACATCCCATCCCTCTGGATCTTACACTCTGTCCACTCCTCTTCCCTGAGCCTTAGGTGTGGGACTTATGTGTAGGTGTTGCAGTTGGGCACCCCACGATCGGGTGTCCTCTGTATACCGACCAGTCGTAGTTTTCTGTGATGGTCTCTGTTACAAAGAAAACCTTTTTGATGAGGGGGGAGAGAAACATTTATCAGGATAAGGGGGGCCACAAGCCACACCCCCAACATGTAAGCTCTTGTTTCTTGCCCAGCACAAGCTGGGTCCTGTCCCCAGGCCAGTGAAGTCGGCCAGGGCCGACCTGTGCCGGTTCAGCCTTCACCACAAAGCCAGGCATTTCTCACTTAAGCTTCTGCTCGCTTTGTACCTGTGTTGCTTCTGGGTCCCTGCTCTTCTTGAAACACTATTCTTCACCCAGCAATAGAATCATTAAACACACGCACGCACGCACGCACGCACGTACACATACACATACACACACACACATTCCACAATACATATTATACTAATAACTCAACATGTGTCCTGTAAGCCTGTTGATAAAAAGACTGGGAGCATGTGGAGTAGGGGTGGGGGTGGAATCTTTTGTTTCTCCCCTCACCCCCCCAAAACAAACACCCTGTTCCAGGTCAGGCTGCCCCCCTTGGCTGTGTAATGGGGAGAGGGAAAAACAGGCAGCAGCTAAGAGTATTAAAAACATTGTGTCCTGGGCTGGAGAGATGGCTCAGAGGTTAAGAGCACTGACTGTTCTTCCGAAGGTCCTGAGTTCAATTCCCAGCAACCACATGGTGGCTCGCAACCATCTATAATGGGATCTTCTGGCCTGTAGGTGTGCCTGCAGGCAAAGTGTTGTATACATAATAATAAATAAATCTTAAAAACAAAACAAAACAAAACATTATGTCCTTGAGAATAGTTACAAAGGAAACCTTTTCCAACAGAGGTTACTAGCGCTTATTCCATGATATAAAAATGTCTGCTGTGGGAATAGGAAGCTGGAAGCTCATCCATGGAAGAAAGCTCCAGCCAGAACTCCAAATGCCTGCCTCAGTTTCCCCTGACAGTGATGTTACCTTTGTTAGCGCTCTCCCTCTGGCTACTCCGGGTGCTGTGCTACCTCCCTGCTGCTTCTGCCTGCTGCGGAGATCTGTTTTTTTACTCTGGCTCGCTATGCACTTGATATTAACTCTGGGCCATTTTCCATACTGTAAGTTAACTTCATTCAAAGTCCTCTGAAACCTCCCGTTTCACTGACTGTCCACCTTTAGGAGTTCCCAGAACTCATGAGAAAAGAGCCAGGCTTGGGGCTTGCTGGACAACGAGTATGTTCTACTTTGTGAGATGGTGCCCAGTAAGAGGTGCGGTAGCTGTGGTGACAGAAACACGTTGATGTCGTTGAGTTCATGACCAGGAGATAGAGCGAGATAAATACTGAGCTGAGCTGACTTCTTTTCTTCTTTAGTCATGAGACTATGCCCCATACCCAGATTCAGGGTGAATCTTCCCTCTGCTAAGTCTCTCAAGAAATGCGCTGATAGACTTATCCAGAGGTGTGTCTCCCGGGTGATTCTAAGCCCATTGAGTTGAGAATGAAGTTTCAACACCAAAGAAAATTACCACCTTAAGTCAGTGCCACTTATGTCTGCAATCTCTCTCTCTCTCTCTCTCTCTCTCTCTCTCTCTCTCTCTCTCTCCATCATATGTACACTTATTCAAGTTCATGACTAAGATAGAGAGGGAGCCAAAGTCCACAACTGGGTCTAATTACAGAGTTAGGGCTGCTCACTACTTTGTTTTTTGGGTTTCTGGGGAGGCAGGCCACAGTGCTAGGTTGAAAATACTCTCCATTTACCGCTGTGCAGAACAGATCCTATGCACAGGTTTGCTGGCTGAAATGACCTCTGAATAGATTCGTGACTTCAAGGAGACAGCATTACAGAAGCTTTTAGGGTATAAGCTTGGGTTCCGGAAGTTACAAAAAACTGAGTTCAGGCACCCATCCCAATATGCCAATGAAGAGGGCAGAGATGGAGGGAGGGAGGGAGGGAGGGAGGGAGGGAGGGAGGGAAGAAGGAAGCTTAAATTTATGAAAATTATGAAAAGCAAAGGGAGAGTGACTCATTGCAGTCACACTGGGAAGAGGAACAAATAAAGGGGTCCAATGATGCTCCAAGACCATCTTTGGGGGTACTGGCATGAGGTATAGTTTTAAACAATAGGCCAAGGGTCTGCACAGTTAAGCATCTTCAGCCCGTCACTTCTCCTACTGTCCTGAGACCCTCTCCAACCATCCTGGGAAGCCTTCTCCTACTTACTGTCCTATAGCCATTCCTCGTGATTTGAAACATTTTTTTCTTGGTGCCTGGATGCAGTTTTCACCCATCATCCTTCATGTTGGGGTGCACTTCACGCTGATGCAGGTACTAGAGCCCCCAGGATCCAGTGAGCCCTCATCTATGCCATGTGTAACCCTAATAAACTCCTTTGTTCACCTAGCTGGACTTGGGGTGGAATTCTTTCTATGGCCTACAGCAGGGTGCTGACTTGAGTGCACCGCCATTTGTACACATCTCCCCAGGAGGTCTTGCAGCTCCAGCTCAGGTGTTCCTGGGTTCTTCCCTATGCGTTCCAGGTAGAATCCTGCTCTGAGAAGCTGACTGAACAGAACAAAAGACACTTCTAGGGCAGGTGGTGGCTGTGAGTTCAGGCTCAGTTTGTGTCCTGCAGGTGTGGTGAGGCATTTGAAAGATGAGGCACCTTGAGGGAGGACTTCCGCATAGCACAAGTCCCCAAAGAGCCCAGGAGCCCAGGTCCTCTTCCCCCCTAACAGAATGAAGGTGGTTACAGGCTCCTGTTCACTGAGCTCACTGGCCCCTCCAGCAAGGGACGGCCACCCATCCCTGAACCCACCCAGGAGGCCCTGGGACCTCCTCCACAAGGGTGGATTGCACTGCCCAGGACAATGGGGCAAAATGGCCACAGGGTCCCAGAAGGTACAGCCAAGCCCTAGGTCAGCTGTGACCTTCAAGTCCCTGCTCTGCTCACCTTCTCCCCACTCCCAGTGAACAACTGTCCAGTCCCCTGCCTCCGTGCCTTTCATCCCCAGCCACCACTCTCTGCTCAAGCCCCACAGCATGTTTTAAACCCAGGCGACACTTTCCCTTGTTCCCACAGCTCCAGCACTTATCCTCAGCCGTAAGGACCCGATGAAGGCAATTAGAACTGGAGGGTCAGGCTGGGACAGCTACCCCCAGAGAGCTGTGCCCTATGGGGCTGGCCTTGAGGTGACACTACGACAGGACAAAAGGCTTTATTTTACCAAGAGGTGCCTATTCTCTTTCCCCATTAATCAGCCTGCACAATCTCCCTCCTGCTTTCCCCACAAATATTAGTAGGGGCTTTTTTTTTTTTTTTTTTTTTTTGGTTTTTCAAGACAGGGTTTCTGTGTTAGCTTTGCCTGTCCTGGACTCACTTTGTAGACCAGGCTGGCCTCGAACTCACAGTGATCCACCTGCCTCTGCCTTCTGAGTGCTGGGATTAAAGGCGTGCGCCACCACCGCCCAGCTAATAGGGGCCTTTGGAGACAACTGTTAGAATGTGGAGGTTCCTTGGATTTCTTCACAGCAGCACTTCTTTTCCTTAATCCCCCAAGGACTACAAGTATCCTTGGCTCCTCTCTTCCACTGCCCCATTGTTGGGAGTGGGTTTTGTTATTTATTTTCATTATGTGTGTGTGCACGTGCATTTGTATAAGTGCATGTACATCATGTGTGTGCAGTAGTCCTCGGAGGCCAGAAGAGGGCGCCAGACACCTTGGAATTGGAATCACAAGTCCTAGTGAGCCCCCAAGTGAGGAACTGATCTTGGTTCTCTGTTAAGAACAGCAAGCACTGTATATGTTGTAATAAATAAATAAATATTAAAAAAAAAAAAGAACAGCAAGCACTCTTAATCACAGACCTCTCTCTAGCTCCTTGTTTTCTGTTTACAAACAGGATATTTGCAGCCCATGGTAGCCTAGAACTTGACAGGTCATGAAGGGTATCCTCGAATTCCTGATTCCCCCCACCCCATCTCCACCTCCCACGTGTTGGGGTTATGGACTGTTTTCTCGGTGCCCCTCATGGAACTCAGGGCAGGGCAGGAACTCAGGATGCTAGCTGAACTACATCCCCAACCCCTCTACCTCCGTCTGTGCTCATACTCTCCCTTGGGACTTTTCCTGACCCATCTCCCTACCCCGTGCAAGCCAGTCTGAAGCAGCCTGTTGATTTCCCTCTCGCAGGCCTGGCCTCTTCTGACACACTAGACCCCAGGCCGACTACTCTTCTCAAACTTGCACCCTCTGCTCCTCCTTCCTGGCTGTCCCCTTGATGCATCCAGCTGGACCCTGTGCAGCTGAGGGGACAAGGGAAATGACTCTGTGAGCAGGACTCTCTGCTGCCCGAACAGACGCCGAAGCATGTTGTCAACCTGCGAACAAGAAGTGTGATTTTTGCCACCATCTTCTTTCCGCTCAGGTGGGGGCCCAGTCACACAGGCATGCGAACTGTACCAGGTCTCATGTGCCATGTCTTGATTCGGGCATAAAATCTTCAAGTCTTTCTGGCAGTGAATTCCTGGAAATTCACCAAAGCCCCACCCCCAGGAAGTGGACTGTGCTGTGTCACCTGTAGATCCTGGGAACCAGGCAGGTGCAAGGTGTGGCCCAGAAAGTGAGGGGGGAAAAATCTCTCCCCCACCCTTGACAGTCAGAAAAGGTCTCACTTGGGAAAGGCAGGAGAGGTCAGACTTCGCGTAGCAGGCCGCTGTCGGAACTCTGCCTTAGAGATGGAAAAGGAGCAATGAACACGTTGTGTGTGAGCAGAGGCTGAGGTAAGCATGTTAACCTGGCTGGACTTCACAGGACTGCCGCCTCTTTCTTTACAGTGAGGAAACAGGCCTAGAGAAGATAAATGGCTTACCTAAGGCCCAGTGAGGGGCCAAGTCTAACAGCTCCCCTTTGCCCTGCCCACATAGGAATGGCCTGAAATGAAGAAGGCTTTCGGCCTGAGCTGCAAGAGTTGTCAGTACAGGCAGAGACAAGCTACAGAGAGGACTGTCCCACCACCTGTGGCGGGGGGAAGTGACTCAGGTCATGGTCTCCACGCACTCGGTGAGGACGGACTTGTTAGACCTCCTGTGACTGTACTCTGACCAGTGACCAGCCCCAGCCCTTTCATTAAGAGAAAGGCTGTGTTTCCATCAAGCATCCCTATATGGATGGGCCCTGCCTAGCGGACTTCATGAATCCAAAGTGGCGTGGGGGGGTGGGTGGGGGCGGGGCTGAGCATGACACACTCAGCATGGAGCCAACAAGCTCCCTTCACATACTAAGAACTGTCTCTACTTCTCCACATTTTTTTTTCTTTTTTGAGACAAAGTTTCTTTGTATAGCCTTGACTATCCTCACTTTGTAGACCAGGCTGGCCTCGAACTCAGAGCACCTGTCTCAGTCTCTGCCTCCGGAGTGCTGGGTATGCGCCACCATGCCTGGGCTCTACTTCCCCCTGTTAAAAGGATTGCTTGATGTGTGTTCAGCCTGTGCCTGGTGTTGTGGCATCCAGTTTTCCCTTCTTGTCACTGTGGGTAATTGTGGATGAGAAGGTTGAGGAAAGATGGCCCAAGAAGCTTGGCTGACACTTGGTGGCGTGCCACTCTCTGTTGCTCTGGGCTTTAGTTTTACAAAACACTTGGAACTACAAAGTCTAGGGATCTGGGACATAGTGACAAGACACAGTCCTTAAGCCCAAACATACAGATGGCCATTTTTATCATGTGCCTCATGGGACGGCACATGCTCACTTAACCAAGGGCTTAACAGGGGTAATCTCACTATATAATCCTCGACTTCCCCTTTAACATTCAGTTCCTGGTAGAAAGAGGGCATTGGGGGTGGGGGTGGGTGTAGGGGTGGGGGTAGGGGATCATGAAAAAATAATGCATAAGACTTAACAGGGAGCCATTCTGTGGCTACCTAAGAAATAAACAGTCACATTTTCCCCTCATAAGCAAAAATAATGTACAAGACTTAACATGGGATCGCTGTGGGCACCTGAGGGATAAGCAGTTGCAGTTTTAGCTCGTGGCCAGGCTAGCAGCTGCAGGAAGGCGATAAGAACACAGCGAATGGGGCTGGGAGCAGAGGAGAGCATATGGCCAAGGCTTGGGAAGGAGAACTGAAAAAGGAAGACAGAAGGGAGGGGAGGGGAGGGGAGGGGGAAGGAGGGGGGCTCCTCCTCTGCTTCCAGCCTTCTGCCCCCTCCTCCTCCTGCACCGTCTATGAATTGCCAAGACCCAACTAAGTGCAACCACCGCTGGGCTGCGTCAGTCTGAGGTGGCTCAGCTGGCATCGCTGTCACTGCTAACAGCCGTGACCGCCTGGGACTGTCCAGCCTGCCCTTATGTCTCCCCAGGAAAACGCCTGTGACCACTTCCACTGGCCAACACTATGGGGTTTGAGAAGCCAATGGGTCTTGCCACTGAGGCCCTAGTGAGCTGGCAGGCTGTTCTCATCAGTGTCTTTTTACCCCTAAATTTCCCACCACAGAAAAAACAACCATATAACCCATAACCGTGTCAGTTTCTCAGTCTGCCTAACGGGCCCCAGGAGTGCTCTGTGTCACAGCTCCAGGACAGCAGTCTTAACAGGGTAGGTACAGAGTTGTGATATATTTCAGCATGTGAGAAAAATGTCTTGAGAAAGATTTTTTTTTTATCATTTGTACAAAACAACATAATTTAGGCTGGGTGAGGGCATGCATAGAAAAGCTACAGCTTGTAAAACTCGAATCTGGTACATTAGTGCCAAGGGCAGACCTCCAGGCCACCCACCGAGCACAGTCCCACAGCTGGCGGCGGCTGGCTCAGTGAGGGGCAGGAGGACGTCAGACTCCAGAAAATGTAAACAGTGTATTGTCAGCATAATTTACTACAGGTCTCTGCAGTGTATATAAAACGTCTTTGTGCCGCGGCTTACAAATAGTTTTCTCCGTTTAAAAAAAAAAAAGAAAAGAAACAAACCAACGGCTCTCTACTTCATGCAGTCTTCTCATCCCAGCTCTCTCTCCATCAATGAACGCAGAGAAACCATTGTTCGAAACGAATATAAAAACTTGCTACGGAACACCCGGATGAGGGAGGGTGTAGTCAGATAGTGTTCTGGGACGTGCCTAGCACAGTGGATATTCTTGTAAGTGTGACACTGGAGAGGACAGATGTCAGCAGTCTCTGTTCAGTCCTTTTCTCTGAACTCTGAAAACCAAAGCCCCAGCAGACCATGTGCAGTGAGGCCTTCCGGCCGCTGGAGGGCAGCATCACCATTTATCTAACAACACATGTCCATAGAACCAGCCACAGAGGTCCTGAGGGTTTTTTGTTTTTTTTTGTTTTTTCATCGAAAGCTAAATTCAACCTTTGATTGCACCCCCCCATCCCCGCAGAAAATACATGCAAAAAGCAGTTGTTAAAATACTGACTTCGGCTTCTTTGCTCCTCGCAAACGTCCTGTTTGCGGTTGCATCACATCTTTAACTGCAGCATTCGGTTTCCGCTGCCACAGAACAGATCTGAAATCCTAATCCAGGCCAGCCCTCTGGCATCTTTCCATTGAGAGGCAGAGTCAATCTTCCTGAGTTGACTCAGCCTAAAAATCAGGAGTCAGCAATTACCCACCAAGAGCCCACACCCATGAAATGAAGGAACAGAACAAAAGACATTCTTCCTTCGTGACTGAGCCGATTTGGTCCCTCTGATGTGTGGATGCAGCAGGAATGAGAACCAGCAGGGTGGGCACCAGAGGGATTAAGGTGGCGCTGTCTGGAGGACCAGAAGGAAAGAGAAAGGCTGCGTCTTGAGTCCCCTGCTCTGCCACCCAGCACACGGCCCACACCCGGAAGACCCCTTGAGAGGATCTGTCCTGAGGCCTCTGTTTTTCTGTTTATTCCCAGGACCAAGCTTTGAAGAAACCGCTCATTAGATTTACTTCCACAATCTTGGGTGGTGGCTTTCTCCAAGGGGGGAATCTTGGGATTCGGGATGCAAATTCCCAAGAAGAGGGTATGGCCGTTGAGAGGTGGGGAGGAAAAGCCTTCACAAGATCTCCGGAGTGAGCGAAGGGCAAAAGAAGTATTAGCAATTGATGAGGCTCCAGGGCAGCCAAGCATCTGGCCTAGCAGGGTGGAGGCAGTGGATTTTGGATTTGTGGGCTGAAAACTAAAAGCCACCAGTACAACCTTAACACACACACACACACACACACACACACACACACACACACGCATACACACAGTCACACAGGAACACAAGCACAAACGCACGCACTCCGACAAACACCGGTTCTCAGTTGTCTGTTGAGACTAGGGGGCATAAGAAGGATTGCCAAGGGCTGCGCCTGGTCCTCTCAGGACAATATCCCCACAGCAGCGAGATTCTGGGAGAGCCTGTGGTGAGTAAGGAAGAAGCCCTCGTCATCTCTGAAGAAAGGCTCACCGGAGGACGAGAGAGGTAAGTATTCCTCCAGCCTCTCCCACATCAGGCTCTCAGCCCCTCCACTCCCCAAGCCCAGCACCCTCCACTTTGGCCACAGTGCTCCACTCAGGGCAACCACTTCCAAGTTCACTGGACATGTTCCCTTGATAATTTGGCAAAGCAAAGCACCTACAGAGGAAAGCTGCCTGCGCGGGGTTATCAGTCAAGACACCGAGCTTGCCGAAGTCAAGCCAACAAGCAGCATCTTTCCTCCCTCCCTGGTCACTGCCTCTGATCAATACAAAGGTGGGTAGGGTATGCTTAGGGCAACCCTAGAAACTGGGTGCCAACCGGGGCCCCTGACCCATCCTCCAACTTGGCTTGTTTTTTTGTTTTGTTTTGTTTTGTTTTTGGCAAGGATGGGATTGAAGCCTCTTCCGTCTCCCTGGCGGATGGGCTGGCTGGACACCATCTACTAATGGGGTTCTGCTGGGTTTTCCTTTGCACATGTGCAGTTCCTTTGAAGTGAAATTCAATGCTTTCATCTTGACTATAAAGTGGTTCCAACAACTCCGGCTGAGGGAAACGATAAGATACAAATTGGGCCCACGCTACACATATTTTTCAAGTCTTGCTAAGAAAGTTTAAAAAAAAAATGTTTGGGTGTATTTTTGATCCACGGGTGGCATTTTCAAATGTGCAAAAAACAAAAAATGTCTTGGAAGAGATTCCTTGCTACTACGAAGCTGTCTTGCTCTTGCTTATCAGTTGTGAGAGAAACAACTCTACAACATTATGGGATCCAAACGGAAAGGACCAAAGGGGCTTAAAAGAGTACGTTACACGGAACAGGAAACCCCGTAGCACCGATCTGAGGACACGAGATAGATTGGCGAGTAGATGCGGCACCTGGAGCTACGCACTACTACGTTACCAAACCAAAAACTAGAAACCTAGGACGTTGGGATCACGACACCTGGATGCGAATGGTTTAACCAGGCCTGCCGCCTGAGGCAGTCGCCTCCATGACTGGGAGCTTCCAACACGTTCCAGGTCCGACTGGTTCCTGCAGAGAAACTGCAGAGTTCGGGTGCTATCGCCTGTCCAATCACACAGCACGAAGCAACAAGGAAAAGCCCACGGGGCCCCCCTGACCCGACCCTGCCACGGGCAACGTCTGCTGGGGGGCCAGCCTCCTTAGTCTATGGCTCCCGGGTGGATGCTGAGCACAGGGGGCTCCAGGCAAGTCGGAGAGTAGTTGAGGTGCGGTTCCTTGATCCACAACAGAGGCACCCCGTTCTTCCCCTCCGAGTTCTTGCTGGAGTTCCGGCTTTTGAAGCGCACTAGCAGAATGGTGATGATGAGGATGCCAAAGATGGGGAAAGGGTAGAAGAAGACGAAGTAGAACAGGGCATCGTTGGAGCAGATGAGCGACTGCAGGGTGGAACCTGGAAAGCAGGAAGGAACCGTGAGGGCAGAGCCTGGACCCTGCTCCAGGGAGCTCACCTGCGCTGACGATGCTACCCCATGCACCCTCCTGGCCCCTCCCCCTGCGTGGGAGTGGGGCGTGGGGAGTGGGGGAAGGCCAGGGACTGGGAGACTTTTCCCTGGGTCTTTTCTCACAACACCCCACGTATTCACGAGGCTCAAAGGAAGCATGCGTGCTTCCATTTCCACTGAGATCTGTTATGACTGCTGGGACAGCCATACACTAAAGTTGAGTGTGTTGACCATGAACTTGTCTAGGGTGGTAACGACGCTGACTCCCGTTCACTCTTACCCTCCTGTGTGGTAGGAGGGTACCTCACATGTCCTTCTGTGTCTATTCTACTGTAGACTTCCATCTCGGGGAGTCTAGCACAGTCCCTGGCCGCCTGCTTCAGGGAGCAGCTGTACTAGAGAGGGAGCTTGCTTACCATTATCAATTCTCACGCCACTGTGAACCACTGACAAGGTCCAGTGTCTGTGGCTCCACAGGGTGGCCCTACAGCTGGGTACGAAAGGGAATGAAACCAGGAGCCCTGACACCAGGCCAGGGCTGCTCAGTGATGTATTAGCCTTTGGCAAAAACCTGACCGCTCAGTGATCCCGATGCTCACGAAGCTTAATAATTACAGGTGTCCACAGAGGGCCGGTCCAGTGTGGCCTCAACTCTGTTTCTTTCATTCCTGATGCTGGGTGCACATTCAACTCAGGCTTTCTCTATTTTCCCTCCCATGGTACAGTTGTGTACACCATCAGAATTATTAAGAAAAGCCAGCACACATTTTATACTTACGGTCTGCAAATGTATACATATCAAACTGCTGCTGGTCAACCACTTTCAACCCGCAAAAATTTCCGTTTCACTTAACATGATGTTGAGAGGAGGTGATAGGGGCAAAGAGAGAGCTGAGCAGCCCCCACCTCAAATCAAGATGGTGAGGTAGAACATTTTGATTGAAAAGAGGCTGAACGCTTGAGATTTCTTCAGTTTCCGCATTCTAAGCCAACTCTACTAGTACAAACACCATTTTGGAGCCTGATCTACTCTACCTTTTGACAAACGGTCAATCAGAAAAGCATTTCCTCCAGTCTTTGTTCAGACTGAAAGTCCCTCACAGGGTGGAAACCATGTTCGGGGCCATTCTGAGGCCACAAGCAGCTTTCGTTGCCTACAAACTCCCCAGATCGATCCTTCTAGGCTGGACCCACTAACTGGGCAAAATCTCCTGCAGCTACTTCTATCTCGGCCTCTGAAATAAGTAACCAGAAACATGAGGGAAAGCATGGTTGACGGGCTTTACTTTCCTTCTCCTTCCCGTGAGTCTGGAAACATTTGCTAACTCACTAGAGACAGACTTAGCATTCTAATGCTTAAGAAAGAAACATCCAGCAAGACACTCGCACAATGAAATCTTACTGAAACAGACTTGAGTATAGGTCCAGTTGATCATAAAAGCCATATGTTTTGTCATCTCTTTAATTCCTAACCTTGTTCTTTGCATGGGTAACTGGGGGGTCAGCTATGTGGGCCGGTGTATCAAATTCTACCACATCTCAACCCCTACTAACAAATGCCCATCACAGTTAGGAAGAAGGCTTATTACCCACAACCAAGCTCTGAATTGACTTTATAGACACCTCAGAAACAACAGTGACACCCCTCTTCTGTAAGTGGGGAAACTCACTTGTGTCCAGAACCCGGATGCCGATGGGGGCAGATTCCTCTTCTGTTAGCCGGTACCATTCCTTCTGGGGGCTTGGCAGCCACTCTTCCACATGGCAGGAGTAGTTGCCTGTGTCGTGGGGGCTCGCCTCAAGCACTGTGAGCCGGTACAGCAGGGGCGAGAGTCTCTGGAAGCGCAGCCTGCCCTCCCAAGGGCTGCCTTCAGGACCAA
This sequence comes from Acomys minous, assembly GCF_964271855.1. Taxonomy (NCBI): domain Eukaryota; kingdom Metazoa; phylum Chordata; class Mammalia; order Rodentia; family Muridae; genus Acomys; species Acomys minous. The sequence continues at coordinate 58,695,939 of NC_140496.1, read as the reverse complement.
AGACGGCGTCAGGTCCCACGCTCAGCAGGACTGTCCTCTCTGTAGGATCCTCACCATCCTCACCATCCTCCTCTTCGGACATCTCCTCCTCCTCCTGTTCTTCACTGCCAAGGCTGCCTCTTTTCCCTCCACCTTTAGTCCTCAGGGAATACCAGGCCACAGCAAAGCGGGAGTCCTGGCTTGATCGAGAAAGGATGCTGCAGTCCAGTTGGAAAGCTGCCTTCTCAGACACGGTAGCATTGGGGACCACTGTGTCCACCTGGAGGGCAGCATCTGGGGAGCGACAAGGAACAGAGAAGGGAGAAGGAGCTGGTTGATTTCCTTAGAACAAACAAAACAGGCCGGAAAAGTGGCTTAGCAGTTCAGAGCTTGCCACATGGGACTGACAGCCTGAGTTCAAGCTGCCCCCAGTAAGGCAGATGCCCCGGGCTCATAGGAGACAGGGAGGTCCTGGAGAGAGGGCTCCACGGTTAAGAACACTTGTTGCTGTTGCAGAGGATGGGGCCCAATTTCCAGCACCTAATTAGTGGCCTACAACCATCCTTAACTCCAGTTCTGGGAGATCCAATACCTTTTGCTCATCTCTATGGTTACCAGGCATGCATGTGGTACACATACACACACACACACACACACACACACACATACACACACACACACACACACACACTGCTCATATACATAAAATAAAATTTAAACACACCTTTAATCCCAACACTTGGGAGCCAAAGGCAGGCAGATCTCTGTAAATTCAAGGCCAGCCTGGTCTAAGAATTCCAGGACAGCCAGGGCTACTTAGTGAGACTTTGTTTTTACCACCCCCATAAATAAATAAATAAATAAATAAATAAATAAAATGCATAAACAAACAAGAGAGGGAGGGTGGCAGGAAGGAAAGACGGAGGGTGGGTCTGGACTGTGCACAGGGTCTCAGGCTTAGGGCCCACATTGGGATCACACATGTGGCAAGATGGAACCTTGTGCCCGCTCGGCTTCCTTTCGTCAGCTGTGTAGAAATCCCCTTCAGGCTTCAAATTCCCTCGTTAAAGAAATCTGCCACTGGGGGTTTTAGGAAGACTAAACATCTATCTAACTGGCAGGGACCTAGGCTGGCTTTCCACAAATGTCTGTCTCCTCCCACTCCACGGCGGGTGGGGAGGTCCTCTAATCTGCCAAGTGGGTGGGAGCTGGGGGAAGTGTGTTCAGCCTCCATGCTCCACACTTCACTTCCAGGGACAGGCAGGCTCCAGGCCAGGTCTAAAACAGCAGCAGCAGCAGCAAGACAGCCAACTACACACATGGAAACCGACAACTCAAGGAGGGGACTTCTCCACCAGCAAGCACAGGAGAAGGGAACTGACGCCTCTCTCCTAAGGCAGGTGGGCAAACAGGGCACAGCACAGCTGTGGCTCTCCAATGTGCCATCAAGGACAAGAGCAACTTGGACCAGGTGTGGTGACAAGGAGAAGGACTTGCAACATTACAAGGACCCGAGAGTAAGCGTCGAGACACCCAGAAGACACAAGGCAAGGCGTTTGTGCTGGCAGGTTGCAAGCTCAGTTCCATCCATGTCCTTAAGGGATGGTTGACTTTTTGCTCTGATAAGGATCAATGGTGCTGTGATGTTGCAAGAGACACGGGATTCTGCTCATCTCAGCCTTAATTATATGTTAAATGTAACAATAATTACACCCAGTAATTATATGCATTTACACACTTTAGAAACAGCAACAGAGACAAGAGGAACAAAAGGCCATATGAGAAAGACATTAGTGCCAATGAAATTATTGGACGTGAGAGTGGAGGCTAGAGGCTAGAGGCACTTGCTGCTTTCTGCTTAAACCTGCCCACTGAAAATCCACCTGCATGGTTTCTGAACACACGGCTACTGTCTCAAGGTTTCTTTGCTATTAACCACCTGTTCGGATCTAAATGCATGCTTCAAAAAGAAAATGTTCTTATGACCTAGAATAATTATTGCTGGCTCCTTTTATTCCCCCCTGTGTAGCCTTGGCTGTCCTGGACTCGCTGTGTAGACCAGGCTGGCTTTGAACTCACAGCAATCTGTCTGCCTCTGCCTCCCTGAGTGCTGGGATTAAAGGCGTGCACCACCATGCCCTGCTTACTTGCCAGTTTTAATTCTAATAAAAAAAAAATCTAATCACCTGAGCACAAAGACAGATGCATAATTTTCCACTCATAGGGAAAACAAGTTGAGAGAGTTTAGAATACAAATATACAATATCAATGTTCATATACATAACTGCAAATAATTTCTTTTTTAAGAGAGTATATTTTTAAAAGATTTATTTATTTATTTTATGTACACGGATGCTCTATTTGCATGTATACCTGCACACCAGAAGAGGGCAACAGGTCACATTATAGAAGGTTGTGAGCCACCATGTAGTTGCCGTGAATTGAACTCAGGACCTCTGGAAGAGCAGTTAGTGCTCTAAAGCTCTGGAGCCATCTCTCCAGCCTGCAAATAATTTCTTAAATAGACTAATTATATTCAGGACCATGACAGTTAATCTTTACTCTTGACTGTATTTCGAATCACTTTTGAGCGTGTCTGTGAGGGAATTTCCAGAGAAGAAAAGGGAAGGGAAGACCCACCTACGGGAAATGTGGGCAGCACCACACTCTGGGCTGGTGCCCGGGACTGACAAAAGGCAGAAAAGGAGAAAAGCCACTAAGTACCAGCGTTCGCATCTCTCTGCTTCCTAACGGGATGCAACGTGACCAGCTGCCTCACACTCCTGCCTCCATGCCTTCCTCACGATGGGCTGTCTCTGTCAAATAAACCCTTCCAGCCTTCTGTTGCTTCTTGTCAGGTATTTGGTCACCATGACGAGATTAGTGCCTAAATACAAGCATCCAAAGTAATTTTTAACACACCAAAGGCTAGGGGGTCTTACCAGGTCGCATGACTGTGACGGCGGTCTGCCCAGCTGTGTCCTCAGCCCGTTTATACCACACGCCGCTGGGGCTGGGCAGCCACTCCTCCACGCGGCAGCTGTAGGTCCCGCTGTCCTGCACGGCCACGTTCTGGATGAAGAGCCTGTACACACCAGAAGACGGGCTCTCCATGTGCAGCCGCCCCTTCAGGTTGTTTTTGGCAGCCTGTTCGCCATAGTGGAAGGTGGCATCTCTGCTCAGGTGGGCCACTACCTCCCGCTCTGGGTGGTTGGGCTTCCACACGAACCACTCCACCATGAGCTGGGAAGCCATGCTGGTCCGGTTCAGGACCACGCACTCCAGCTGGATCTGCCGGGTCTCCAGGATGGACAGGTTGCCCTGGGCTTGGCTGAGCTTCAGGCGGCTGTCTGAACAGGGAGGAAAGAACACTGTGACATGACAGCGAGCAGCAGCACACAGCGCCACTGAGAGGGTGGCTGAGCAGGGGCCCTTGGGGCACAGGAGAGCGTCCCCCTGAGTGGCCGTGTGCGAGCCCAGCGTTCAGCAACAGCTGTCTCTGGTTCAGAGCCCTCAAGGATCCAGATGTTTGAGGGAGGACACACATGAGCAATAAAAAACTAATGAAGTCTTCTTGCCAGGAGATGTACAAGAAGAGAGTTGTGTCCGTGAGCGCTGGGAAGACAGATGACGGAGGAACAACTGACGGAGGAGGAGAAGCCGCCCGGGAGTCATCAGATTGGCAGGTGACTGGGGTTTATGTGGGGTTTAAGGGTCCTAGGATTAGAGTAGCTCAGATTCTGCCCAGCATAGTGCTTACAGCTTAAAAATAAATTAGTCTCTCTGTGTCAGTTGTTGGGGATCCAGCTAGTTGAAGAAAACTGCTGCCTTAATAATTTACCATATTAATTAATATAGAAAGAGTAATTCTTTATTCAACCAATGAAGACTAGAGAGCAAAGTGTGTGGTTGATGCAAGGGGCAGGCAAGAGCAGAGTGACAGCCCGTCTTCCAACAGGGGCACACCTGAGGTTGAACATGCTAGGCACGTCCTATGATCCTGAAGTGGCACCGTGGTGCTTTGAATGAGAACGTCCCTCACAGGCTCACGTATTTGAATACTGGCTTCCCAGCTGGTAACACTGTTTGAGAAGGAAGGGTTGGGTGGTGCGTCCTTGCTGGAGGGGGCGTGGCACTGGGGCTGGGTTCTGAGGTTTCAAAAGCCTACACCGTTCCCAGTCTCCCACCACCCCATCTCTCTCTTCTCTCCCTGCCTCCCTCCCTTTACGGGCCCCTTCTCTGCCTGGGGTTTGTGGATTAGATGTAAACTCTCTGGCTACTGCTCCAGACCCTGCCTGCCTGCCTACAGCATGCTCCCTGCCAGGATTCACCCTCTGAACCGGTAAGCAAGGTCAAATGCTTTCCTTCATAAGCTGCCTTGGTCATGGCCATCTGTTCACAGGAATAGAACAGTAAGTACGACACTCACCAACCCTTTTAAAACTGTGGTGTGAGCCACGGTTTTCACTCCGTTGCCCAGGCTAGCCTTGAGCTTCTGTAGCCTGGCAGGCCATGAACTTGTGATCATCCTGCCTCAGCTGTCTGAGGACCTAGGGCTACAGGCCCACACCACTAGGCTTGGGCTAGGAGTAAACTTTCAAGCTGACCACATGATAGCTGGACTATGCGGAGCCAGGAGCACCAGCAAGGAAAACCCAGTATGATACGCATAGACACTGGGCCTCCCAATGGCATCCTGTCAGGGTGGAGAGAGAGCAGTGTAACATCAGCCAAGAGGAGATGGTCCTGACGAGGCTGGGAGAGCCAAACACCCACAAAAGAGGGTTCCCTCCGCAGAAGAAATGTCACGAGCCATGGCTCTTGCTGACTGCATGCCTGCAACTTCATAGGGGGCCCCGGGGAACCTCTCAAGACCAGTAGATGCCAGCAGCCATAACTGCAAACACACAAAGGAGCCTTGGGAACAGCACCCCGAGTGACTTGTGAGGAGAGGGAAGGCCAACACACTCACTGTCTCTACACTTGAGTGCTGCCTGCGTGTTTCATAGTGCATAGAAGATCAGTGTTACAAATGAAAGGCTAAACACCACACTGACGGGGAAAATGACTTTTCAACAGTTTGGCCAACATGTGCCTCAGTTAACTCTGGCCCGGTCTCTCTATCTCTGGCTACCGTGCTTTCATTCTGGATCCCCACCCCCTGCCTGCAAAGGCTCAGTAATGTGTGATTTCATCAGGAAAAAGGGAAGGGGACAAGGACTAGAAAACAGAGATAAAGATGCAAACCATAAAATCAACTGAAAAAGCAAAGGCCGTCCTAACCAGCGTGCTGTGAGTTCTCTGTGCTAAGGTTCACTGCAGGGCGGACGTCACTGTGCTTGTGGACAGGGGTCCTTACGGCCCTTTTGCATTGTCTCACTTAGCTCCCCTGCAGCCTCAGATGGGGAAACCCCTCCAACATATTTAGGACCCAGGAAGAGCTTCCTGGCATCAAACCGAAGAAGGAAAGGCAAAAGACTGGAGACCTTGGGAGACGAGATGAGAAAAGCGAGAACAGCAGTATCCTGAGGGAGACAAACTGGGGGCTGGGGGTGGGGATGGGGGAGAAGGTGGGGAGAGGGGTTCAGAGGCGGAACAAGCAAGAGAGCACCGTGGGCCAGACAGCAGCCCTCAGCTCCCAGAAACACAGGCTGTAACCTCAACTACTTGAGAGGCTGAGGCAAGGAGATCTCAAGGTCAAGGCCTGCCTGGATTGTGTGGCCAGTTTGCGAGCAGCCTGGGTAATTTAAAGGTTCATAATGTGGCCCAGCAGGCTGGCAGGACCCAGGTCATGGTGACGGCCACAGGAAGCACCTGAGATGGACTTCTTGCTTTGTGCGCCAGTGGAACCGTTAGCGGAAAATGTCCTAGAACACAGGACATCTTCGGAGAAAGGGAGGGGATGGTGTCCTTGCCTCTAGCATGTGCCAGGCCACGTCTGGACTTCTATCCCAGGTCCCATTGCTTTGCTGGTGAAGAAACGAAATCCCTGTATTCATTCAGGCAGCTTCATCTAGTGGGAGAGACAGGCAGCAAATATGCCTATATCCGTGTGTGTGTGTGTGTGTGTGTGTGTGTGTGTGTGTGTGTGTGTGTGTGTGTATTTGAATATACAAATAGCTTATGGTAGCTGATAAGTGGACTGTAAGTTTAAACATGAAAAAGTGCCTCATAATTATTTACATATGAATAAGCAAATGGACATAATGCCAGGGCGCACTCTGTATTCCGAAGGCAATGGGAAGAGGAGCTAGTGACAGGCGCATTTTAAGTCTAAATGACGTAGGAATGTCTCTCAGAGGAAGATGGAGATAAATGAGAATCTTTGGCTGGCATGTCTGATGCTGAAATAGGCAGCACACAGGCGCTGTGTTGTCCAAAGAAAGCCAGCGCGAATTCCTTCAGCAGCCAGTACTAAGGATGCCACGCCAGTGGCTGACGACATAAAGACACAACTATGACCATACAGTGCTTATAACGCACTGCAGAAGACATGCAGACAATCCCCACACCGTGCTTACAAGAAATTCTCCCCATAAGGATATGGAATAAATGAGGGTAGACTTCCGGGAAGTGGTGCTGAGTGAAGTCTTGGTGATGGGACGGAGACAGGAGAAGTGGTAGGAGGGGGCTCATTCCAGGTACAGGGGGCCACATAAGCTGTGCTCCTGGCCTGTGCTCCTGGCCCTGGAGGAAGCACAGATGGCTACAATACACACAGGACAGATGACGGAAGATGGGCAGAGAGGGCACTGAAGGCCACGCTGCAGGAGGAAGTCAGAAACCATGTCAGCTTAACCAAGAGCAGCAGGCCCGAGGGGGTGGGGTGGGTAGCCTTTCCACACTAGGAATGAAATAACCAGCTTTGCCGTGTGTTGTTCTGGGGGCTGGAGTGACAGGGCGAGAGCTAGCCAGGGCTGCCGAGAGTAGATGTGAGGCTTGCAGGACGAATAAACGAATAGGCTTATAGTCCTAGATGCTACCTGCCTATCTGCGTGTTGGAGAGCTCAGCTGGCCTCAGTATCTCATTGAAGAAGCCACCAGGAGAGGACGCTCCTGAGACCCAACAGCATTAGGACCACAGCGAGTCCAGTAAAAGGCCTGCAGGGCACCCGAATTGACAGTCTGTGTACCTGAACCACACCCAGGGTGTCTCTGCGGCAGGCTCAGTGTGTGTGTGGCAGTGGGAAGGGCACAGAGCAGGAAACCCATAGGTCCACGATGGCCACACCTTCCATTCCTTACCTGGCTGTTTCACAGTGACCTCTGTGCGCCCAGAAACCTCCTCGGCCAGCTTGTACCAGGCGTAGTTGGGACTCAGCAGCCACTCCTCCACGTGGCAGTAGTAGCTGCCACTGTCGCTGACCTCAGCCCGCTGCACGGTGAGGCTGAACAGGCCCCCTGACACATGCCTCTCGAACTGCAGCCGGCCCCGCAGGCCCTCCTCCTCGGCATAGGTGCCGTACTCGAAGGCTGAGCTGTGCGTGGTTTTCAGAATGAGCTTGCCGTCCGCATCCGAGGGCTTGTGCACGTACCACAGCACCGCAAAGTGCGAGTTTGGGCTGGTCTGGGACTTGACGGAGCAGTTCAGCTGAATTGGCCGGTTTTCCACCAGCGTGAGGGTTCTCTTTGACTTGCTCACCTGCAGCTTTGTCACTGTGAAGGGAAGAGGGCAACTTAGAAGAAGGCACAACACACAGCCTGGGCCCGTCCCGAGCGCACTTCTAGGCTGGGAGACTGGTTCTGGCCAGTAGGGAACGTACTAAGAGTGAGCATCCTTCAAAACCTCACCCAACGTTAGCTGCCCATCCACTGGCCGCCTGTCACAGCCAGGGACCTGTCCACTGTCCATTCTCCCTGTGCCACTACTCATGCCCAGCCAAGACTCCAATCTCCCCCTAGCTTGATCTTGCTTAGCAAAGTTTAATGACTCCCAACTGCCCGTAGAAGCTAAAGGAAACCATTCATTTGGCCAGCACAAATCCCCCTCAGAACCTGGCCCTTGCCCAACCATCTTGACTCATCTCCTAGGATTCACCCCCAGCCAGCCCCTCCCCACCCCCTTTACCCTAAGCCCTGGCCTCTGCTCTGCTGTTCCGTCTTCTCTGCCACCTCCTTGCCAGGCCCTTCTTTGCACTCTGTCTCTTGATCCTTCCTGTCCCCCAGTCTTCCCTTGGTGCCTCTAATACCCAGGCTGCCCCCCCCCCCAATCTTTCCCCTAGATCTCGAGCTCTCAGGAACACAGATGAAGCTTTTCCATTCAGTCAGCTATTTCCTGTCACCTCCTGTTCAGCTAGGCTGTTGCAGGCTGAGGACACCCTGAGAGCGGGCCAGCCCTAACCTTGCAGTGCTCACTACTTCTGTACCCCCAGAGCCTTGCACAGTGCCTAAGCCTTGGAAAGCAAAGAGGCCTCCCTTGGTGCTTGCTGGGACACTGAAGATGTGGCAGCAGGCAGCTATGGGAGGCCATCGCAGATCCTGAAGCAATGAGGACATCAACGGACACAGCAGAGCCAGGACCAGCCTCGCTTCCCTTACTACCGTGGCCCAGAAGCTATATGGATGGCCAACTGCACACAGTAACAACAGGGATGGCCAACTCCAGATGCTGCTCTGTTTGATAATGGAGCCAATGGTCCCCTTAAAGGTGCCAAAAAGCCACACTCTAGTAAATGTATCATCTTAGGATGATAACTGGGGAATCTTCTCTACTGCTATTACATCGCCTCTGCTTTGCCCTACCAACCTGCTTCTACCTATCAAAAACATAAAATAAAATAAAGAAGTGTGAAGGCAGCTCTCTTACTGAACACTGAAAGCAGCGGCCCCTCCCACTCCTCTCTCCACACATTAATTCTGGGCCACTTTGCCAGCTGAGGAGCACCCAGGTTATGGTACAGGAACCACGGAGAAGGAACAGCCAGGGCTTCTGCCAACTGGCTGGGCGCATCCCCAGGCCCTGAGGGGAAGCCAGGTGTGGAACTGGGCTCCTGGTGGTGACCCTGGGATTGTGACCAGCCAGTTGGCCTGCCTCCTTACAGGGCTGAGTCCTATGCGTAAGGAAGGAGAGCTTTGGACAGCGATACACTGCACCCCTGTGTACCCAGTGACACACCGGCAGACGTTCAAACGTTCAGGGTGGATTTAAAGCTTTGGTGAGAAGGCATTAGCGGGGTCCCACACCCAGTGCCATACTACAGAAACACCTGTCTCTGAGGACCTATTTCGTGTTGCTGAGGCAGACTGTCTTCTCATGAAGGACCTTTATTTTTTATATATTTTAAAATTTTTTTCCTTTTTTTACATATACATTTATATTATTACACATATATACAATAAACTACCTACAGCAAGAGAAGCCATGAAACAATCAGGAATTATATATAAATGTTACATTCATAGTGTTTTGGCTATTTGTATTTGGCAACTTGGAAGAAACATCTTTCCTATCTTGGTGCATCTAAAATTCTCAATGTAAATCAGTAATGTATCGTATCTCGTCATTATCAACTAAAAACATCTATCTAGACCCAAAAACATCGTGGCGAACACATCAAGGCAGGCCAATGGCTCCATGCTCTAGTTTCATCTAGTTGGGCCAGTTTTCTACTTTCTCCTTTTTTCTTCGAACAGCAAGTCCTCCACAGCACACTGGGAATCCTAGAGACTAGATTGGCGTTAGCCTGCCGGTCCGCTTTTCCGACGGACTCCTGAGAGGCCTGAAACAACCTGTTTCCTTTTCATCCCTTTCCAACCCAATTCACCACATGCAAATGGCATCTCAATCAGTGCAGACGGCACCACCTGAATTATCTGGTGCTTGGCCAAATGAACTGGGTTGTTCTGTGTAGAGTAGAAAGAGCTTTAAAATGTATTATTAATTGGGGCCAGATTATTTTTGCAACTGTTACTAAGGAAACCTCAATTGCTATAGTAACTGCATATGTTAAACTGGGATCCTATGACTCAACTTCAAATCAGTCACATGGTCAGAGAACCAGAAGCCAGGGAAGAGAAATATTTCAAAGCATTTCCAATGTCGCCTTCTTCTTTTTTTTTTTCTTTTTAGCCATCCCATGTCAAAATATTATGAAGTGTTGGTGAGATTAAAAGAGCGGCACTTTTGAAACGTGGTGTGCTCGCCTGACAGATGGGCAGGGGTCAGCGCTCTGCTTCCTCCCACATCTCAGGGGTAGGGAGGAGTCAGGAGGCTTCACAGCTAATTAGGATGGGCTCCCAAGCCTGCCTCAGCATTGCCCTGGGCAAGGTATGTCTGAAAGCCTCATCTCCTCCCCCCCCCCACCCCCCTTAGGAGGGCCTGGACCTAAGGACCAGTGTTTTCATCTGCAAACGAGAGCACCAGAAGTGTGCGTCTAATTCAGCCGAGTGCCCTGCAGACCAAATGCAATAGCTACGGAGTGTAGGGTGAGGCTGGCTGCTCCCTGAACAGAGGTGAGTTTTAGCTCTCCTTATTTCCTTCTCCTTTCTATTTGTGGTCCCAGGTTCAAGGCTCACAGTTAGATGGGACACGGGAGAACATAAGCGGCAGCTGAACTTTTTAGAAGTGCTGGAGACAGGGGGTACCTGCTGCCAAGCCTGGCGATCCAAGTTCAAACCCAAGCACCCAAAGAAGGAGAGCACTGACTCCTGACAGCTGTCCTCTGACCTCCATATGTGTTATATGTCATATACCTACTTCCTCTGCACTATACATAGACAAAATAATTAAGTGATATAAAATAAAATAAATCCTGGGTCAGGAGAGATAACTCAGTGGCTGAGAACACTGGCTGCTCTTCCTGGGGACCTGAGTTCAAGTCCCAGAACACACACAACTACCTGTAACTCCAGGTCCAGGGGATCCAACACCCTCTTCTGGCACCAGGCACACACATAGTACATGCACATACATGCAGGCAACGCATCCACATACATAAAATAATAATAAACAAAGCCCCCCAAAATCCTAAGTGCTATGTATAGCAGGCATGAGATCCACTGGGTGGGAGTTTCTCAGAAACAGACTCTCAGGCCCACTACATCACAACCTCCATTAGAACAAGGTCTGTGGAGATCCAGGCTTGCCTTCCACCAGAGACACCCTGGGCTTGGCTGCTCGGTGTGTGGATTTGGAGAGACAATGAATGCAGCGGTGAGGTTCGGCCAATCCCCTCAGCGGCAGGAGAAGAGAAAACCCAGTTAAGAGGAGGGCCAGGCAGGCCGGGTGGCAGTGCTGGCCCCTGCAGTACAGGGTGCACAGCGGCGTCTGCCTTCCCAGTGGCCCCGGTCATTCACGGGGATGTCCTTTCTTGCTGCAGCTGGACAGCTTCTTCCCAGACTTTGGTTAAAGCTGAGAGAATCTGCCAATCCAGGAGAGGCTGCTGTGCTACCAGTCAGAAGAGGGCTACTCGGAGGACGGAGAGGGGACCGAGGGGCTCAGCAGCAGAGAATAGCAGGTTTTTCTCCAGCCAACCTACCCGTCCTTTGGATCGGTTTTATGTGTGTACCGCTCATGCAAAAACGCGCTGATCCTCTCGGTAAACCATTCTCCTTAAACTCAACCATCACTGCCACATATCGAGGGCCATTTTTTTAAAAGGGCTCTTTTTGCAAACGTCTGGGAAAAAAAAAAGAACTATGACCCAATCACTGCTAATCACATTAACTAATGGGTGATTGAATAAAAACCCGGTTCATCTTTTTAAAGAGGGGCCATTCATTCTGACTGTGATGAAAGAGAGAGAACCTTGCAAAGAAGCTGTGATCCCTGAGCCGGGCTCTGAGAAACAAATGAACAGATGACCAATAGGTGAGGAATCACAGGGAACGAGCTCCCGGGCAGGCAGCCAGGCCTACTCCTCTGTGTACCGGCCGGGCAGGAGCCGGTGGTGAGGCATAAGTTAGGCAGGTGACAGGCCGAGGCTGTAGGCTCCCAGGACTAGTTCGTGACCCTGCCAACCTACGACTCTCAGGGAGGAAATGGTAGGTAGCACAGCTACCTAGGGGCTTGTAAGAACCATACTGAGTCAGAAATAGGGGGGAGGAGGGACTCCCAGGGCCCTGGGGGTTAAGGAGCCTGCAGGTTCTTCTGCATGGCAGATTCTGTGCGGGAGAGCAAGGAGAGAGCAGAGGAGAGGCGAGAAGAGATGGATCAAGAATGAGGATGAGGAGGCTGGAGAGATGGCTCAGAGGTTAAGGGTAATGACTGCTCTTCCAAAGGTCCTGAGTTCAATTCCCAGCACCCACATGGTGGCTCACAACCATCTACACTGAGGTCTGATGCCTTCCTCTGGCCTGCAGGTGTACATGCAGGCAGAACACTGTATAAATAATAAATAAATCTTAAAAAAAAAAAAAAAAGAATGAAGATGAAGAAGGAGACTCTGCTCTTTCTAAATCATCTGACAGGAATGTCAGCGCCAGAGGAGGCCAGTGGTGGGGTGGAAGAGATCCTTCAAGTACAAGGAAGCAGGCCAACCAGGAGACTAAATGGGGACTGTTAGGGACATCCTTCCCTCAAAATGCACACATGTACGCATGCGCACCCCGGGAAGTAAGTGGGAAAGCACCTGTCCCTCCTGTGATGTTACTGCACTTGAAGTGCCCATGTCCCTGCCTGCCACGCTCTTCCTGTCACGTTCCTGTTCTTCTCCCTCTGCATGGCCACGGCCACGGCCTACCCATCCAGCCCCTGACAAGCTCTCCCTCAGACCGCTATGTCGGCCACGGCCTACCCATCCAGCCCCTGACAAGCTCTCCCTCAGACCGCTATGTCGGCCACGGCCTACCCATCCAGCCCCTGACAAGCTCTCCCTCAGACCGCTATGTCGGCCACAGCCTACCCATCCAGCCCCTGACAAGCTCTCCCTCAGACCGCTATGTCGGCCACAGCCTACCCATCCAGCCCCTGATAAGCTCTCCCTCAGACCGCTATGGCAGCCACGGCCTACCCATCCAGTCCCTGACAAGCTCTCCCTCAGACCGCTATGGCAGCCACGGCCTACCTATCCAGTCCCTGACAAGCTCTCCCTCAGACCGCTATGTCGGCCACGGCCTACCCATCCAGCCCCTGACAAGCTCTCCCTCAGACCGCTATGTCGGCCACAGCCTACCCATCCAGCCCCTGACAAGCTCTCCCTCAGACCGCTATGGCAGCCACGGCCTACCTATCCAGTCCCTGACAAGCTCTCCCTCAGACCGCTATGTCGGCCACGGCCTACCCATCCAGCCCGACAAGCTCTCCCTCAGACCGCTATGGCAGCCACGGCCTACCCATCCAGCCCCTGACAAGCTCTCCCTCAGACCGCTATGTCGGCCACGGCCTACCCATCCAGCCCGACAAGCTCTCCCTCAGACCGCTATGGCAGCCACGGCCTACCCATCCAGCCCCTGACAAGCTCTCCCTCAGACCGCTATGGCAGCCACGGCCTACCCATCCAGCCCCTGACAAGCTCTCCCTCAGACCGCTATGTCGGCCACGGCCTACCCATCCAGCCCGACAAGCTCTCCCTCAGACCGCTATGGCAGCCACGGCCTACCCATCCAGCCCCTGACAAGCTCTCCCTCAGACCACTATGGCAGCCACGGCCTACCCATCCAGCCCCTGACAAGCTCTCCCTCAGACCGCTATGGCAGCCCGAAGATGTCTCCCAGCCTCCGCCTTAGGCAGGGAGATCTTTCTAAAGGGAAAGCAGGGGTGTGCTCTCTCCCAAGCTGAGAGCCTGTCCCAGTTCTCCACAGGGCAACACCCCTCCAACTCCCACCCCTCACCCCACCCCATCCCCGCACACATGCCCACCACATACAATCCCACATCATCACAGGAATCTGGAGGCAGCAGGTCTTTTGATTTTTACCCTGGTTTAAGGAGTGGGAGAGACTTAATGTCTCAAATCTTCTCCAATAAAGCTCTGTCTTGGCTCCTGTATGACTTTAAGTGGCATCCATATGAGTGAATTCTGCCTGTGAGCCTGGAGCCCACTTTGCTCTTACAGTAAACCCTGCAGTCTTTTTTTCCCCCTTCGTGTTTTTAAGGTAAAAAAAATTTTTTTATCTCCTATAGTCACCCCTTTTTATAGTGACTGTCACTCTGTAGTTAAGGCAGCATTCACACCTCATCCAGCCATGACTGTGCTCCTTGTCACTGTCTTCCAGTACTTATATATGGCGAGATGCATTTTACTACAAAACATGTATGTATGTACGTACGTAGGTATGTATGTATGTATGTACATACGTACTACGTATGTACGTACGTATGTACACACTCACAGAGCCAGGTATGGTGGTATCTACCTGTAATTCTAGCACTTAGGAGGCTGAGGGTCATGAGTTTGAGCCCAACCAAATCAAACAAAATTAACAAAAATCACCATTAGAGGAACCTGACAACACTTAAAGATTATGTGACTTGAAATGTTACATTGAATCTTATTTAGTTTCATTTCAGGTTAGTAAACACAAAGTGCCTTTTTTTTTTTTGAGAGAGAGAGAGAGAGAGAGAGAGAGAGAGAGAGAGAGAGAGAGAGAGCATTTCTTTGTGTAGCCTTGGCTGTCCTGGACTCGCTGTGTAGACCAGGCTGGCCTTGAACTCACAGCGACCCACCTGCCTCTGCCTCCTGAATGCTTGAACTAAAGGAGTGCGCCACCACCACCCAGCCTCAAACTGCCATTTCAAAGGAAGTCCCTGCCCACTGGATACGCAGCTCAGCAAGTAAGAGTGCACACTGCTCTTGCAGAGGACCTTGGTTCAGTTCCCAGCACAGGTCAGGCAGCTCACAACCACCTCCAACGCCAACTCCGGGGGCTCTGGCGCCACCTCCTGGACTCTCCAAGTACCTGTACTCCTATGTGCACACACACACAGACATATCCATATATAGTTAAGAAGAAAAAGAGAATCTTTAGTAAAAGGAGCATATTATCTACACATGACCGACGCCCTGACTCCCTAGGTTGGAGTGCTCCTAGCAAACTTTCATTTCTTGCTACCCTTCACCTTAAGCTCATTACAAATATTAACTATGCACTCTTCAGTAGTCCTACCAAATAGTTACTACTCCCAATTCTACAGAGATTATTTCTCAGTCACAGAGGCAGTGACCTGGCAGACCTGGAATCCCACCCAGGACATGTGGCTCACCCTCACTGTTAAGAAGATTGAACTGGGGCCCTCCTGACACCCACATGTCCATTTGCCGTGCTGACTCAAACTCCATTCTGGAGCGTCTAAGTGCACCCTGTCTTCACCCAGGCAGTCCACACTGAAGTCCTGTGTGGCACGCCCATTTCTGTAGTCCCAGCAGGGGCTCAAACATGCTCGCGCCCTCGCGGGTGTGGACGGGTGGGGCAAAGGGAAAGCAGTAGTGGTTGTGAGGCAAAACAGCAGATCGGAGAAACCCAGGCATACCCCATCCTGCCCGAGCTGTCTGCAGACATAGCAGTGACCCTAAAAAACAACATCAGGCAGATACCTGCTGCCACCATGGCAACAAGGCACGGATGGAGGTCTGAGAACACTCTCAGGCTCTTACACCCATGCTTGCTCTGTCCTGCACAGACAGCAGGCAGGCAGAGGCTGTGTGGGTTGGAAGGGGGACCCAGGCTGCCCAGGGAAAACGCAGGGCTACTTCACTGAAACCCGGGACTCACACATCACAGAAAGAGCTCTCAGCAAGCCCAATCTGCCAGGTCAGCAATGAGAATTCGAAGAAAACGGATTTGGCAACATGCGGAGGGCATTAAATATTCATCCCGACTGCCCATCAGTCCGATCCCAGCAGAGTATACCCACTGACAAGCAGCCTTCTACCACCGGATGCTGTCCGCCTGGAGGCTTGTTTATTGCTTTGTCAATTTTAATGCACAATATTTAATAGCCAGACCAAGGGATGGTCATAAACATTTGCAAAGTGAGTGCTGACATTTCCCTTATTGCTTCTGTATTTAGCCATGTGAAATCGGAGGGTGTTTTTGGAACCGAAGAAAATCAGAAGGAAGCAAGATGATGCTTCACAATTAAAAGGGAAAAAGAACCGAACGAGAATGGAGCATATTGGGCTGGCCCAGTCTTGCCTAAATGCCCCATGGGGTCAACAGTACGTGATCAATCGGATTAAGACTAGAAATCAAAGACAGAAAAGGGAGGTTAACGATTGCCTTGGGGATCACAGGATCCGAAGCATGCCTGTGGATTGCCAGTGATAAATCCACGGCAAGTCACTCCCAACAGCAAGTCATCCGTGCCAGCTAGCCAGAGAACCTGACAAAGCGAATAGCAGTGGTGTGATCACCATCAGTGGCTCTGGCAGGAAGCAGTCTGAGTGCACACCACAGAGGACTTTGCAGCAGTGAAAAGCCACCGATGATAAATAGACTCAGTTAGTCACCGGTGCCTGGGTTCCTTGTTGGTTCTCCTCAAATATAACACTCCCTGAAACATTCTTTAGGGGCAGAAGGCGCCTCTTTGGGATCTGCTAACCCAGGCTTAGAAAGGCAGGCTCCACAGAGAGGTTGGGATGAAGGCTAGCCCTGGTTTCCCCTGGCTCTAGAGCCACCTGGTGGCAGAAGTTAGAAGAAATAAAGGAAGCCGAGAGAGGTATATATTTGATTGTGTTTTTAACAACGTGTGTCTCAATGAAGCCCCAAATGCATTGTGGCCTTAATGCTACAAAACCAAGGTCCAGGGAATCCAGATGGCAAACTAGAAAGGATGCTCAAGGAAGGTACCTGGTGCATGTTTGGGAGAAGCCCCAGGGTTAGAATGCTTGCTTAGGACACACAAAGCCTTGCATTCTATCCCTGGTGCATGAGTGTGCAGGTGCACACACACACAGACACACAGACACGCAGAAACACACAGAGACACACAAACACAAAAACACACACAGACGCACACACAGAAAAACACACACACACAGACACACACAAACAAAAAACACACAGACACACAGAAACACACACACAGACACACACACACACAGACACAGACAGACAGATGCACATACACACACGCACGCATGCATGCACGCACTTTGTACCAAAGGATGACAGGGGGAGAAGAAAACATAAGTCAGTAAAAATTTGGCTCGTTGTCTACAAAATACATAATAAAATAAAATTAAAAATTAAACTCTGGTGCCAGATTGCCCGTTGAGGCTTGAATCCCGGCTCTGCCACTCATCATGAATCATTGGGCAACTTCTTCACCCTGGGTGGCAGAGTCCTATTTGCAGGCTGAGTCAGGCACCCACACACCCACTGACCCTGCATGGATTAAGGAAGAATGAAGTAAGTCATCAGAAGCCAGGCACTCACAGTGGAGACAGCCACACATTGCTACTGTTATTATTAATCCTACCGCGGCTGAGGCTCCTACACACCAGCGACCTGCAAGGAAAAATATGCTCCGTAACGGATGTCACGGGTCGAATGCAGAAGCCATAAGATGAGATTACATGGTTTCAA
Source organism: Acomys minous (assembly GCF_964271855.1). NCBI lineage: Eukaryota > Metazoa > Chordata > Mammalia > Rodentia > Muridae > Acomys > Acomys minous. The sequence continues at coordinate 58,678,494 of NC_140496.1, read as the reverse complement.
AAAATGGCAAAGTCTCTCCACTCCCAGCACTTTTCGTCAAAGCATACTCAGGTTCAAATTCTGATCTCGCACTCGCTGCTGACAGTGGTGGAGTTCGGGGGGGGGGGGTGCTGTTTGACTGTTCACTTATCAGATGGAAACTAAATACCTTCTTCCTCCTGAGGTTACTGCAAAGATTTAGGGAGATTACACACACCAAGTGCCCAACACTGTCTCCTGCACAGAGTCTCCTTTGCCCCAGATGAAAGCACCTGTGCTAGCTGCTGCATTTAGGAGAAAAGCTCTTTGGAAAGTATTCAGTTGTAAGTGCATAAATAATTACACAAGAGAGATAGTAACACTTAGGAGATGCACTCTTGCTGGTGCATCAGCCATGCTGGGAGTCATGGACTGCAGGAGATGCTTACGCCAGGACATGTGTTACCTGTAAGAGCAGGCCTTGTGACAGCTATTGCCACGACTTTTGCACTAAGGGGGACAACGCAGCATCCCAAGGTCCCGATAACAAACCAGAATTCAATTCTACCGAAGTTCACCTGGAGGAACCAAAGATTTTACTCAGCTTACTCAACAGAATGAAGGGTGGGGGGTCAATAGCAGGAGCACGGACGACCTTAGAACAGTCTGGAAGAGCTGCACCCCGTGGGGATGGTGGCTTTACCGCAGCCATGGAAATGGAGTCTGCGCTCCTAAGTCGTTTGCCCACCCATATTCTCTAACCTGTCCATGGACCACTTACAGCTCATGCAGAACTTCAATACCACTAGTTGGGAGCGGGGTTAGGGTACTCAGGTGAGGGTTCCATGACCCTTCTTGACCCTTCCTTCAATGAGAGAAAGCCAACAGCCAACCAGCCCAGGTGTGATGGTCTTTTGCAGGAAGGCCCAGTAGCCTCCTGAAGACGGTGGCAGTTTGGAATGCTCAAAAGGCCCCAGTGCTAACCACTACTGGTACTCGCTTCCCAGTGGAGTCACAGTCTCAGTGGCTGGCTGATGCGCGGGCCGACGCTGCTGCTGGACCCAGCCTTCTCAAAGGTAGTCCAAGTTCGGAAAGTAGAGCCTGCCCCACCCTGGACCCCTCCATCCCATGAGCATGAGACATGAAGCCAGTCCTAACTCCGCAGTGATGAGAGCCAGAGAGATGGTACAATGAGAAGGGCAGATGTGTGGAATCAAAGGGGTCTGGGCTCTGACCCCAGGCTGTCCTCTGCCACCTAACTTGCCTTTGTCAAGGCTCATAGTGGTCAAATGTGTCACCATAAATTTGAATCAGGACCCAAACAATAAGAACTTTAATGACCTAAGTGCACACGTGTGCTTCAGGGCCGTGGTCTTAGATTTCAAGTAGGAACAGTAACAAGCAAACGGTAGGAGCTTACTCAGCAGCGCAATGACAAGCAAGGTCTGGGGGTCACTGTCTCTGCTACCTTCCTGAGCTGCAAAGCCATGTGACAGGTACTGCTGCTCAGAACACTGACCTTGACTGACAGATGACACAAACAAAAGTACATAATTAGCACCCCGAGGTCCTACTCCATAAGGCAGCCACAAGTGCCGACATCAAATGGGGGTCTCCGCTTAACCCGCCATTAACCCCAGCACCCACTTAAGAGCAACCTCTTCCCCAGCATCTTGTTGGCCCAGTTCAGCTCTAATTGGCCAGATATAGTCTCAACATTTATAAATCCCATTTGTTCCAAATATGGTACAGAAGAGGCCTATGCGACAGGGTCAGGCAAGGGGATGGGTGAACTCAGCCATTACCGCTTCTTAACTCCACATTGCTAAAAACATCCCAGTTTGTGGCCCTCTGAAATGACCAGCCTGGCTACTAGTCATAGCTGTTGAGGGGGAGAAAGGGGGTCCAAACCATCTTTGTAAAGTAACTGGGTCACAAAGACAGGAGAAGAAAAAGAAGCTATCTGTGAGGTCTGCTCAGCGCCACTGGCTGCGACAGGCACGGGCTGAGCCACGGGAGGGTGCAGGGCCCTAGGACGGGTTCTCTGCTCCAGCAGCTTCCAACCTAGGCAGCCACTGGGACAGACAAAAAAATCCAAGTTACTCCTCAAGGCAACGGAAATCTCACCCCCCCCCCAAAAAAAGGGGTGTGTGTGTGTCTGAAGGTTCTTCTGCTTCAGAATGTTCCCCAGATTAGCACCTTCTGGGCCACTCAGCTCCCACAGGAGAAAGGAATTCAAACCCAGCCCATATGACAGGATCTGAGTCAAGAAAAGACTGACCAGCCGGGCGTGGTGGTGCACGCCTTTAATCCTAGCACTCGGGAGGCAGAGGCAGGCGGATCACTGTGAGTTCGAGGCCAGCCTGGTCTACAAAGTGAGTCCAGGACAGCCAGGGATACACAGAGAAACCCTGTCTCAAAAAACCAAAAATAAAAAAAAGAAAGAAAAGAAAAGACTGACCACAGGGTTCCTCTGATGACCAGCCCCACCACCTCAAGCTGGCCCCTAAACTGTTCTAAGGAGTGTGAAATTCTAGTCAAATGGCTGATCTTCCCTGAGGTGGGGGCAGGGCGCAAAGAAACTCAACAAATGCCAGTCTTTCCTTTCTACTCTAGTTCCTTCAATTTAAACAAGGAACAAGAATCCACCCCCTCCAAAGTTACTGCCGGGATTGTAAGAGATGGGTTTAAAGATTGGAGTGGCTTGCTCACTTTTATTTATTTAATTTTTTGTTTTTATTTTAAAGATTTATTTATTTGTACAATGTTCTGCCTCCATGTAACATCTGCACACCAGATGAGGGCACCAGGGCTCATTATAGATGGTTGTGAACCACCACGTGGGTGCTGGGAATTGAACTCAGGAACTTTGGAAGAACAGCCAGTGCTCTTAACCTCTGAGCCATCTCTCCAGCCCAGCCTGTGCACTAATGTCAATGTCTCTCTCTCTCTCTCTCTCTCTCTCTCTCTCTCTCTCTCTCTCTCTCTCTCTCTCTCTCACACACACACACACACACACCAGTGGGTGGATAGAGGGTGCTAAGGACTGTTCAAGATTAAGAAAATGTAGAGACAGTACAATTCAGAGTGCTGGGGGAGGGTCTCAAACAAACAAACAAACAAACAAACAAAAAATATGCTGTGTGATCCCAAATCAAAGTCTCCTTGGAGTTGGGGGTTACAGTGAAGAACATTGCTGTAACACATGGGGAATTGTGGGGAATCTAACCAACGCTAGATTCCTGAGTGTGACAATGGTGTTGTGGTTGGGTAGGACAATGTCCCTGTTCTTAGGGTCACATGCTGGAGCATTTATGAGTGTCCTCCACCTAGTCTGGAATGCAGACCAAGGAAAGGAAAACACACAGCAGGGAGAAAACGCACACAGGCAGACATGAACCATCCACAAGCAAACGGAACGGAGGTGATTTGAACTTCTCAGGGTTGGGAGCAGAAGCTGACCAGGGCTTTCCTCACATCTCCCAGTCAGGCAAGTGTATATCCTTCATGTCTTACCATGCCACAAAGGCAGACATCCTCATGGCTCCTGCATCATGGAAGAACACGCCCTCGTGTGTTATATTGTGTCTGGTCAGAACAAGCACTTGTATCTCATGTCATGTGAACACAGATCTTTATGTCTCATATCACATCATATAAGCATGTGTCCCTGTGTGCCTCATGGTGTCATATAAGCACACGCCCCGTGTCTCACTATATCACATAAGCCGGCATCCTCGTGTCTCCCATCACATACGCATGCATCCTCACAGGCCCACCGCATCACGCCCCGTGTCTCACTATATCACATAAACTGGCATCCTCGTGTCTTCCATTACATCCTCACAGGTCCACCGCATCACATGAGCACACACCCATGGGTCTCAGCACGCCGTGAAGACACGCGTGGGCCCTACAGCAGGGAGGCCCCGGAGCCTGAGCACCCACCTGGCTGCAGCACCCGAATCTCCAGCAGGTTGGAGGTCCTCTCCGCCAGCCTTGTCCAGGTGTTGTTGTAGTTTCTCCGCCACAGCTCCGCCACACACTGGTACTTGCCCGCCTCGGTGTCACTGGCCCGGCTGATGCTCAGGCGGACGTTGTTGCTGGACTCGGCCTTCTCAATGGCAGTCCGAGTTCGGAAGGTGGATGACCTTTCCCCCCACTGAACCCCTCCGTCCCGTGTGAAGGTCACCAGATCGTGGAACTCAACTGTGCCCACTGGCTGGAACCTCCACGTGACCGACACGGGCACTCGGGCTGGGTAGTGGGGTTTGATGATGCACTGCAAATCAAAGGAGTCGCTGTAGGTCACCCCTGGTGTCCGGGAGATGGCTGTAACTGCAAAGCCCGTTTCTGTAAGGAGAAGAGAGGTGAACCAGAGATAGCATCTGGCTTTTCTGGGACAGTGTGACATCAAATATGGGCTTACGCATAAAGCTGGCAGTCAGAGCAGAGGCTGGCAAATTCTTAAGCCTTCTTGTCACCAGCAAGCTATTACTTTAAGTATATGTTGGGGCCCAACTCAACAGTTCCTAAGACTTCACATGAAGTGGTCCAGGCTATTCTATTCCTCTGAGTAAGCCTGCCTCTCCCAGTGAGATATGAGCTCCTCGTGTGGATTTACAGTACATCTTCCTGCAGGGTAAGACACCGGGGCCCTCTCGGGGGCTCATACCACATTACTAGCCACCTCAGAATTCTGTGCAAAGATAAGAGGAAAAACAGGTCCAAAGCCAAATCCCTTCACTGCATGTACTCAACACCCAGATACCCATCCCTGGTCCTCTAGTGCACAACATCCTGAAATTGGCGGGTGGAGAATGCTACCAGTCCCTCCTCTAATTCCCCCAACGAAACCTAGGTTCAGACAGGTATTAAGGGAAATGTGACAGGAGGGCTTGGTCTCCAGTAGATGGACACCTGAGGTGGGGCAAGGCATCACCCCTAAATTCAGCCCCTCAGTCTCAGTGAGCTGTGAGCCTCTCAACACTGACTGGGAAGCACCCCTAACCTCTAATCCTCATCTTTCCGTGCATGTGACTGACTCATGGTTCCTTTTGTGTGGATGAGCACATGGCCATGATCATAAAAGTCATGACGGCCCGCATGCACCGAATGCCACGTGCCAAGCCTGGTGCCGGAGGGTCTGCTTTCATCCCCTCTCACTAACTCAACACTTGTAGGTCAGGCAGCCTTGCTATCCCTCTTGCAGGGAGCAGAGCAGTCAAATAAAACTTCCTGACAGTGAGTGTAATCCATGGTAGAGCCAGGCTGCAGAGCTACCTATGTGCACCTTATCCCAGGGGCTGCAGCTTTGCCAGGGGAACCATCAGACTGGCTAAAGGCATCAACTCTGCAGCAGTCACCTTCTTGAGATGCTTCCTAGCTGTGTGATATTAAGCAGGTGGTTCTCGGCCTTCCTAATGCTGTGACCCTTTAATACAGTTCCTCATGTTTCGGTGACACCCTCCCGGTCCTCCCCCCACCCACCCCGCCCCAACAACCATACAATTATTTCACTGCTACTTCATAACTGTAATTCTGCTACGGTTATGAGTTGTAACGCAAATACTGACATGCAGGACAGCTGATATGTGACTCCAAATGGGGTCACGCCCCACAGGCTGAGAACCACTGCATCAAGCAAATCTTAAGTCCCCTCTGCCTGTGGTTTCCTTTCTGTAAAGGGTCTTTGTGAAGGTCAGATGAGTACGTAGCACATCATCCACAGTCTAGAAACTATGCAGCTAAAGAAACAGAGGGGACGAAATACTTTCAACTGCAGGGAAAACACAAGGCCCAGAAAGGATCTGCTGGATTTCCCCGGGGAGCTGTTGGAGAATAGGTTGGCAAATTTTGCTGAACTCTCTGGACCTTCAGTTACAAAAAAAAAAAGAAAAAAAAATGAAGACACAGAGATCAGCCCTGTGTGGTGGTCACTTAGGCAGTGGTGTGTATTACACGTGTCACAAGAGTGCTCTGGCACAGATGAGGGACGGCAGAAACAGGCTCTTCACACATGAGGCCATGGTGCCCAGGCCCAACCCAGGCCTACCCTACGGACAAAGACCAGAGTGTGCATGGCCAAGGTGCCCCTCTGCAGTCACAGTGGTCTGTGGGCAGCCCATTAGGTCATCCACACATCTGTGACCGCTGAGGGAGATCCACAGCTAATAGCAATAATACAGAAACTGCTACGGGTCACTGTTTACTTTAGATAAAAGACTATGGCTGGGGAGACAACCTTGGTCCTAGTTCCAGAGGCAATGGAGGGAAGGTCAAATGAGCAGAGCTGGCTTCAGGAGCTCAGAGGAGTGCTCCTCAGCATGCCCTGGCTGTGGGAGCTGCCAGACATGCCGTGAGTTTAAGAATACTCCAAGGACAGACAACCCGCAACCGTAAAATTACTTCCAGGGAAACAACCCTGAACCACCCTTCTCTGGATAGCCCTAATCTCCCAGGATGGGGGGAAAACTATATGTAGCAGATCCTAGAACCATCTCCCAAGGTCCCCTGTCGGGATCTACAGTGGTGCCAAACATGGGCACAGGGACCGCCATTGAACCTGGAAGAAGTTTCTAGAAACAAGGATCCATGAGAGCTGCATGATGACTGTGGAAGGCAAGCCCATCTTCGGCATGTAGCTTTCAGGAAGCAGATGTAATTGCAATGAAGTGGGGGAGGACAGTGGCTTTACATGACACTGTCTCTACCCCAAGTCCTAGACAGCAAGCCAGTCTAGCCAAATGGGCGCCATGACGGAATGCCAGAGGTCTGGAGCTTCTTGCTGTTTTCTAACTGCTCGAATGTTTATGTTTCTTTCTTTTTGCTGCATGCTTTGCTTGGGGGGACACCTTGTCACCCTGAAAAGCTCAAGGATTCCTACAACTGTGGCATGTAGCTTCCTCCTCTGTGAGGCAGCCGGAAGGGACCCCTGGTGGGGTGGGGGGGGTGGCTGTGGTGGGGGCGGGGTGCTAAACATCACGTGGATAAGGTTTTATCAGCATGCAATGAAAAACAGACATTTGAGAATTAAGCAAATGCAATCCTAATCCCAGAAGGGAGAACCAGGATTCCATCTTGGGCACATCTGCCATCTCTGTTAGGTGCTCAACAGCACCACCACCCTTACCTGAGGGAAGGTGGTGACACAGTCCTGGCAAATGGGGACTGACAAAGCTTCCTGACAAATAGAAGGCCTGACATAACAAGTTATCTTCCCAGGCAAGTAGCAGGCTGGGCTGTTAAGATGTAATAGACTGATTGTATCAGGAAGATAACATGAGCAGAGCCTCTTTAGATAGCCCGTGAGGAGCAAATCTAACCTTACTTGGTTTTAGCAAACCTCAAGGCATCTTCACTCCCTGTAAATGAGGAAATGATTTCCTTAACTGGGGGCTTTACAGGGGAGGAGATAAAAACACAGGCCTAAATGGGAAAACGGAGCTGCATGCTAAGACTCAGCCAGACATGGGGTAAACGTTGTATAGTTGGCAATGGGATCTCCATCCTGTTAGGTCCCTTTTGGGGGGGGGGCTGGGCTGTGAGAGGCTGGACATGACACCTTGTGGGCAGGAGAGACTTGTCACTGTACCCACTCACTCCTCTTCCAGGCCAATTTTGCCACGGCCATGTCCCCGCTGGTTGGTGGCACCAGTCTGGTTAGAATCCCGACACCACCCAGCCCCACGGGGAGTAACAGCCCATTGGAGTCACTAGCCCCAGATGCCTTGTCATCTATTGTTAGTTCCCTCAACTCTGAGCAGAGCACCCCACAGGCCCTCTAATGAACCCCATGGAAGACACCAATATCTCCAGTCAGAACTTGTTTTCCTTTTTGTCTCTGGGTGTGTGTGTGGGATGCATATATGTGTATACGCATGTTTGTATGTGTGTGGTTGCATGTGCATGCACGTATGCATGCATAGGCCCAAGACTGATATTAGGAGCCATCATCAATCATTCTTCCACCTTATTCATTGATGCAGGCTCTCTCAATCAAACCCAGAGCTCACTGGTACGGCTGGTCCTGATAGCTAGCTTGCTTTAAGGATCCAGTGACTGCTTCTTGGGCTGGAATTATACGCATGACACCAAGCCCACTCAATATTTGACTTGGGTCCTATGAACCCAAATCCCAGACCCTCACGGTTGCACAGTGTCCACTTTAGCCACTAACGTCGCCCCGGACCCTCCAACCAGCACACTGATAAAAAGGGAGGAAGCCTGACACAAAAGCATCTGCCATGGCCCCACTGCTCACTCACCAAGAGCCGTGATGGAGACAAGGGTACTGGCACGGCGCTCTCCCACGATCTGCCACTCTCCATCCACAGCCCGGACCCACTCCGTCACGTGGCATTCGTACTGGCCCTCGTCTTCCTTCCTGCTGTTGAAGATGCCCAGGCTGAAGGAGTTGGGCTGCACCTGCTCCATCTGGATGCCCCCGAAGCTGCTGCGCTCCCAGTAGGATGAGCCCGGCTGCACCGTGCCGTCCCGATCCAGCCACATGACGTTGCTGCGGCGGTTCTGCCTGTCCACGAGCTGCCAGATGACAGAGAAGCGGCCCTGCAACCTGCCCACCGTGCGGACGCTACAGGAGAAGTGCAGGTCCTCGCCCTCGAGGACGACGCTGGCGTTGCTGGCCACCTCCACGGAGATGCTGCTTTCTGAGGAGAGGAGAGAGTGCCACGCTGGGGGTTTACAGTCTCCGCATGCGCCCTCCCCATGGACGACGCAGGAAGAAGGGCGTAAACCGAAGCCCGTGATTCTGACAGGGAAGCTCAAAGGATTCGAAACACTCTGGTTTGTTTTGAAACACAACTTACTGTTGTCAGAGCTGGCTGGTTCGAACTAGGCACTGCTCCCTAGAACTGGTACCCTAGGATGCTCTTTGTTTTGTGTAGTGGATTGGGATGACGAGGTCCTAAGACCTAATAGTGAATCAGAACCTGAGGAATATAATATAATGGCATGACGTTTACAACACAGAACTATTTATGGGTGACCTACTCAACTGCAGGTCAGGGCTTTTGGATTGGAGTTTCAGCACGAGGGATAACTCCCAAATCCCACTGCATCTCAACCTTCTACCACTTGAAGCTACAACAGCCAAACAAAAGCTATAAACGTTCTTAGGGTGCCATTGGAATCCTTCAGGGAAATATTAGGAAGTAGAAAAAGAAACATCAGGAAGTACGTGGAAGATGCCATGTGCTTATTTGTGGGAAACGGGGCACAGATGGTCTAGTCTAGCAGAGTGCATGGAGAGCAAAGGTTCCCATTTTTGCTAACACAGAAGCAGGAGGCACAGCTAGTGGCACCATCCACGGCTCTCCCTATACACCCACTCAGCCTCAGGCACCTCTGCTCTCTACCCTGACAGTCTGCCAAACAAAGGCAGGGCTAGGAGCTCCACTCCCTCCCTAGCTCAGTCTAGTCTTTGCCACTCCTTTGGATAGCTGATCTCAGACAAGGGAGTGATTTAATGCTACAAGCCTCAGCCTTTTCTTCTGTAAGATACTATTTTTAACTTGGGAAAGATTAAAAAGCAAATGAGACAATGCACACAGATTGTGCAGCACACAGTATGTTTTCAAAACGTGGGACCCACACTCATGATTGATTTTACCATCCTCGGGGATATTTCGGCTTTCATAAACAGCATGGCTAACACTTCCTTAATTATGCATACATTATTCTGTATAATTACCTATATTGAGTTCAACGCGCTCATAAGAATTAAACAACACAAAATACAGTGTCATAATCAATTTGGATCCAATTTTCTAGGCACCAGTCATAATCGATGAAGGCAAAGCCCAAATCAAGAAGCACCCCCGATTACTGCAGCATTTGGCTCCACATCATTCTTCTCCCCTTTATTTCCCCGACAGGCAGAAACAGAAAGGATGAGTGCTGGGCCCCAGCACCTTGTCATAGTAATAAGTGTGCTGTGCTTGTTTCACAGGGAGGGAGGGGTGTGTGTGGACAGCGTGGAAACAGCAGTCTTCGGGACAGCCTGCTCAGGACAAGGCTTCTTAGGACCAAGGCCTCAATTTATCACGTCTGAAGTTGAGATGCTCTAGTGCCCACCTAGAGGATGAGATGGGGAGCTGGGGCAGCACTAACGGCTGAGGCCAAGGCTTCAAGCACGCTCTAGGGGCATTCTAGCACTGGGTTACAGCCCAAGGCTCTGTTCCTCATCAGAGACAACATTCCTCCTCACTGTATGCAACTCAAGTGGGGAGATGCAAAGAACAATTTCAGCATCAAGAATGAAAACCTTTCTGCCTGTCTTATACAAAAGAGTGACCTGTGGGACATTGGTCACATGCCCTATTGTCACCCCAGTGGACTCTTAGGGGCATTCATGACGGCTATTTGGAGGGAGCCTGGGAAACCCAGATGGAAAGAGACGCGTTCTGGCAGAAGTGGTGCTGTGCTGCCCGTTGGAACTACGGTTGCAGGTTCCCAGGCTTGTAAAGAGGAAGCCAACAAGTTAACATTCTCCAGACGGGATGAAGACTGGGGCAGAGCTAATGAAAACCTGAGTGTGTGTTCACAAATGAAGCTTCCAGTCAGGAGGCCGCTGGCGGAGCACAGGCTAAGCGCGGAGCAGCGGGTTCGGAGCTAGAGCAACCGTTCCTAACGCAACTGCAAGCCCAACCACTAACTGAACAACGGGACCGGACACTTCCCTGCGTGCGCCCTGATGTCTCCATTCACAAAATGGACACAGCACTGGCTACTTCAAGGACTGGAGGGTCAGAAGCAAAGAGAGAGAGATCATTTATGCAGAAGCACTTTTGGCTCTTAGGAGGAAAGGTGCCATTAAAATCCAGGGCATTATCATCATTACCGATTGACTGTTGGTCTTCAGTAGACTTACCCAAGTGGCCTTGGGGCAGGATCTGGTGCTGCTGGGGAACTTTAACTACCCAGTTATCTGCTGGAAAAGCAATATAGCAGGCCACAGATCATCAAACAAGTTCTTGGAAGGGCTGGGGGAAATCTTTTAGTACAAAAGACACAGGAAGCAGACAGTGTGGCTGCCCTTCATGCCATCCTTACGAAACAATGAGGAATTAGTTTAAGAGTGTAGAGGCTGTGGTTAGGGCAGGCACAGGAAAACAGTATAAAGAGTGTGGGCATTCCAGCCCATAGCTTCAACTGTATATATACTTAGCAAGCACCTACTCTATGCAAAGCACCATGCACTGCAAGAAAAGCACAAGAAAGAGTTCAAGGTTACTTGTGTGTGTGTGTGTGTGTGTGTGTGTGTGTGTGTGTGTTGTATTCAAAATATAATAAGCATGATAGAAAACAGTCGCACTGATTAAAAGAAAAAAGAAAAAGAAGGGTGACAAGCCTCCTCTATCTATTTTAGAGTTCACACTTATCAGAGAAACATTTCAAATACATGAACGTGTAAATAAAAATGAAAAGGAAATCATTATAAGGCTAAGAGGAGAAACAGTCCTGGGAGCTAAGAAAAGGTTAAAGGTTAGTTCTTAAACTGGACCATCTTGTTTAAAATCAGAGCATTGTAAGTTTTGATTAACATTTTTTTTTTTTGCTAAAAACAGAACTGTGAGAGGAAAGAAGATTGATAAGAACGTCTTGATACTATGGATATTTATACATGGCATGCGTATACACTGTTCATCTCTGGAGTTCCCGAAAAACAGCAACACCCCCCACCCCCACCCCGTCTCCCCTGTCCAGCCCAGACACTGTCAGTGCACACGGAGGCAGAGTCCCTGGAACAGCCTTGAGAGGCCCAAGCTCTCGCAGCACACTCCAAGAAGACAGAGACCCCACCCCTGACTGCTTTATATGCACGTTAGGATGGACCTAACGCTTCCTGCATGTTAGCAAGTGTTCTGCCACCCACGCACGGACTTTTAACAATGCAACTTCAGTACAGAAGAGACAATTAGGGAAATGTCCGCACTGATACCTGGAAAAACCCAGACAACAAATCCTTCTTAATAATGCAGTTGCTGAGGTCCAAATCCTCCCCTAAGAGATGAGCTCTCCTTAAGTGAGATTTCAAAGCAGGCCTCTGCCCACTTCTGGGATTTGGTTCCCCGACAGGAGCAAATGACTTCCTGGTCTTCCCTCCTAGCTGGGCTGGCGAGGCTGGTGCTGGTGCTTTTACACCAGCTGCTTGAGCTCAACAGCCCAAGGCACACCCTGCTGCTCTCCAGACCCAAGGCTGGTGGAGGCAGAGAGGTCCTCTCTTTAGTCAGCTTTACCCCAACCTCTGCCCCTTCTCCCTGTAGCTGGACTCTGTCCTCCTACTGCTCCATGATGTCACTGGCCACAGCACCAAGAACTAGTCAGCGGCGCGCATATACTTACTGAGGGGAAGGACAATGATGGGAATGTTCTTGGGACGCTTGCTCTCCTTGTCGATGAACTCGCCAGTGACAGTCTTCTCTCGCTCCGTCACCCGGCAGTTGTACTTGCCACTGTCTTCCTGGCGGAGGTGGTATATCTTCAGCGCAAAGACTCCATCGCTTTCTTTGGCCACCTTAAGCTGCCCCTTGGCTTCACGGTGGGCAAATTCACTGTTGAGGACCGGCACAGCATTAGGCCCCATGGTGGCGATGAGTGAGCTGTTGAAGGCCCAGGAGACGGCAAAGTACCGGTCGGGAATGTTCTGAGCCTCTAGGATGCATCTGAACTCCACCGGCTCGCCCACCGTGTGCAGCCTCTTATCTGTTTCCAGCCGCACGGTGAACTCTTTGTCTGGGAACACAAACAAACAGGATGCATTCTGGGCAAAATCAGGGCAGCGGACCACCAAACTGCTTCAAGGCACTCCTACCCCCCTGACCTCCTTCATTACACAAACTACAGAGATGATTCGGTATTCATCTAGAATGAAAATCCAACTCTAGCCAAGAATATCCAAGGCCAAGCAAACCTTTAAATACCAGGACCTCAACCAAACCCAGGCAGTCTAAGGAGCTTACCGTTCCCATCTAGACTAATAGGGCTCTGTCAAGGAATATGCTGCTCTAGACTAAACCACCAGCAGACAAGCCTAGTCCTAGACAACATCACCTAGATAGCAAGTGGCAAAGGTCTAGGCCTGGGCTCCACTAAAGCAAAGCAATATGGTTACAAGTATGTCTCTTCAGCATTTACTTTAGGGCCTGTCTCACAGAACCCTGTGAGACAAAACCAGAGTAGTCTAGGTGCTGACCCCAATTCTAACCAACACTCAGGTGAATCTGTTGAGATTTTTCTCTCTATCACTATACACTGAAAATTAGATATGAGCAAGATAAACTAGCTGCATTATACGGAATGTCTTTGTACCAGTCTACAACCTGTCAAGTCATTACTTTAAGCAGAGAGAATAGAAAAGGACCTGCTTCCATTAACAGCCAGGTACTTCTGGAAAGTGGCTAAGGATCAAGGCAGAAACTGGTATCCATCTAGGCACTGGTGGCAACCCAAGCAGGGCTCATGGCTGCAAAGAGCACCAGGGCTCTCCAAGAATCAGTACATGGTTGATGTCTCTCAAGGGAGGACATTTTATATCAGGAGGCACTTGGGTGGGAAGGAGGGGACAGGAAGAGGAGTGAAGATCGGGAGGAAGTGGCATCCGGTCCCCTTGCTGTGTTCCTAACTCCTTCCAGTTCCTGCTGTATTCCTTGCAGAGAATAGGGAGGGGGAAAATCACCGTGGTGTGTGAACTTTCTAGGGACTCATCAACTTCAACCACAATGGCCCTCTCTCTGTGCCATTTCCAGGCCAATACTATCACCTTTGAGATCCATGCCTTGGCCATCCCCAACCCATCCCTCACACTCTTCAAGCACGTGAGAGTGCTGTTTTCCTGTGGAAATGGATCATTAAGCCAAGTGTTTATTTGGATCAAGTAATCATCCCAATCCAGCTTAGCTTTTCTTCATTGCTTCCTTCTTACAAGGCCAGTCTCTTGGGCTAGACACCATCTCTTACCAGTGACTAGCTCTACTGCCCAAACTTACTGTCAGAGCAAAGCCCTCTCGACAATACCTCCAGTGTGTCAGCTGAGGCCACCTCAACTCTCAAATGAAACAGTCTTGGGAGACAGCGAAGAGAGCAGCAGGTTTTACTCTGCCACTGTCTCCTAGGCGAACACACCCCAGATGAGACTGGGCCTACGCCATCCGTTGCCATTAGCCCTCTGATCAATAAGGTACAGTAATTCATAATCCATCATCAATGGTAAAAGGCACTCCTTCCAGGGGACTGCCAGCACGGTATATCAGGGGAGCCCAGGGCCTCAGACATTTCCGTTTGTCCCAGGCTAAGTGGGCTACCACTGTGGCTTCCGCTTTTGTCAGTCCTAGATGCTCATGAGAACCCCCCGTGCTCCGTGCGTGTAGCCTTCACACTCCCTGGCTGAAGACACAAACCCCCTGTTCTGCAGAGCAACCTGCTCCTGCTTACGTCCAGCCGACTGACTATGGCTACTCTATATTCTGTCTTCCTAGCCCACTGCAATCTGGCTTCCTGGACCCTTGTCCCCAAGCCACTGACCTAGTGAACAAAATCAATGGTTGGCCTGACCCTCGTCCTCCTGAGTGAGCTCGAGCCTCTGGGATCACGGCTTTCTTCCCTCGGTTCCAGGGCACCCTCCCATCTGCCTTTCCCCTGCCTTGCCGGGCCACTCTGCTCCTCATGATGGGGCCCTGTTCTCTCACCACCTCCTACAGCCATGGATCTCACGAACTCCATGGACTATGCTGAGCACTCCTCACTTGCAGGTTCAGTCTTTAACAGCTCTAGACACCTGTATCCAGTGATGCAACGGGTGGGCGGATGCCGCCTCTTGCAGAGAAGCAGACTTCCCTCAGGGCTCTGCACATCCTCACTTCCCTTCATCTCCCTTTCCCTCCCACAGTTCAGAGAACCACAGATGACTTCCAACCAGCTGGCTTCCTCCTTCCGTCACATCTCTGTCCGGCTGACTGGACCTCCAGGTCTCGCCTCCCAGGCCACCGCTGCAGCCTGGCTGAATGAGTTCTTTACAGCCCTGTCTCTTGACGCCACATCAAATGTCTAATAAGCTTCCAAATGCCCCTTCCTCCACGTCCCTGAGTTCCTCCTTCTAAATCAATCGACCAGGTATTTAATCCCTGATTTAAAAAAACAAAACAAAATTCCTTCAGTGGGAGTTTTCAAAGCCCACATCAGGAGGTGTAAGAGGAGGGGCCCTCCTTTACTTCATGCAAAATCTTCTCCTGCTCAAAAGGGCAAACCTCTGAGTGAACCAAGAGAGAGCACACAGGTCCCAGTCCTGTGCCCACACATGCATGTAGGCAAGTGCAATCACCCAACTGTACCTCTCAGGCACCCCACCCACTCACCCACTGACCCAAGCCCCTCCTAAAGTTCCAAGAAGAATGGCTTGACAGCTCCTGGTCCACAGAGTGGCATGGCACCCGCAGCTGCAGGTGTCCGTCCCTCTCTATGGCTCCATCTAGAACTCAGCATCCGGTCACTTGATTTTCCTCTGCCTGCCAGCTACCGAATGCCCTGGGCCTGCCTACATCTCCTGCTGCCGTCTGTTCAACCCTGACACAGCTCACGTCACCAGAGGAGCTGGAATCCCTAGATTCGCCGTGAACAGCCATCTTCTCCCGAGGAAACACAGAGCAAAAGCTGCCTCCAGGATTCACGGAGCACTTGGCGCCCTAAGCGCACAGGGCCACGCCGTTCACCTTGACATCCCCTAATGCCCAACATCTTCAGTGCTGAGAAGACTAAAGTTATTAAAAATAAACATGAAGAAACAAGACTCGGAGGTGGAGCTGACACTCCGCAGTCTGAACCAGAACACACGGTGAAGTTATCAACATTTTTTTTTCCCCATTCAAGTTTTCATTTGCTGCCTCAGTCTGGCTGCATTTGCAGGGCAAACTCAAAATGTCCTAATCCAAAACTGGTAAGATTAAAGAAGATTAGCTGATGCAACCTAATTTTAAAGCATTAAGACTCGAAATTAGGCTCAGACTTTTTTTGACACTGATCTTAAAAACCAACCAGTAAGGAAAACGGTGAACAAGAAATAAAGCCTCTTGGGTAAACTCAACGATAGAAGGCCCAGAAGCCACGAACAGCCCTAAGTCCTCTGTGTTGATTGAGTGTGCCCTCTCACCAAGAACCCAACCTTCTGTTCCCCCACACACACCCACCAGGTGTCCAGAGCGTCCACTTAGCCCTGCCCCCTCTAGCACTGCACTAGGCGAAATGTGGATGAAGAAAGGCCTGGGAAGAACGTGAGAAACAGAGCTGCCCAGCCCCGCCCCCAGGGTCTCCGAGCAGGGACTCCAGGGCTGGTCATAGAGTTTACTACTTTTTTTTTTTTTAATATTTTTATTTAATTTTTGTGTGTTGGTGTGAGAGTGTCAGATCTTGGAGTTACAGGCAGTTGTGAGCTGCCATATGGGTGCTGGGAATTGAACCCGGGTCCTTACTTGATGAATCCGAAGCACTGTCTCAAATGTCAGAGCCCCATGCAGGGATCACGGTAACTGACCACCACGGCAAGGAGGACAAGAGACAGGGTCTGACAAGAGGACTGCCACCTGTAAGGTAAAACCTCACCCTCCTCATCAGAGAGAAGAGAGAAGGCCCTCCCGCCACCTCAGTGACAACACTCCAACCAAAGCCAGGCCCACAGGGGAGCCTGCCCCAGATCTGCCATTACAGCCAACAACTGCTGTCAGTTTGAAACTGGAGCCCTGCAGGCACAAGAACCCAGAGTGGAACCTGGAGTCGCAGGAGAGAGCAAGAGAGGCCGTGAGGACGGCAGCTTGCCAGGCCACCAGCATTACTGCAGCCCTAACCATGCTGTTCTTTCCCCTCAGGAAGCCTGCCCAGGTCTTCCCGTGACGAGGCGGCCACAGAAGGACCTAATACTCCATACCAGGCTCACGGCACACACTCTGATTATTCCCGGGGTCACGACAAGAGCTCTCTGCATTCAGTATGCTCACCTACAATGTGAGGAAGCCATCCTCACCGGCCTCACGGATGTCACTACACGTGTTAAAGCATTTTAGAAGTTTTGTTACATGTGGTGGAACTATTAATATAAAAATTATGGTGCTCTAACATCTCCTTAGCCCATTGCTTCACACATCCAACAGGAGGCTCGCCATCTCAAGTGTCCTCTGTAATTGAAACATCAATACGGGAGGCATCCACGGCTAACAGGAACGTGAACCCAGAATCATAGACGCAAAGACTTTCTGTGAAATCTCTTTATCTTTTACATTTTAAAAGAAGATTTAGTCATTTTATTTTAGGTGTGAGTGTTTCTGCCTGCGTGTATACGTATGTATCATATGTGTGCTTGGAGATCAAAAGAGGGCAAAAGAGCCCCTGGAACTGAGGTTAGGAACAGCCGTGACCCACTGTGGAGAGGCTGGGACTTAAACCTGGGCCCTCTGTAAGAGCAACAAAAGACTTAACCACAGAGCCATCTCTCCAGCCCAATTTTTCTGCAAAATTTCTCATTTTTAAAAAGCAGTATGTGACACCATATATTACGCCATACATGACAACAAGTGGGTGTCAGTAAGGGTGGCTGTCTGTGACTCCCGGGAAGCTGGGTCTGTGTGCCCCTGTTTTCTCCAGCCCAGGTTACAGGCATCTCTACCCTCACCCAAAACCCTACTGTATTGCTATGCTCACCAAACAAGGCGTCCCCACACAGCCTATTTATCTGACTCCCCACCAGGTAAAGGACAAGAAGCTGAGAGAGACTGACCGGTGGGCTGGACGTTGACCACAGCACCCTCGGAGCGCTTCCTGGTCATGGCGTACCAAGAGCCATCTGGATCCTGGATCCACTCGGCAGCCTCACAGTAGAACTCGCCCTGGTCGGAAGGCTGCAGGTGGAAGATGGTGAGGCGGAAGGTGGTCCTCCCCAGCTTGTCCAGCTGCACCTCCCCCAGGCTCTGCCTCTGGGCGTATTCGCTGCTGGAGTGCAGGATGAAGTCTCGGCTCAGGGAGATGACTTCCACGGGCTTCTCGCCGCCCTTCTGCCGCAGCCAGGACACGGAGAGGTGGCTATGCTGGACCGTCTCAGTGGCCACTTCGCAACTGAGCTCCAGTGGGTCCTGTTCCACTTTGTGCAGAGTCTGGGGCACAGCCGTGGCCTGCAGGGAATCTGGGATCACTGGAACACAGAGGACCGGTTACAATGCTACAGAATATGAGCCTCGCCTTCTGGGGGCCGAGGGCCCTACTCCACACAGAAACCACTGCTACTGCCTCAACAGGGGCAGCCTCTGACAACCGATGCAAGGCCACAGACAACCCCCCCCCCCCAAATGGATATAAACCCAAACACACGCTTCTGTTTTAATAGCTAAGATAACACTCTGGCCGCGACACCTGCTTGGTATTTTCATGACACTCGGAGCAAAGATAGATCTTATTTTGAAAATGTACAGAACATTAGAACTCCCTGCGAGTACTGTTTAAGGAATAAATGTAGAGGCCCACTAAGATCTGGTTTGGGTTTTGGTTTTGGTTTTGGTTATTGCTTTGAGATACCTTAACCTCACTTCTGACTGAGAACGCCTTCCTGGACCTTCTGCCTGTAGCTTCCTATACAGGCCTTCCTTCCCTTTTCCCTGCTCCTCTCCTCCGTCCCACCTCCCAGTGTCCCTCCATCAGTGCGCTGTCCTTAGAAGGCTATTTGAAAAAGCACTGGAGAGCAAGGAGAGAGAACCCCATCAGCAGTCCTTATTTTCCCCATGTAGGTACGTTCAGGCCGCGGCGCTCCCGTGCCTGTCTGCCTACAGAGCAGGCCTGCAGAAGAAGCTCTTCCCTCCTATCTCTCCTCTGGACTTTTACTGATGAAACTCCTATCTACAGAGGTGGGGATCAGAGAACACAACCGCACACAGGCAGCTCCCGTCACTGGCTGTCTCTGGCTGTCTCTGAGATCCACTCAGTTCCCCCAAAGAACCATTACTATCGACTGACAATCCACCCAGGTCGTTCACTAAGATCACTTAGGGCACCTCAGAAAACGGTCTCATGCCCCTCCTCGCTCTCTCTCCCCTGGGAGCATCTGGAACTCACCGGGTTGGCTGAGCAGAAAGTCTCCTGAGACCTCCCTCACGCATTACTGCACTCCCGTAAGCACCTTCCTGCCAGCGTGCATCTACGGTCGCCTCACTCTGGCCTCTGGAGGGGTAGGAGTTTTGCCCTTCCTCTTTTGGGGGGGCTTTGCCTTCCTTCCTGCCGACCTCACCCACTTTACCAAGCCACACCTCCAAGTTGTCACCCACAAGTGTCCTTGTCACAAGGCAGTCAGCCCCCTGCCTCATCCTCCTGGATGCTGGGACTATAGGCATAAGCCACCATACCTGGACCTTGCCTTTATATATTCATATTGCCCTTCACCAGCAAAAGGTGTGATTAATGGCTGAGGTTCTTAATGTTTGCCCAAGAACACTGTGTCAGCCTTAACCGTCTAGTGTTCACAAGTGTACATAGAGATCGTGTTCGCTTATGATCCCTAATGCAGCCTCCTAAGGTATCCGGAACACCTTTTTTTCAGTCACATGATGTGCAACAAAAGCACACGGCAGCCGAAGGGACTCAGGCCTGACGCCGGCCATGCAGAAGCAGGGTCTCCTTACCCACTAGGTCCATCTTGGCGCTGTAACTCCCAAAGTAGCGTTCATCGGTGTTGGGGGTGTGGCATTCGTACTCCCCAGCATCCCGGGCTTGTAGGTCTGTGATGTGGAGTAAGGCCGAGTTCCCCTGGATCCTCTCCACGTAGATCTTCCCACCCCGAACCCGTTGAGTGTAGATGGCGTAAGGGAAGGAGGAGTCCACCGTGCTCACAATCTGAACCTCCCGCTCGGGGGCGGAGGGCAGGTAAATGGACCACTGGAAGTTCTGCTCGGAGGGGCCCTGGTAGCCGCTCACGTTGCACCAGATGTTAATGTGGGAGCCCTCTGTGCGGTACAGGGGTCCTTCCTGGACGGTGACCTGCCTCTGCGCTGACACCACACCTAAGGGGAGACAGACACAACGACGCACTTACATCTCTGACCAAATGCAAAACAGCCAGCAGTCCCCAGAGGGTTTGTTATTTGTATGACATGGCGGCAATATAAATAGGTTCCTGGCCCTTTCTGAGGTGCCCTGTGATTTATAAATATTAATTAAAACAGTGTAGTAAAGCTCGGTATGTAATTTGCATATATGGGAATTTGATCGCACGAGGACGTGGCTCTGTTACTTATTCAACGCTGACCCTTGTGAATTTCATTTGGTCGCTCTGTCATTTATACGGCAGTTTTATATCTATTTATTAATGCTGTTTGTAAAGTTTTTAATGAAATAAACAGGAAAAGTTGAGTCCTTGGCACAAATCCAGGCAAAAACAAATAAAAGCAACTGGCCATGTAATCTGGCTGAAATGAAATGTTTCTCCCATGATTAGCAGGGTGGGCCCAAGAAAGTCATTGCTGCACTCTTTACTACGGTCATATGGTCTTATCACAAGGAGCACCTCGCTCTCCCTATACAAAGGGAGGCAAGCGGATCCTGCAATGGCTGCCCATTTACAAGGTGTGGACAGGAATGTGAAGCCGAGCAGACTCCGACCAGCTGACAAAGGAGAGAGGGACAGTGTACAGGAAGATCCAAAACAAGGTCGGCTGCCCTTGGGCTCTTGGCTCTGACTGGCCCACCAAGGCCCTGCCTTCTGGTACAGACACCGCTCTCCAAGGTCACTTCTGCCTCTGCCTACCTTCTCCACGTCCCTCACATTGCATCCTCCTGCAGGGGCAAAAACTAAATATGGAGAGTCAAGTTTCCCATGCCATGCCATCTGCAATGCTTCTCTGAACACTGAGTGTGGCCCACAAGGGCTCATATGCTGGAAGCTGAGCCCTTGGTGAGGTGAGGTGAGAGGGCGGAACCTTTAAGAGGTGGAGCCTAGGGCAAGGTCAAAAGGTCATTGGTAACACTAGAAGGGACCAATGCTAGTAGCTGGGATGAGTTAGCTTCCACAAGGGTGTGCTATTATTTACATATATATATGTTACACACACCAACTCCTCCATCTCTGGCTTCCTGCCTCATCATAAGACAGCTCCCTCTTTCACCTTTTCCTGCCAGGGTACCACCCACCACACCATGCTGTGACCCAGTCAAGGGGGCCCTCACCAGAAGCAGAACCCATAGGGCCAAGCATTTGTCTTCCGCCTTTAGTCTCTAAAACCATGGGCTTAAAAAAACCAAACAAACAAACAAAAAACAAACTCTTTAAAATAAAACACTTAGCCGCTCAGTGGTGGCAATCCCAGCACTCGGGAGGCAGAGGCAGGTGGATCTCTGTGAGTTCAAATCCAGCCTGGTCTACAAAGCGAGTCCAGGAACCAAGGCTACACAGTGAAACCGTGTCTCGAAAAACAAAAACAAACACAAAGATTAAACTAAAGCACTCCACTTACAGCCGCTGTTCCAGCTCTAGAAAATAGACTGGCACATCAACACAACACCGACAACCCCTAGCCCACCCAAACACGGGAGAGACACCCCTCTCTGCATGCTCCCTGGGCAGCAGCTGGGTGTGGCAGGTGCAGGGACAGCTATGCATGGCAGAAAGAGCATCTGAGGCCTGGCCTCCGAAGCTAGCACAGCTCAGCCCAGACCCAGCCGTGCCATCTTGGGCGCACACTTTTGTCTCCAGACCTTGGCCCCATCTTACAAAAAGGACTTTAGAGAGGACAACTTTGCAATGCTGGCTTTGTCCTTTACCAGCTGAGACCTTGGATAAGTTACTTAGGCACTGTGAGCCTCAGATCCCCTATGTGCACGATGGAAAACAATGAATATATGATGTCTAAAAAGCCCCTGACTGGGGGCCTAACACACTAGTACTCAACAGAGACATGCTAAGTCTCCCTGGCTGAAGCAGCAGCCGGCGCATCTGGATGTGGAGGCAGAGCTTGGTCAATAACTGCTCAAGGGCCTTTCAGTAGCCTCCTGAGAACGGCCACATCCTGGCTGCTCACACCCTGCTCCCTTGAAACCTTTCCTTTACCCAGTAGGAAACTTCTCTCCAGCTAAGGAGGCAGGATGGTGCCAACCGTGGGCCTCACAGCAAACAGACCTAAACTGTAAGACAACAGTCTTCCAAAGGCCAGCTGTGCAGAGCCAGGTCCTGGGGCACTTCCATCTGCACAGAACTGTTTCGAAGTCTTACAGAGAACCCCGTTCTGGTTTCAGCAGAGGCAGAAAAATTAGAACAATAAAAATCAATATTTTTTTGTTTTTGCTTTTATAAAAGGCAGGGAGGCGTTGAGGAGAGAGTTCAGTTGGGTAATGTGCTTGAGACATAAACCCTCCCCACCCCACCCACCCCCACCAACCCCCCCCAACCCCCCACCCCCACACTTACTGGCTAGGCAAGGTGACCCACACCAGTAATCCCAGCCCTGGAAATGCAGAAGCAGGAGACTGCCCTGGGGCTTACTGGCCAGCAGGTTTAGCAACTTCTGGGCAGGGGGCAGAGCAAGGGGTACTCCAGGATGTCTCAAAAAATAAGGTCAAAATGTGACTAAGGAAGACAGCCATCATTGTACATCTGTGTTTTGTGCACACACCACTCCCCCAAACCCAAACCCCACCTAGCCCTCCAACTCCCCCCGCACACACACACACATACATGGGTAGGGGAGGGGATACCTACACAGGACAAAGTGACATGTGAACCTGTTAGATTCTGCTTGGCGGCGGCCATTCCTATATTTAAAGTGATCGAGAAGGTCACTAACTATCAGTAATTTTTAATATGTTAAACTTTGGGGCCTTACATGAGTTTTGGGTACTTACACGACAATTTAAATACATACATATATACATACATACATACATACATACACACACATACATACATACACACACATACACGTAATTGTGAGAGTCGGATCAAACACTAGAATAACTCTAGGCAGGCACAACACTATAAAAACAACTTAACAAGGCCTCCTCGACATTCGTCTGCTTTCTACTCCAGTGACCTGCCACGGAACAGCCACAAATATGCCACACCCACTGCAGAGAAGGCTGCCCCCATCCCCGCCCCCCCCCACACCCAGTCTCCAAACTACCACCCTCCCACCCCCGTCAGAGAACTCTAGCGCCTTCCCTTATGAACTGCTTCTCATCTTTGGACCCAC
Organism: Acomys minous; assembly: GCF_964271855.1. Taxonomy (NCBI): domain Eukaryota; kingdom Metazoa; phylum Chordata; class Mammalia; order Rodentia; family Muridae; genus Acomys; species Acomys minous. The sequence goes on along the minus strand of NC_140496.1, from coordinate 58,655,308 downwards.
AGAGGCAACTGAGGCGGGGGAAGCTTCAGAAAACAACTGTGCCTCCTATGATGTCATCACTCTGGGCTGCAGCCTGGGGGGATCCGGTCTCCTTCTACCATGCGGTTTCCAAGGATATGGTCACAAGGCTTGGTGGCAAGTGTTTGTCTCCTCAGCCCCGTGGAGTGCAGCATAGGCATCAAGATTTCTAAATGCTCCCAGGTAATCCTAAATATGTATATCAGACTCAAGAACTGTCTGCACTGGGGTTGGGGGGGGGGGCGGATGGTTGGCCAAACAAGCGTAAGGACCTGAGTTTAGATCCCCGTGACCACACACAGGGATGACACAGTGGTGCAGGCCTGTGATGCCCGTGCTGGGAAGGGGAGGGGCAGAACTGTCGAGCTCCAGGCTCAGTACACATACACACATACACACACACACACACACACACACACACACACACACACACACACACACCCATCAACCCTAAGATGTCTCTTTCTGTATTGGACCAGTCAGGTGTCCAAATGAACAGACACACTCTAACTCAAAGCTCTCAAGAGTTTCAAGCTCCTGGTTTTGAAGACTCCACAAAGTGCCATTCTCCTTGTCCCAAAGAAAACAGCTGTGGGCCCTCTGTCGCACAACCTGGCGCTAAGCTTCCCCCGGGCTGCATTCAGTTCACAGACCTCATACCCTGCCCCCCCCCAAGAGTAAACAGTGTTAAGTGGCCTGAATGGGCCAGGAGGCAGGGTCAAAGCAACTGGCCCACACCGGAAGCAGATTACAATCAGTCCTGACAAATAAACAAACACCGTCCTGCACTTTAGCCACAGCAGCCACACACTAGAGTATTAACTCTCCCTGTCACTTCCCTCCCGCGCTGCAAACAGCTCTTCATCCCTGAAAACAGGGCTGTTCTTAGAAAGTAAGGGTTTTATTTCTTTGTTTTGCTTTTCAGGACAGGGTCTTGCTCTGTAGCAGGGCTGATTTTGAACCCTTGGCAATCCTCCTGCCTCAACCTCCCAAATGCTGGGATTACAGGGGTGCACCACCATACCCAGTGGGGAGTTCACTTTAACACAGAAATAAAAGGCAACTTTTCTCTCAATAGACTAACCCCCTCCCACACCCGAACCCCTCAGTGTCCTGGAAAGTCTCTGTGATGCTATTCTCTGCTGCCTTCAAAGAGGCCAGGTCCCCAGCTTTGCCTAAGGCACCCCCTGACCACCTCCCTTCTTAGTCTACAACAGCAGTTCTGTCCCCATGAGAACTATTTCTTTAAAAAATAATAATTATAATTTCAGACACTCTGGACTCTTTGGATTGCTTTATAATAGGCAAACGCCACTTGCGCTATGAAAAGAAAAGGATCAAGTGTCACCTGTAAAAAGGACTAAAAAAATAAATAAACACTGGGTCATAGGATGACAAATGATTCTATTTCACTTTTTTACACCACACTCCTCTGCAAGCTTTATCCCAATATAAAAATGATGCCTGACTGCTGTATAAAATTTCTTCTATAGCTACTGTATAGTATAATAAACATTTGGATGCAATATATATATACATTATACACACACACACACACACTTGGTCTGGTCCTGAGCACCTAACTAACTTCTTTGCAGTATTAATGACTGGAGGCTTCTGTGTCAGGTGAGCCTTCTCCAACCACATCAGAATCTGTGCTAATGAGATGGCTCAAGGTGGGCCCTTAGGGTTTTCCAAAGTTGGCCTTGAGTAGCAGGTTGGAAATTTCAGCCCCATCCCAAACCTAGAGGAACAGGAGAGGGACTGGAGACTGGGTTCTATCACCGATGGCCACTGATTTAATGAACCAAGTCCGTGTGAGGAACCCCTGTACAGAAACCTTCAGTGATGGCCGGGGACTGTAGCTCACACGGTTAAACCTAGAGTTCATGGGAGGCAGAGGCAGAAACAGGCAAATGTCCGTGAGTTTGAGGCCAGCCTGGCCTATGCAGCTAGTTCCAGGCCAGTCAAAGCTACGAGTTAGGAATGCCTTCCAGGTTCATGAACACACTGTGCCAGGATGGTGGTGCCCAAGCCAGGCACAAAGGCCCTGCACTAAGGGCTCCATATTTTGCCCTATGGGCTGAGTTACGGCAGACCTGTGGGAACACAGGAAGCACAGAAACAATGCACTTGGCTTCTGAGGGGGGCCCTGCCTACTCTCCTAGATGGCATACTCTGTGTGAGGACATCAGAACAGACAGACGGGGCCCACCTGAGGCTTAGTGCCACCAGCCAACACTAACCTGTTAGCGGCTGAAAGAACTACCAAGAGTGGCTCTTCCAGCCCTAGTAAATCCTTCACACGCCAGCTGGCCCAGAGAAGAAACTCCAAGCCTGAAATACTACTGAACTCCTGAGGCACAGAGATACCCCACCCGAAAATGTTAACATTTGCTGTTGTTATTAGGTAGGCATAATTCATCCTGAGTGTTTGTGTGTGTGTGTGTGTGTGTGTGTGTGTGTGTGTGTGTAACAACGACTCCTTCTGAGCCTAAGATTAAATATATAACTGCCTCACATGCATATTTATATATCCTAGGGAGGAAAGCCCATGTAGTTCAAAAAACCCTCAAAAGAATTATTCAATGGCCGAAGGAGCCATGTTCTGTGGGCAGATGGACTTGTCTGTCTCCAGCCATGTCAGTCAACTAATTAGCTTTCAAGACTCCATGCCCAGGGCTAGAGACATGGTTCAGCTGTTAAAGGCTAGGGCCACAACCAAACGTCAAGATGTTGCTTGCCCAAGGATGCATCCATAGACACTATGTCCCAGTCCCAGGGAACCTGGCTCCAGGTAACACAATTCAGCAGCTCGTGACCAGGGAGCGATGGCCAACACACTTCACATTCATTTTTTTGAAACATGCCTTGGGATTCAGGGATCCAACCTCTTACGTCCAAGATGTGTGACTGGGCATGTGCTCTAGGCTATGGGAAGAGGGCTCTCCTGTGACAGCTCTGTGAGGAAAGTGCTTATGGCCCAACGTGAGGGCCTAAGCTCAAGTCCCACCCCTAATGCTCACTCTGCATGTGATGTGGGCACACTGACCTACCAAACACCTATAATATGGGACTAGGGCTTGGGTTACAGCTCAGAACACAGATGGGGGTGCGGTGGGGGGCGGAGGGAGGGAAGGAGAGAGAGAGAGAGAGAGAGAGAGAGAGAGAGAGAGAGAGAGAGAGAGAGAGAGTGTTAGTTCAAGGCCAGCCTGATCTACAGAGTGAGTTCCAGGACAGCCAGGGAAACCCTGTCTCAAAAAACAAAAGCAAACAAGCAAACAAAGACTGGGTGTGGCAATGTCCACTTTTAGTCCCAGTTCTGGGGAAGTAGAGATGGGCAGATTGGTGGGTCTTGCTGGCCAGCCAGTCTAGCCTACTCGGTGAGCCACTGAGAGACTCCATCTCAAAAAGCAAGGCTGATGAGGCTGGAGAGCTGGCTCAGTACTTAAGAGCACTGGCCGTTCTCCAGGGGACTTGAGTTCAATTCCCAGCACCCACATAATAGCTTATAACCATCTGTTAACTCTAGTTCCAGGGGATCCAACACCCTCTTCTGACCTCGGCAGATGCCAGGCACACATGTGATATTACAGACTTACATGCAAATACAACACCCATACACTTAAAATAAAACCAAAAGTAAAAAAATTAAAAGGTTAGGTGCTTGTGGAACAATGTCTGAGGCTGGCTTCTGACTTCTAAGTGTGAGTGTGCACACTCAGATACACACCCGCAGACATACATATATACACTCACGTATATATATACATGTATGTATGTATGTATATATACACATACATACATACATACATACACACATGCACAGAAATAAAATACGGGAATGTACCACGGATCAGTCTCCTGGGGAACTCGGTAGCAAATAATACTTGAAAGCCAACAAATGAGTATTTTAAAATTTTATCTCACTTCTTCTACCAATATGAGATATCGATCTAAAAATGGGTCTCACGGAAGCTCTGAGCATGGGAGTATTAAAAGGAACATTAATGTTTAACTTTGGGTTAAAGATGCAAAACAGCACATGTACAGGGGGGGCCGGGGGGGGAACATGTTAGAAACCCTGTCCCTGGGAAATATCAAAGCACTGGCGCTATTGGATTGAGCCTTGGAGGGGTGAGGGCAGGGGTGAGGGCAGGGGTGCCTCTTGCCTCTTGCCTGTTACGAGAACAGCAACATCTTCCTGTCCTCCATTTTCTCATTTTTCTCCAGTTTTTAAATTAGCAAGTATATGGCACTTGAAGATGAAGATGAATGAGGCTGGTGAAGGGCCCTGCCCTCGCAGCTTTGCACACACCACCTCACCTGGACTCGTCCTCGACTGAATGAGGTCGATTTCACTATAGCCACACTTACCAGAGGAGGAAACGGTCTTCAAGGTTAAGTAACTTTCTCCGTGACACAGAACATGACTAATGGCTTTCCCTGGCGCCCTGGCTCGGTGAGCATCCGAGATGAGTGATAAAGCGCCTACCGGCCTTCTAGCCTAGCTGGCTCTGAAGGAAACGGTGGGGAACCCAGCCGTACCCTGATGTCACAGGGAACCTAAAGCAGGCCAGCTGAGCGCGACGAGACACACAGCCCAAAGGGCCCTTCGGCCAGCACCTCCGTGACCATATCGGGGGAGCCTCCACTATGAGCCTTCGGCCAAGGGAGGAGCGGGAAGTGGGATAAACTAAACTGGTCCTTTGTCAGAGTCCCTTCCAGGTGAGGACACCGGCAGACACAAGCCTGTCAGCTGGCCTCACTGAGCCCTGACCAGTATGTGGCCCTGTTCTTTGATTTAACCCCCACAGCAAGTTATGGGTTACACACACTCTGTGGTGTTACAGTGCAGAGGCAGAGCCAGAGGCACAGTGGGGCTAAATGCACCTGCACTGAGTAAAATATGTAAAAAGTGAAGGTCATGACTAAGTCAGTGCCGTGCCGGGCTAACTACGGTCTAATGTCTGGTGAGGAGATGGCTAAGGATTACCGTGTAACGTTACAGGCACATACATGGACCTGTATCTGAGCCCTCACTTTCACAAAAACGTCCCCTTCAGAAGGGACAGGGGAGGTGAGATAAAATGGAGCAATGGGATTGGGGTGTGTGTGACAAATATGATCAAAGTATACAATACAGTTCCCAGCTAAGGCCTCTCAGCCAAGCCCACTGTGCCCAGCCCCAAATTTCCCAACATACAAAGTCTGTCAGCAGAACTCGGTGGCTGCTTTAAGCTGCCAAGTTTAGGAGCAGTCCCTTTTGTGACAAAGATAGCCAGTGCATGGGCTCCTTCCCTCACGATGTTTTCAGAACCTACCACATGATGGGTACCAAGGCAGGAATGTGAGGTAAGGATAACCAAAATCTAAGTGGTACTTAACCTAGGCTGACGTTCCCAGCAGAAGCGACAGTGACTGCTCTCTTCCAACAGGGCATGACTGGAAGCGAGGTGCCAGGTGAAACCCCCTCCGCCTGGTCCAAAAGGCTTCAGAGAAGCAGGTGGCATCTGAGCTAGGCCTCCACAGATGTGCCACACACAAGGCATCGCTGCAGTTCCAAGCTGAGCGGGAAGTTGGCCTGGGTCTGTCCCATAACCTGAGGGAACTTCCATTTCAGTTAGGACGGCAGTCTTCCCCCAGGACTGCAGAACTGAGGACGGCACTGAGGTGCACAGGGAGACGGACCAGACTCATTTCTGAATCATCACTCTAGAGGCAGTTGGACTACGAGCAAAGGGCAAGGCTTTAGCAGCAGGGGTACCAAATTAACAGTCAGGGGAACCAGCAGGAGACCAGGCCTGCGGAGAGACTCAAGGGCAAGAGCATCATCCATTCATCTTTTCAGTCTTAAAAAAAAATGTGAATCTCCTCCAGTGGGTGCCTAAAATAGAAATGGCCTAAAGATGATTAATAAATGTTAAATTATTAATGCCACTTCTAAGAAGGTGTAACTATCAATGATTCACTTTGCCCCAGATGACTTTATGTCCTTGACACCTGCACTGCTGAGTGACCCAGCACATGGCTAGTCTCCACACACAGACTCTCGGCTAGTCCCTCGGGGCTAGGTCTCTGCTTCCAAGCAGTCCTTTGTAGAGGAATTTTAATTCAGAACATGGCTGCTCTGGCAACAGACCACATCCAAAGACCTAGGTCTGTGTGATCCGTCTGGAATACAGACACATCTTTAATCTCAGGAGACAGAGGCAAGCAGATCTCTGAGTCTAAGACCAGCCTGGTATGGAGCAAGTTTCAGATAAAGAAAAGCTTAGGTCCAGGCGTGGTGGTTCATGTCTTTAATCCCAGCTCTCAGGAGACACAGGCATGCAGAGCTCACTCTAGTCAGTGCTGTTCAGGCAGTTCTGCTGAGTGAGGTGAGAGGCAGTGCAGTAGAGCTGAGGTCACGGCAATTTAGTTCCAGGAATTCAGGGGCAGTTTTTACCAGGAGAGTTTTACCGAGACAGGCTGAAGAGAGAGCAAACTAGACACAGGCAAACACAGAAGAAGCCAGAGAACGAGAAAGAACCAGAAGATTAGAATGGATTGCTAGAGTTAGTTTGAGGTCAAGCAGAGCAATTCAGTGAGTGACTGAGAGAAGCCAGATTGAATCAGTCAGCTAGGAGATGAGTTTGACCCAGAACAGCTGCGTTGAACAGTCAGCCCAGAGCTCAGAAAGAGCTAGAAAGGGTGAGCTTATTCAGCAGTCATCTCAGAGGCTGAAAGCATTCTAGGCCTAGGTTAGATTGTACGGAGGCTAGAACCTTCCAGGACTAGAGCTGGGTTAGCAGACAGAGGCAGTTACAGCTTCCAAGATGACAATTATTACCTCAGGAGAACGGGCGTTACTTTTACATCCTTCATGGTCAGAGGCTGAAGCTGTTAAGCCAGGCTTGGAAACGCTGGAGAAACTGTGCTTTCTATTGAGGCCAGAAGACCAGCCTGACTTCAGGTTGTTGTTTTTGTTTGTTTGTTTGTTTGTTTGTTTTTAAAATCAGAATACCATAAACTTCTGATCATGATACTAATCCTGCTCCTCCTCATCTTCTCGGATTGTCACAAATGACCCATGTCCCTCAGGGACAACTCTCTCAGACTTTTGACACAGGGCTGTGTGTATATAACCACTGAACACATACAGTATTGCTCAGAATTTTTATGTAACTATTACATACTTTAGGGGCTGAAGAGACGGCTCTGCAGTTAAGAGCACTTACTGCTCTTACAGAGGACCCCAGTTCAATTCCCAGCACCCACTTGGTGGCTCACGACTGCCTGTAACTCCAGTTCCAGGGGATCCAGCACCCTCTTCTGGTCTCCGAAGGCACCAGGCATGCATGCGGTGCATGTACATACATGCATGTAGAGAAAAATAACAAAATCTTAAAAATGTTAAAAATACTTTATATTGATGTATATTCCTTTATACAGCTATATACTATTCTATCATAGGTCATCTCATACTGATGGGTATTTGGGTCATATTTTTTTTTCTTATTACTGACAAACCTTTTTTTTTCTTTAAACATGCATTGTCTTTTCTTCATTTGAATTGATATGATTCTCTCACTTTTGTCTCAGTGTCCACTTTAGTGTGGTCCAGTTTAAAAAAAAATCAAGCTTGCTTCCAGGGGCCCTCGCTCTTTCCTCTTGCTGACAGGCTCAGCCCAAAGGCCACACCTCCCACACTCTCAGTTCTGCCCCCTCTCTCACCTGTATCACCCTCCACTCCCCTCCTGAAGAGGTATGGAAATAGCCCAGAGTCCCACTTCCTCCTCTCCCCATACCCGTGCTAAAGATGGCATGACCAAAGCTTCCAGAGGATGGGCAGCCGTGGATAATAATCTGCAGCCCGTCCTACAACCCAATGCCCACAGCCACAGGCTAGATACTTCTCTCCACCCTACTGGGAGTCAAAGCAGCTGTCAATCACAGCGTTTCTGTCGGACTGTATCTGAATACTTTCTATTTTCTAGATGGGTAAATTAAAGGATGGGATCAAATTCCTTGCCTGTAAATGCTCGCCTTATAATGACCCAGCCTTACTCTTTCTCTGGTCTCAGAAATGATGGAAACGGGCTGCGTTTGGGCTACTTGCTGCAAAGGGCAGCCTCATGGCACCACTCTTGGGCGCCATGGACCACAGGCTCAGTGTGGGTTCCTGTAATGGACCAGCACAGGCCAGGCTCCCCAGCACAGTCCATCCATAACTCCTGCGGCCACTATTTCAGGCTCCGGACTCCACTCTCCCCAGATTCTCCATCTGCAGCAAAGTGGCTGCTGTGTTTCTGCATCTTCACTGTCCCTACCACCCCCACCCCCACCCCAGCACAGAAAAACTAACTCCACCTCAGCTTCTGGCACTTAGTCCCTCCTGTCTGTCCTCCCAAAAGATGCTGGGTGTCATCTGCACACACTCGATACATGATACCCAGTGTGGCCCCTAGGCTGAAAACAGACTGGAGGTGCGTCCCTAGGCAGCGCCAGGCAGCAGAGGGAGGCAGCACGTCCAGAAGGGCTTCTCTAATGGCTTCAGAGACAAGGCCTGGCTGTGAAGGAGTAGCCGCTGTCCCAGGAAACTCAGCCTGCCACATCCATCAATACACTGTCTTCATTCTGTCTGCCGGGCAGGGGAGTTAGAAACGAGGTATACAGCCCCCAAGCAGTGTATAGGCTTCCAGTGGGGAATATGAAATACAAAGGCTTTCAGTGGGGATGGTCGGAGGAGCAAAACACATCCTGCTCCAGGAAAAGCCCCTCTAGCTCTCAAAAAACGCCCATGTGCAAATCTCCAGGGCTCTTCTCACTTCTGATGGCAGGCTCTGCTCGTCAGGGCCTTACTGACGAGGTCCCTCTGGTCCCCTGTCAGGGCTGAAGTGGGTCTCTCTGTAGTCAGGAGGAATGAGCTGGGATGAGCCTATACTGATAACCACCCGAGCATTTGGGGTGAGGGGAGAGGCATGGAGGACCAACGGCAGCCGGCGCATATAGAAAGATGTGGGGCAGCACTTCAGAGCAGCCCAAAGGATCACCAGAAGAAAGCTTTGTAGCTTGGACCCCTGTGTGTGCGAGCGTCTGTCTCTTGTTCCCTCTGCTGTAGGAGGCACAGCTTACAGAAAGCACTGGAGGAACCAGCCCTGTTCAATGCTCAGGCCTGTTTGCTTCACAGGAAGAAAATGACTGACACCTGGTCACCCAGAAGGCTGGCGTGGATGCAGTCTGACAACCTGGTGATCCTTTTCCGTTCTATGAAGCCAGCCTTCCTGAATCCCCCAGGATCCTGAGCACTGCTTAGGCCCTGAGCTTTGGCTCTCAGTGAGTAGAATGTGTCCTTATGACAGGACCCCATCCATGTACTCTGCGTCCTCCATCAACAGAATCCATCCCCATGCTCGTTACCAATCCTCCTCTTAGGCCTTTGCCCTGAGCAAATAGAACAGCTCATCAGCCAATAGAACACGCTCTTATTGTAAAGGTCACAGATGCGTTGATGCTTTGCTGGGGCGTGTCCTTGTAGCTATGCCTAAAGAGTAGTTGTGATCGTTGTCACGTGGAAACCTCCTTCCAAAGTTGTACTGTGCTCACATGTGTAAGAAAAATATACCGTGAGGTCAGACTCTGGAAGCTGACCCGAGTTTTGTTCTTGCCGGCCACTTCTCTGCTGGCCGTGAACTCTGCCCTCTATGGCGTGTCCTTCACCCAGCCAGTGTCTGGGCTCCAAGGGCTCGGCTTACGTCATCATCATGAGTTATTGTTGTTGTTATCACTGTGTATGAGTGTGTGCAGGCAGGTGTGTTGTGGCCCATGTGTGGAAGTCACAGGGCAACTTTGTGCAGTCTGCTCTCTCCTCCACATTGGGTTCCAGGTCACCAAGCCTGTGCAGCAAGCACCTTAACCCACTGAGCCCTCTCAATGGCTCAGTTTTGGGTACTACCCGCCCCCAATGTTTTTTTTCCCTTTTAAAATAGTCCTCGATATCATGGGTTTGGATTAGACATGCATTCATTCTACCCAGGTTGAGCTGTGTGTGGTCAGAAGGGCACCTGGAGTCTGTCAAGCAGACTTTACTGCTTAGAGTGGTGACTTAAGCGTGGGTGGTCAGGCCTGTGAGACAAATCTAGCATTTTCCAGAGGACCGTCTCTGCACTCAACTAAAAATAAATAGTCTCGAGCTCTGATAGGGCTCCTGGCGACTTCCCAGGCACCTGTTGCTTTATGGTGACATTCATCACTCTTCCCTTCCCCTCGTCCCTGGTGCTCGCCGTTGGTGGTCCAGGCTGCTGCACACTACCCTCATCTGTGGGAAGCCCTGGGGTTGCACAACTCAAGGAGGATACATTGAGAGGGACTACACATGGGCAGTGAGCTTTGGGGCCCATCTGCTTGTTCTTCTGACGAACACAAAGTAGTCAGCATCACAGGCACACAGAGTAATCCCAGAGCAGACATGAATTCTACTCTACAGCGATCCAGACAGGAGACCATGAGGCCAGGGCATGCGGATGTGGCTGACTGTACCATGGGAGGAGCTCACAAAAAAAGGAGGAGAAGGAGGAGGAGGAGGAAGAGGAAGAGGAAGAGGAGGAGGAGTTGTAGTGAGGGAGGAGGAGGAGGAGAAGGAAGAGAAGGAAGAGGAGCAGGGGAAGGAGCAGGAGGAGGAAGAGGAAGGAGGAGGAGGAGCCGGGGAGGAGGGGGAGGAGGAGGAAGAGGAAGGAAGAGGAGGAGGAAGAGGAGGAGGAGGAGGAGGAGGAGGAGGAGCGGGGGAAGGAGAAGGAAGAAGTCCACTAAGAAACAACAGATCAGACAGGCATAGTGGTACACACCTAGAAGGCCAGCACTTGGGAGACAGAGACAGAAGGATCAAGAGTCTGGGTCTAGCCTGGGCTACATAGCGAGACCTTGCCTCAACTCCTTGAAACAAACAAAAAATTAAATTAAATTAAATTAAAGCAAACCAAAGACTGTATTAAGTAAATCAAAGCATCTCTTCACTGTGAGTTCAAGACCAGCCTGGTCTACAAGCCTACTCCAGGACAGCCAGGGCTACACAGGGAAACCTTGTCTAGAGGAAAATAGAAAAGAAACTGGCGGGGGGTGGGGGATGTTAGTTCTGTAATACAATGCTTCCCCCAGCATGCCCTGGGTTCAATTCCCACCACTCCCACTGCCTCCCCCACCAAAAATAGAGAAAAATATAAACACCTAAAAATATAAACACCTAAGCATGTTACCAAGTAAATGGGAAATGAAGTTATAAAAGGAGTTGAAAGTAAGTTTCTAAAGAAAACCACTCCCTCACCCTCCAGATGCGGAGGGAGGATACTGGGCTTTCTAGCGTCTGGAGGAAACCACCACTGGGGTTGAGTAGCGGGGGATGTGTTTCTTCTAAGTCTACACCAAGTGGATTGCCTTCATGACACCAGTAATGATTGCAGGCAACCTCTCAAGTCACTTGCTTTGTAGAACCCACAAAAGGAGTCGGAGGGCAGTATTTTGATGCACACCATCCTAAGGTTGTGTAAACGTGGCAGGAATTGTGACCAAAGGCATGGGGGTGGGGGCGGAAGGGCAGGAGGGCAGGGGGTGGCAACAGAGACGCGAAGAAAAAGCTGTCTGGAGCCAGCATGGCCAGGCAAGCTGGGCAGACGTGTAGGTGTCTGCTACCCTCTGCTTCTGATGCTAAGACCCAACTGGAGGAACAGATTTGACCTCATTTACTTACATTTCTTAAGCTTAGTCACTCTCCTGAAAACTCCTTATTTCCTGAGTTATTAACCTTTCAATTCCACGTTGATCCCTCCTGAGCCTTCTAACACATCTCTGCTGCTGGCGTCTCCCAGTCGGATGCCTTCAAGCAGCACAGACACACCATGAGCCCGGGTGCAGCTCTCCCCTCCAGGAGGTAAAGAGGGCACTGGACTGGCAGGTGGCAAGAGGAGTCTAGAGAAAGAGAAGCTGAGGCATTAACATGCAGGCCTCCTCTGGCTGACTCTGACAGGATAAGGACGTGACCCACACTGCAGAGCTAGTTCTAAACCCCTGTGGAGTGAGGGCCCTGCAGCAGGGGACACTGTAGGGGCTGACCCAGCAGTGAGGGTTCAAATCCTCCGCCCACCATGATGCAGATTCAGCTCGGCATCTGTCTAGAAGACAGCAAAAGACAGGAGAGGCATTGTCTGAAACAAGCCATCCTTGCTGTGATTTTGTTCCTGGTGTTTGTTTATTTTTTTCTGGAGAGAGGCAGGGGTTGGGGGTGAGGAGTGGAGGGTTGGGGAATGGGGGAGTTGGGGGGGTTGTTTTTTGAGATAGGGTATAAACTATCTCAGGCTGGCCTCCAACTCACAGGAATCAGCCTGCCTCAGCCTCCTGAGTGTTGGGCTTAAAAGAGTGACTGGACGCACCTGGATTCTGGAAACCTGAAGGACAAACAGACACAGAAAAGTAGGACGGGATGGGCCTTGAGCTCTGATGGACACACACCGGCAACAGCTCGCCCACTCACAGGTTTTACTGTGAATTGAGGAGATGCTTCTATTTCATACAGGACTGAGGAGGCAGGGTTAGCTTGTCTCCATAGGTGGTTTTGTAGAGGAATTCTAATCCAGCAACACAGCTACTCTGGCTGGAAGAGAGACAGGCCCTTATATACATCTTTAATCCCAAACAATGAAGGTAAAGTTAGTTTGTAGAAGGAGGCAGAGAGGTTGGAGTTCTGCTGTGAGTTCAGGGCAGGTCAGCAGAGGCATCTGAAGCCAGAGAGTGAAAAGGAGCCAGAGGATTAGAACAGATTGCTAGAGTTAGTGTGAGGCCAAGCAGAACAATTCAGTCAGAAGCTAAGCGATGTCAATTTAACTCAGTCAGCTTGGAGAAGGGTTTGAGCCAGAACAGCTGAGTTGAATCAGCCAGCCAGACCTCGGAAAGAACTAGAAAGAGTGATCTTATTCAGAAGTAAGTCTCAGATTAAGAGTAAGAAGTAAATATCAGCTCTAGATTAGATTGTATGGAGGCTAGAAGTTTCCAGGACTAGGGCTAGGTTAGCAGCTAGAGGCAGTAAGCTCTGAGGTGACACTTACTTCGGGTTTTGGCACCAATTTTATGTTTAATATAAGAAGATGATAAGAAGATACCAAGTGCCAGACATTAGATTATATAAAGTTTATTAAATGAGCATGGGAGAGAAGGAAAGGGGGAAGGGGTATCCAAGAGAGAGAGAGAGAAGAGAGAGAGAGAGAGAGAGAGAGAGAGAGAGAGAGAGAGAGAGAGAGGTGGGTGGAGGAAGGGAAAGAGAGGAAGAGTAAGGGGTGGGGGGAGAGACAGACAGACAGACAGAGCTTGCACCTCCAGGAGGGACTGTCCTTTTATATAGCCCAAGGCAGGGCCACGCCCCCATGGCAAGTAGGCAATGACATCACAGGTAGGCCGACTGAAGCAGAATCCCAACAAAGGTTACTTTATCAGGGTCTCTGTAAGAGAGTAAACATCCTGGAGGCTGTACACAGGGTTTCCTGGACCCGCTGTCAATAGCTGTACAGGGACCAGGGGAAGGCTTTGCCCTAGCAGAGAGTCTAAGGTGTTGGAGTTGTTGACATGGCTGTGCTCATGTCCAAATACATCACGCAGGACTCCACGCACTTCCTAGAGGCATGCCCCCGCACGCGCGGCTTTTCTCCATGGTGTCCCGCTGAACGCCTGTCACTCCAGGCACCATCCAAACCTGCCCTGCACTAGCACTCCCACAGGTGCCTACTCCTCGCTTAACTGCATAAGCATCCTGTGGGAAAGTGCGCTGTTCCCACTTCACAGACTGAAGGGGCGCTGGCCAGCCCGAGCGTGGCAAACGGCTCTGGCAGGTCTTGCCCTTCTCCCTCTGCCTTGCTAAAAAAAAAAAAAAAAAAAAAAAAAAAAAAAAAAAAAAAAAAAAAAAAAAACCCATTAGCCACCAAACTCTATTCCCTTAGCTGGCCACTTCCTCCTCCTGAGGCTGACTACCAAGGTCCAGCTATTCAAGGATTAAAGCCCAGCCATCAATTGCCCCTTTTGGCCGCCCTAATTAGCATGCCCCATCCTAACACAGTTTCCCCCTTTACTTTATAAACCACCATTTGCCTGTGGCCATGTTTGTCTCCTCTCTGCTCCTTCACTGTCCTCACCATCCCCACCTCTCCCCCTAACCCCTCAGCCCTGGGACAAATGCTGCTCCCTTGTTCCTTTTCCCCTCTTCTCCATCATCCTCCGTCTCCTGTCTTTTGTCTCTTATTCTCTACCTCTGTCCCTCTGAGACAAATAAATCTTTGTTTTTAGAAGAAATAATCAAGTCTAGAGCTCCTGAGGCCTCAGCTAAAGCAGTCAAGGCTGGAGTGAGGGAAGCAGGGGTTGGCAGTCCAGCAGAAGAGATGCTATGGAAATGTGGATGAGGGACAGGACCACCTAGGGATGTCCATAGAACCATCCAGAACTCCTCCCAGATCCACCCGACCTGCAGCACTAAGACCATCACCAGTGCTCAGCCAGACGGAAGGGGCAGAGACAACAATCTCAGAGCTGACAGAACAGCACACATGCTGACAGCAGGTGCCTCCACAGGCCACAGGAACCTGCCCGTGGATTGCAGAAGGATGCCAGGAGAAGGTTAAATCAGGTCCGCTTTAAAATACCTGCCATTAGACCCCCTCACAGCCCTTATCAGCTGCATGCCCCTGATGCTCCCAAAGTGCTTTCTTTGCTCGCCACAAAGGTCAAGACAGAGCAAAAGTCACCAAGGCAGAGTACATCTCTGGGAAGCAGTGGACTCCAAATTTACACACTCAATCAAGGAAGGGCTCCAAAAACTGACCAAGAAGAGCCAGGAAGGACAAAGGAGACATTCATACCAGGAGGGAAGAGGGGCGGGCCTCAGGGGTAGACCCTGTGCTTAGCCTAGGGGAGGGGACTGGGTTCCATCTCCAGCAACACACACACACACACACACACACACACACACACACACACACACACACACACACGGAGAAAGAAACCATCCCATGAATGACTGACACCTTAAAAGTTGACACTCTGGTGGGACTGCACATTTGAAACGCCTTCTTAAGAATCAAAACTGATCAGTACTCTCCCCCGACCCCTAGCAAGGCCAACTGCTATCGGAGGTGACTTGAGCGATAGGATTTAAACAGCATCTCGGCCCAGCTTTAGGATAACTGCTACCTATGGCTTCAGTGTTTGGATGGAGCAGCCCTGGGAGGCGGGGAAGAGAGAACAGACTCAGAGCAGTGAGTGGGCACAGGAGTCTGCAGGGTAAGCTCTCAACTCTCCCCTCGTTCCGTGTTCCAGATTTTGGAAAGTCATCAAAGGAAGTTTGGCTCTAGTGGGTAAAAAAAAAAAAAAAGAAAGAAAAAGAAAAAGATTATGCCTGTTAATTGCTGCTGACCTTGTCTGACAGGATCAGCTGGCCATACCTGTACAGTCACAGGGCCCCAGTGCATGGGGGAAGCAGGCTGGGCCCAGGAAGATGACAGGCCACCATGAGGACCCACAGACAAGGCCACAGACAGAAAGGGGCTTTGGAGAAGTTCTAAATCTCCCCTTCGAGGAACGGTGACACAAGTGTGTTTACTGGGTATCTGATTTACTTGCCAAGGCGAAATTCCAGAAGAAAACAAGCCTGGGACCCGTGTAGAGTTTCCTGCTGCCGTGATCTCTGCCAGGCTCATTGTAAAGTAATGAATTTTGTGGACGCTTGCAGAGAAAAATAGCTTCAAATGCTACGGATCGATGATGCGCACTGCAGAGACACAGCTCTTGGCTTCCTCGAGCCACGTTTGGGTATTATCCAGAGATCAGTGGCAATCTGTCCCTTTGAAGGCCAGCTAAGAAGTCACCCCTGGGCCTAGGCAGGGCACACTGTCCCACAGTCCAACCCCCCTGAGGCTGCCCTGGGCTCGAGCATTCCTGTCATAGCTGAATCAAGTGTTCCCCTCTTCCTGCTCCAGGCTTGTGCTTGGGAGAGGTGGGGTTTCACGAATGTCACCATTTACCCCATGATGTCCAGCCACTCGGGGTTCCTTTGGGTTTGAGGCCACTGTGTGTTGTGTTGCAGAGGTGGGATTTGATATTATAATCTCCTTTCTAGGGATGAATTCTCTATATGCCAATTGAAAAAATGAAAAAGAAACACAGATAATCCTTAAAAACCTCTTCTCAGCTCCAAGGCTGTGGTAATTCCAGGAACTGAACTGTGCAATCCAAAGCACCTGTGTTTCTCTAGCTTGCACACGCCTCTGTGCCAGGAAAAGACACTCCCTTCAGTGACGGGGAGTGGAAAAAAACTGCAGAATCATGATCTCGGGATCAGAACACCGCCGAGAAACCACAGAATGAAGAACAGCGTGGAAGGACCTGACTGGAATTAGAAGCGGTACTTTAAATCGCAGGTCTAGGAAAGGCTGGCCGGAACCCAGAGCTAGTTACCCCTGAGCCTGTAGGCTCTGCCCTCTGAGGACGGGTAGCCCAGTCTGGAGGGGATGCCCACAAAGGTGGCCAGGCCTCCATGCTAAGGGGGCTGAACCCAAAGGCTCAAGATGGCTCGGCTCAGCAGCCGTGGGCAGTTCACATCAAAGAGTTAAAACTAGAGGAAGACAGAAGGTGAGGAGGGGTGGGGGCGGGGAGAGTGAGAAGCAGACTTAATCTGCACTGACTGCCTACTTTCCTTTCTTTTTATTTCTTTTTCTTTTCTTTTTTGGGGGGAAAGGGTCTTACTATGTAGCCCCTGAAACTCACTCTGTAGACCAAGCTGGCCTTAAACTCAGAGAGGTCCACCTGCTTCTGCCTCCCACATGCTGGAATTAAAGGCATTCGCCACCCCACCTCGCTATCCTATACTCTTTTTAGGTAGGCATATATGCATGCATTGCCTACTCGAAAAATAAATGAATAAAAATTCAAGCTAAGGTAAAATAAGGAGGTGGTAAAAAGCAGACAAAAGATAATTTTAAACTTTTTCCTAATAAGATACTGCTTAACAAAATGAGATGAGGAGCTGGCTGCAGCAAGCAGAGAAAACACTAGAAAACAAAAGCACGTGGTCCAGCACGTGGTCCAGCACGTGGTCCAGCACGTAGTCCAGCACGTGGTCCAGCACGTGGTCCAGCACGTGGTCCAGCACAAGCCCACCTCTTCCTCCCCATCCTCACCTGCTCACATCTGCCTGTGAGCACCCGCATCCATCCTGGCCTGTGCCCAAACACCTCCTGGTTTCCCTCCATCCCCCTCACAGCCTTCGGTCATCTGCTGCTTCCCTGTCTCTTGGCTGCCAACCAAACCTCAGACGACTACGCCTGGCGCTCTCCTCCACCCCGGACCACGCAATGAGGCAGCTCACCTGTTCCTGCCATGTCCCCACCCGAGGAGCCTGAGGCAGCTCACCTGTTCTCTCCACGTCCCCACCTGAGCCACAGTGAGCTTCTTAAGCCTCGCACAACATTACCCTCCACCTTCCTCACCCAGCTGATTAGGGACACTGAGCCCCACTGGAGGGGTGGGCTCTGTGCAATCTGATAAGGTGTCATTCTAGCAAAAGCCACACTGTGGGGTGTCAAGTCTAGATAATAAAGGCCGTAGAGTTCTACAGGCTGCTCTGGGATGCTCTTCTGGATCAGGGAGTTCTCTGGCTACTCTACGCACACCATACTCTTAAGAAGCGGGAGCCATGGCCCAGCCAGTTTCCAGGGTCCCCACCTGTGACCTGAGCCAGAACAGCACATTCCTCAAGTCTTATTCAGAATTCATGAAAGCCACTGAGGCTTAAGGTGGCACCAGGTACCTGTAGCTTTAGTGCTGTGGACCCAAAGACCCAGCCCCTTTTCCCACTCCCTCCACTCACTGTTTCTTACTGGATTCCAGGCCTTCAGCCACCAATTCCAGACACTTCCTTAAATAAATTCACCAATTCAGTCTGCTCTGCCTGCTCCTCCAGACACTCCCGTTACTGTGTCTTCCCCTGGCTCGCTTTCTGCCTCTGGGACTCAGTTCTTCCCTCCTTTCCTAATTTGACCCTCACTCAGGACTTGTCCCTAATTCTGCTCCTTTCTAACACCTGTTAGCCCTAGCCCGCCTTCTCCCTCCTCCTGCCCCAGCCTGGCCACTTCCCCAGGCCCCTGCACCTGGAGCTGCGTCAGCTGCCTCCCAGAACGGCACCCTTTCCAACTCCCCACACACAGGGATAAAAAGACTATTTTTTTTATTTCCCACCCACAATGTTCCAGAAAAGACTTAAGGCAACAGCTCACACACCAAGAATTCTCCTCTTCAAATAATGCCTATCTTTTGGGGGCACTGAAATACAGACTCATCATTACAAGAATTAAATGACCGCCTGCCCGTGGAACCCCTGGCCTGCATCCACCACAGGACAGCGAATTCAAAGCACTGGACAAGCTTTGCCCTTCACCTGGGAGGAAGCCTGTCCTGCGTGCTGCACCCAGCTCCCGGCTAGTTACCATTTAGAGCCCTTCTGTCTACTCTGCTAGGAAACTGCCCTCACCCCCTTCAACAGGACCACCTCCAGTGCGTTGGTGAGCCCACACCACACTGACACTTCCCTCCGGGCCCACCTGCCTCACTGGGCTGAGGGCCACCACCCAGAGCTTTATCTTACCTCATGCTGTTGGCCCCTCCATGCTACAGGAGGTCCGTGCCCAATATAAATGCTTTTGCCATGAATCTCCAGCCTTTCTCCTGCAGCCCCCAGCCCAGCACACCAGCAACGCACATAATATGCACTCCCATCAAACAACAGGCCCGGTCTGCAGAGCCCAGCCCACAGCCGTGTTCCCTGGGATGGTGCCTTCCACCTTCCACCAGCGAGCTTTACCCTTCTCCCTGTGTCACATGCACATACGTACTCTGCCGTCCACACGTCAAGAACTCTTCTTTTCCATTTAGGCTTCAAACACATCAGGTGCAAAGGCTAGAGACTTCTGGGCCCCAGTCCCATGTCTGAAGATATGCTGTGCTAAAGTAACTAATATTAATAAAATAACAGTAGTATATGTGGCATCTTAGGTCTTAAGGCTAGAAAGAAACACAGGTACTAGGTCCTCAGTCCCTAGGATATAGTGTCCTGTATAATAAAAGCTAAAAAAAATTTTTTTAAATAAGAAAAAAAGTCAGTTGAATGAATGAATGAATGAATGAATGAATGGCCATTCTGAGGTCGCCCCTGCCCCCTCTGCACCAGGCACCATGGCAAACACCACCAATCTTACAAAGGGGACACCAGGTACATCTTCCTGAAACACAGCATCCTCCTCTGCCCAGCCCTGGGTTTCTCACCGCCCACCCCTTCCATGTTCCAAATGCAGAGTTCCATGGGAGAGTCTGGACAGCATCCAGGACTATTTATCTTCCAGGCTTTAAAACAAATTGTGACAAATGGCTCTGCAGATCTACTGGGCCATGGAACAGAGCAGATGGGACTACAATTCACACCACTAGCTTAAATTCTATCTAATGCTGTCTCAAATTAGGGCATTTTATCTAAAAAAAAAAAAATGGTATTATAAAAAAGCATTGTTTGTGGGTAGGGTTACACTTGTAAGTCTGCCAGCTGCCCTCGAGGACCAGAGAGTTCCCTCGCTCCCCTTCATGTTCCCTGACCGAAAGGCCCAAGCACCAAGAAGGATGGGTTTCTGTCACTTAAGCCTAACTGCCCTGGCCGTACAGACAACGTCTCTACTGTCTCTACAGCAGCCCGGGTGGGACGCTCTGGCTTTGGGGCTAGGGATATCGCTCCATGGTGGGGAGCCTGGTTAGCACGCAAAAGCAGGGAGAGAAGGAGGGAGGGAGGGCAGAGGAGAAAGGGTGGGAAGGGGGAAGAGAGGAGAGGAAGGCACTGGAAGGAGTGAGGGGGAAAGAAGAAAGAAAGAAGAGGAACTAGGAGAGAGGAGAGAGGAAAGAAAGAAAAGTCCTCTTTTGAGCTGGCACCAACAGGGCTCTGAGGTCTCGGATATGGGACAAGCTTAGCCTCGTGTATCTATTCAAAGGGCAGCAGCTGAGCGCACACCAACAGTTGGCGCTGGCACTGGCACTGACGCTCTAGGACATCCATGGGCACAGTCCGCTGCTCACAGGCCAGTTGCATTCCCAGCCTCCTACAAACAGGCTGCAGCCTGTGGACGGCCCTCTGTGTTGTAAGAGCTGCATGCTGTTCCTCTCCAGGTCCGAGCAGGATGGAGCAAAGCAGACCCAGGGAAACAAGACAGCTTTGTCTGGGGACTTCACTGCACACTGATGCCTGCCAAGGAGAACGCTCCATCGATTCCCTCAGTCTCCACCCCACACTGTGTGCGTCCGGACTCGGAGTCCAACAGACCCACCCGTCGGCCTTTCCCTCTGCACACCTGCTGCTCTTCTCGCTTTAGAATCATACAGACAAAGACTGGGTACGTGGCCTGGTGGCAGAGCACTCAGCTAGCATGGTGAGACTCTGGATTTAAAACTAACACACTCTCTCTCTCTCTCTCTCTCTCTCTCTCTCTCTCTCTCTCTCTCTCTCTTTCTCTCTCTCTCTCTCTCCCTCCCTCCCTCCCTCCCTCCCTGTCAAATGAGTGTAATACCTACTTTCATCAAACTCACCAGGAACATGCAACATCCAGTAAGGGACAGACTTCCTCAACATACCAAGACAGGTTGTTCTGAAAACACATTCTTTCTCTGCAGTGTAAGGTCTTACTGTATTCTGGGGTTGACCTTACTGGCTCCATCAGTCACCCACCAACCATTGCCAGGCAGGTCCACCAACCACTGTCATGGCTAGTCACATCAAGTGTAAACTTCCCCACTAGACACTCAAGGCTTTGACATTAAAAACAAAACAAAACAAAACAAAACAAACAAACAAACAAAAAAACCACATACACAGGATCTTATGTATCCCAGGCTGGCCAGAAACTCACTAGATAGCTCTGGATGATCCTGCCACCTGAGCCTCTGGGTAACTGGCATGGATCACAAGTGTACACTAATACACCTGGCTCAAGGCCTCTGGGTAGCTGGCATGGATCACAAGTGTGCACTATACACCTGGCTCAAGGTCTCTGGGTAGCTGGCATGGATCACAAGTGTGCACTATACACCTGGCTCAAGGCTCTGATTTTCTGGCCTCACTCTACCTCTGCTGCCTGACTCCCACTGTCACCTCCAAATACTCCTCTGTGACCTGTGAGCTGATGCCCATCATTTGTGGGCAAACAAAAAGCAAGAAGGAAAAGAAAGGAAGGGAAGTACAGAAAGGAAGAGAGGACGGAGGAAGAAACAATGGGGAAGACAGCAACTGGCTGTGACAGGCCAGGCCCTCCACCAGGGGCTTTCCATGTGTGACTGCAGTCAGCTCCATCACAGCCATGGGATGTAGGTACCACTCTGAGGCCCAGGGGAGTCCAGATGGGCCAGCATACCAGCCTAGGGTTACACACAGCATCTGCAGCCTGAGCCATTTCACCCCCACCTCCATGGCTCCCAGGGAAGTCTAGGAAAAGGTGACAAGCATAAGATGAAGGACAAAAGCAGATTTGGTGCTTGTATACCGTGGAGTGCGGCTTACCCAGGAGACACGGTGGCCAGAGTCTGGAGTGGGCGGGCAAGTCTAGCACACAGCCCAGGGGCGGGTACCATGGAGCGTTACTCCATATTCTACATGATGCGCATGACACGCATAGCTAGGGACAAACGGGGTCTACTGGAAGGGAATGAACAACATGGGACTCAGTAGATGGGCAAGGAAAGGCCAAGGGTTTGTGACAGATGCCTCATCCTGTAACAGCTATTCAGCCCTTCCTTCTTACCCATCTAGAGGCCACTGTTCCTTGGCAAGACTCAGCTCCGGTCCCATTTCTTCCACACCCACCCTCCCTACTTGTGTACAAACCACAGATGTGGAGACAGGTGTCAGCCAACTGCAGGTGACTGGAAGGGAAGTCTGCATCCAGATCCAACCTGCAGAGGCCAGGAATACTCCCGGCTCAGCCTTCTGGCCACTGTTCCTATTTTCTCCAAGGCGAACAGCGAAGACCCAGCAACACAGCTTCCCCACATCACCATAGCTGTGTGGCTCTCTCTGCTTTCTCTACCTCTCAACACAGACTTCTAGAAAGTACCTGGAGTCATGGGCTTCTAGGAACTCGTTAAATGTAGGCAAAGCCAGGAGCCAGCTCTCATTAGCTAATGGAGAAACCCATTTCCTCATGATCAGAAAAAAAAAAAATGCTGAGTTATCTGAGCTCAGTCAAGAGAGTAACGCCACAGAAGACACAGCAGACCCCATGCACCACAGAAGACACAGCAGGCCCCATCCACCACAGAAGACACAGTGGGCCCCATCCACCACAGAAGACACAGTGGGCCCCATCCACCACAGAAGACACAGTGGGCCCCATCCACCACAGAAGACACAGTGGGCCCCATCCACCACAGAAGACACAGTGGGCCCCATCCACCACAGAAGACACAGTGGGCCCCATCCACCACAGAAGACACAGCAGGCCCCACACACCACAGAAGACACAGCTGGCCCCATGTACCCCACCTCAACCCCTTTTTGAGACAGGGCTTCCCTATGTTGCTTATTTTGATCAAGCTGGTCTTAAATTCACAATTCTCCTGCCTCAGCCTCCCTCAGTAGCTGAGACTACTATAGCCACATGCACCCTACCCACCCAGAAGCTATCTCAAGCCATTTATTTTAAGTTCTTTATTACATTGTGGGGGTGGGGGGGGGGTAGGTTGCACATGTCACAGCCCAGGTATGGAAGTCGGAGGACAACTTACAGGGGTCAGTTCTGTCATTCAACTAATTGGATCCTGGGGACCAGACTCAGCTGTCAGCTCTGGCATCATGTACCTTTATCCACTGAGCCATCTCCCCAGCCCCAATGTATTTATTTCAGTCAGGGCTTTGCTACATCGCTCAGGCTGGCCTGAAACCACCTCCTCTTCCTCTTCCTCCTCCTCCTCTTCCTCCTCCTCCTCCCTCTGAATAGCTGGGACTACAAACAAACACCACTATGCTTAGCTTACTTTTTCCATAGGGAAGGTTTTAAACATCCAGAAAGTGTAAATAACAGACACCTATGCACATCCACAGTGTACCAAGCCCTAACATTTTGACCACTTTGCTCTAGGCCAGTGGTTCTCAACCTTCCCAATGCTGTGGCCCCTTAGTA
Source organism: Acomys minous (assembly GCF_964271855.1). Taxonomy (NCBI): domain Eukaryota; kingdom Metazoa; phylum Chordata; class Mammalia; order Rodentia; family Muridae; genus Acomys; species Acomys minous. Next base: position 58,632,074 of record NC_140496.1, on the reverse strand, counting down.
CAGCTTCTAATGTTGTAGTGATCCCTAACCATAAAATCATTTTGTTGCTACGTCATAACTATAACTTTGCTACTGTTATCAATTGTAGTGTAAAGATCTGATATGTGCCAAGCGTACGCCCGTACTCCCAGCACTCACAAGGATCTCTGTGAGTTCGAGGCCAGACTGGTCTACAAAGGGAGTCCAGGATAGCCAAGGTTACACACAGAAACCCTGACTCAAAAAACAAAACAAAACAAAAAGGTATCTGATGTGCAGGTGGTCTTAGGCGGCCCCTGAGAAAGGGTCACGACCCACAGGTTGAGAACCACTGCTCTAAGCTTCTTCCCAAGGAAGACAGCATTACAGATCCAGCGGAGGTCCCTGTCTTGCCATTTTCTCAATCATGCGGCTCCCACCTGCCCCAAAGCAGCCATATTTAATCACTGTTCACACTTACACTTTTACTGCGCGGTTGTAAACATAGAGCTCTGCATGTCTCAAAACTGCCGAAACCCGCATCGCTCTGCAGCTGCCATTCTGCATCCCTCTTTCTTGGCCCGATGAAGCATTTTCTAGAGCAATCCTTGTCGGCCCAGGCTGAAGCGCTTGCTTCCGCTGCTCAGTGTCAGAACCCACTCTACTGACAGTGGGTGCTGCTCAATGAACTCATTTTCCAGCTGACGAACTTTCATCTGGCCTGTAACTTTCCGTTGCAATCTAGAGTCTTCTAACTGTCCCAGAGGGGCCTTTCACTCACACTGGGCATTGTTCAAATCTCTGCAACAACGCTGCCCTGATTTACAGTCCCCAGACAGTATCCCGGTGCTCTCAACTTGTGTCCTCCTCAACTTCTAGTACTGTTTGACATTTCCACCGATCTTGGGGGGACTGAAAGGTTACCTTCCTGTCGCTCTGAAAATGAATTTTCAAATGGAAAAATAAATGCCTAATAAATTCAGCTTAATAGACAAGGGTTTTGAGCAGTGCATGGGAACACATTATCAGACCTTGTGTTTTCCTGGAAATCATATTGGGGAGGGTGGCGCACGAAAAACAAGATAAGCCATCAGGCAGCAGCTGCCAGAAGGAGGAACACGGAATTTCATTGTCTTATCTCCCCAGACTCCACCCCCACCCCTGGTTCCCATTTGACATTTTCCACAGTAGTACAGTTAAGAAAAGGAAAGCTGTGATGTGCCTGCCAAGACTGTCCAGAGAAGAGGCAGGTGGTGCCTGCTGGTGAGGCTAAAGGCCAGGAAAGGGAGGCCAGAAGGAGTCACCAACACTAGCAAAGTCACATTTCTAGTGACCCTGTACCACCTGGCGACACCCAGCAAAATGTTTTAAGATGTAATAAATAAATAAATAAATAAATAAATAAATAAATAAATAGATCAAGCTGGAGAGATGGGTCAGTGGTTAAAAGCATATACTGTTCTTGAGTTCAGTTCCCAGCACCCATATTAGGCAGCTCATAACTGCATGTAACCCCAGCTCCAGAGACTCTGACACTTCTGACCTCTAGGCACACCTATACTCTTATGCATGAACACACACACACACACACACACACACACACACACACACTTAAAAATAAAATGAATTTTGGAAACTAAATAAAATAATTTTTTTTTTAAATCACTAAAGCCTGACCAACACCTTGGAAAGCAGACACAGGCAGATCCAAGTTTAGGCTAGCCTAAGTTCTACATAGTGAAACCCTGTCAAAGAAAGAAAGAAAGAGGTGGGGAGGGGAAGGAAAGGAGGGAGGGAGGGAAGGAAGGAGGAAAGAGAAAGAACTTACTTTTCTTACTAAAATTTTTATTTGAAATACGGAACATTTATTTTTATATTCTGTATTTTTTTTTTAAATCTGCCTGGATTATTATTTAAAACAGAGGCCAGAGAAATGTCTCCACATGTAAAAGTGCTTGCCACACAAGCCTGGTCCTGGAGAGTAACTCCGGGAGCCTACAGATACACTGGGGAGCATCTGTAATCCCAGCACTCATACACCAGTAAGGAGCACACTGCCTCAGCGGGGCTCAGAGCTATGCAAGGGAACAGCCCTGACAGGAATCTGAGCTCACGGTTTGGAACAGGGAACACGGGGACCATTAGCTGGTGTCCTGAAGCCCTGGCATGCAGCAAGCACAGGGCTGCAGCACCACCCATCACCTCTCTGTGCTAGACCCTGGGAGCTCCAGCAGCAGACGTCATGGGGGGAGGGGGGGCATCAAGGCCACTTGCCAACAAGCTACGAGCAAAACTGCTTAGCAACACCATTCTGGGGTGCCTCTGCCAAATGTGGCCTGAGAACATCTCCCTACCTGGACCCTGCCTATCCCAAAGTGGGCATCCTCCCACCCACACCTCTGCCCCTGAAGCAATTATCTACTGGCCACCGGGACTTCCCATCTAAGAGGCTGCTGGGGGAAGCAGCGCCTCTGTGCAGCTTTACTCCCTAGTGCAATGAGATCATCAGATCTTATCCTCTCAGCTTACAGAAAAGGAACTGAGGGCCCAACCTCTGCAAGGTCCCTCTGCACCACCCCTGCCCGGCGCCTCGCCCGCCCCTACTAATTCCTGAGAGGACCCAGGGCACCTAGGTTTCCTGTTTCCCGAATCCGCACTCTTGTTTCTGCTCCCAAGACCCACCCAAAAGCCCCTCCTCCATGTTGCAACACATCTATTTTTCTTTTTTTGTTGTTTTTTATTATTAATTTATTCTTGTTACATCTCAATGGTTATCCCATCCCTTGTATCCTCCCATTCTTCCCTCCCTCCCATTTTCCCCTTATTCCCCTCCCCTATGACTGTTCCTGAGGGGGATTACCTCCCCCTGCATATGCTCATAGGGTATCAAGTCTCTTCTTGGTAACCTGCTGTCCTTCCTCTGAGTGCCACCAGGTCTCCCCATCCAGGGGACATGGTCAAATGTGAGGCACCAGAGTACGTGAGAAAATCATATTCCACTCTCCACTCAACTGTGGAGAATGTTCTGACCATTGGCTAGATCTGGGTAGAGGAACATACCTATTTTTCACTAACACCTCCAGGTCACTGACAAAAGCCCAGGCAGGAGCCAGACCTTCAGGAGCCCTGACTATTCCAACAGTGCCCTGTTTCTCGTCACCCCTCAGCTGCTCTGTCCTCCTGGGACATAAACGTCTGTCAGAGGACCCGTCAACATTTCCACCCTTGCCTATGCTCAGAGGCAAGAAGGGAGCCCGCCTACCAGAATCAATGCTGGGCATGGGGTCCTCTTGGGTGGACAGGCAGCAGGATAAAGGAGGAGACAGTTGGTGGCTTTCTGAGTGCTGGCTTTGCCTCCACAGTCAAGCATACGCTTAGAGACATGGCCACTTCTAGATTTCACACTGTCATATAGGTTAAAAGGCTTCTGATGTGACACATCCTCTTTCCCCCTTGTGAGACTGAATGGGATTTCTGCTCCATGCTAAGGAAGAGTCCAGAAAGGCCAGATGACTGATCAATCCATAGTCATTGATACTGGCGGGAGCAGGGAGGGGCCAGGAAGAAGGCTCGACCTCAGGTCTTGATCCTGGCAGGCATTCGAACTCACCTGCCTGGCCCTGCCTTTCTCAAACACGCACCAGTTTGGTGAGGCTCCTAGACACACACACTGCAGGACAAGCTTCCACAGAAGGCGCAACAACAGTCCATTAAAAAACATGACTTATGCTTTCCTTCACCAAGGCCTCTCTGAATTAGAGGGTGCCTAACTATCAGTGGTCCCCAACTCAGGAAATACTGCCTCAAATTAAAAAAAAAAAAAAAGCAAATCCAACCACATGTTCCTGTGTTCCCTCTCCAGTTTAGACTCCACACGGAGCAGGGCTGTAACCTGATAGCGCCTCTGTCTGGTTTTGGCTCTTTCAAAACACAGGGGACCTAACAGGAAAGCAATGCAGGAAACTGCACTCGCAGTCTGGCTGCCAGTCAAGAGCAGCCCTGAGCAGGGACAGCCAGGCCTGAAATGGCCCATAAAGCAAGGACAGCCCCTCACAGTCTGCACACACACACACACACACACAGAGAAAGAGAGAGAGAGAGAGAGAGAGAGAGAGAGAGAGAGGAGAGAGAGAGAGAGAGAGAGAGAGCTACAAAGGTACTACAGCAGCGTCCCCAGCGTTTCCCGGCTTCTGTGCTCAGGTGTCTCTAACTCAAACTCTGGCCAGGAGCCAGCAACTTAGGTGTCTACAAAAATATGGGAAGCAAGCCACACAGCATGGATTGTTCCAGTGTCCACAGTGGGTCCCCATCAGAGCAGAGTGAGTCTTAAGGACAGCCAAGGCCATAAGAGAGATGCGAGCCAACAGGGGGAGGGGCAGCCTTTGGGGAAAACAACCCTGCACTGGGCTAAGGGTTTCCCCCAAGGAAACCTTTCCACCATCAACTGGCTCCCCAGAGGTTGCACTCTCCCTGACACCCTATGTTAATAGGCAGGATCCTGGCACAGGGCTGCTTATCAGCCAGAGACACTGTCATGTAACAGGAGAGCTTCTGGGCTATTAGTCACAAGTTCCAGGTTCTTTTCCTACAGGACTGGTCAAAGTGTGGGATGGTGCGGCCACTCTGGAAAACTGACTGGATATCCCCTATAGGGTTAAACGTACCGATGGCAGCAAACGCACCACTAGGTATTTACCCAATAGAAACAAAAACCTATGTCCACTCAAACACCTTTGAGTCACAACAGCTTTATTCTTAACGGCCACAAACTGGAAGCAACACAAATGCCCAGCTGCATCAGAATGGAAAACGTGTGGCATATCCATGCAATGGAATACTACTCTGCAAATAAAAAGGAATAAACCAGACACACAGCAACATGAAGTGTTACGCCGGGAGGAGGAGACAGATGCAAAGGGCAGCGCTGCATGATTCCACGCATATGGCACATCGGAAGAGGCCAGTCCGTAATGGCAGGGTCCAGTTCCCTGCTCCCAAGCTCCGGAGGTGGGGGAGGAGGCCAACTGCCAGGAAGCTCAGCAACTTCCGTATATGGAATCTGACCCAATGGCTGCCCAACCTCAATGCCCTTCATGCTGACATGTGTAACTGTTCACACACGACAATGCTCACACAACTACACACTTAATCGGTGGGTGGTGTTCAGGGCAAGCCACACTACCGCAAACTGCACTAAAACACCAAGCTCTTTAACCTCAGCAGAGACACAGCCGTGCTGACTGTGATCTGAGAAATGGCATGGCCTTATTGGGCCTCTGCACGGCCACCCGCTGGGCAAGCCTTTGTAAGGCAAACCTTAGCAAGCACACAGAGCCCCTGGTCCTGCTCACCTTCCTCAGTGCAGGACACCCCAGAGAGCCACGTACTCTCTAAGCAGCTAAGTCAGAGCTGGAAACCAAGCAGGGCAAGTGAACCATCCCTGGACTCCTGGAAGCCTGGGATTCGGGGAAAGCAAGATACACGGACATCATAAGACACCTGGAAGTGAGCTTGCTGCAGTGTGGGGTACAGGAACAGCACAAAGCAGGGGTTTGATGGCAAGAACGTGACCACCCTGCTCAGGGTCAACTACTGGCCTCAGCATCTCATTTCTTCGACCTTAACGAGGGGTCCTGCGCATGCCCTCCCCTAGTGGCAGCACAAAGTTCCCTTTTATAACTTGTGGCTTGTTCTCACTGTCTCTGCCTGACCCCTGAGGCTGTAACGTGGACACAGGCTCCAGCAGTTCTCTGCATTTCCCACAGGGGTTGGTACAAACTCCTTGGTCTAGCCTCGAGTGAAATGTGTTTTATCCAGGAGACAGAGACTTGAGGAGATGAGCCAAAAACGGAACAGCTCCAGACACTTCTAGAACCTTGAAAGCGTGAGGGCACACGAGTTCACACACAGGAAGAAGCAGAGCTCGCTCCTCTTAGCACAACACGACTTATCCATCAAGACAACGGTGCGCTTGGCTCACCAGTGGCGGTGAGACAAATTCCTCAGTTAACTGAAAGAGAGCCAGAGCCAGGCAAAAGTGGTGCTGCCGCACATTCCAGGTGACCCAGATGGCCAGGGGCAGAAATGAGTGAGTCGTCATCTGTGACAAGATAGAGCTCAGCGGAGATGTGAAAGACTGGCTGAGAGACCAAGAGACCATGCCTGGGGCCACTGCCGCCAGCCAGGGCAGCCTGCTGGCTGAACAGTGTTTCCTGCCCGTTACCTGCCTGTGTTGCAAGCACCTCTAACTCCGGTGACAGAGCCTGACCCTCTCTGCCCACCTCCCAGCAACCCATCACGCACTTTCCCAGGTCACTTCTATTAAGTGCTCTGACACTCAAGAGGGCCAGTGCTGGTTCCAGCCTCACACACAGCCTGAGGGGGGTCAACCCTGTTCTCAGTGTACGGGGAGCATAGCAAACCAAAGAAATCCTCACCCCCAATGCCAGAGAAGAACAGGATTAATGGGAACCTGGAAAGACAAATAAAGGTAGAAGTAAAAATGTTCAAATGCTGAGTGAGGGTACACCTAAAAGTCACAGTGTAACGTGGTCAAAAAGGCGGCACTGAAGAATAACTAAGGAGACCCAGGCAGTGACACCCAAATAACGAAGCTGAGGGGCACCTTAAAGACACCGGCACTCACTCGTCAGTCAGGACTGGCTAGCACTCAGTGGCCACCAAATGTGGCTCAGTCTTCTGAAGTACATTCATAATGGCCTTATCAAGACTGAAACAAGAAAGAAATCCCAAGGGAGGTGACAATGCGATCAAAGGTCACATTTTTATGGTTTGAAACTATGTACCGTGGCATAACTGCAGTCTCCAAACAGCCATACGATGCTCAAGGCAACCTGTGGCTGGTCGGCTGGGGAGGGTGGCAAACCTGGCCTGGCCAGCACTCATGGGGCCTACCACTGACTAGGACAGGAGCTGTGGACCTGGCCCCATGCCTCGTGCTCTCCCTGAGGGCTCTCACCACCGTGCTCATGTCCCCCGCTCGTTGTGAACTGGGAAAAAGAAAAAGACCTCAGGGCTGGAGAGCCGGCTCAGCAGTTAAAGAGCACTGACTGCTCTTCCAGAGGTCCTGAGTTCAATTCCCACAACCACATGGTGACTCACAACCACCTGTAATAAGATCTGGTGCCCTCTTCGATCTGATGCTCTCTTCTGTCATGCGGCCATACATGCAAACAGAGTGCTCATATACACAAATAAATAAATCTTTAAAAAATTATTTAAAAAAAATAAAAAGAAAGAGTTCAATAATTCATGCTGCTGTCTCCAAAACAAATGTTTGCTGAATACTAGTTGGATGGATAGAGGAATACACGGCTAGACAGACAGACAGACAAACAAATGAAAGTCTGAGCTGATAGTATCACCCTCTTCCAGGGATTAAACCTAGACATAGGGCTGTCAGAAGAAAGAAGAAAGCTTGGGGTGTGAAATATGAGTGGCTGCCAGTGAGCAAAGTGGCCTTGACAAACACTCACACCGCCCTGGGTTATGGGGAGGCCGAGGGAAAAGAATTCAAACGCTCCGTTAGGAAGACAGACGGTGCTGTGCCCATCTTTAAATTTTTCAACTCAGAGACAAAAGCCCCAAGTGTGCAATGCCATCTGTCTCCCAAACCTGCGGGTTTTCTTCTGGGTGCTTCTGTAGTCAACAGTGGGAGCAGTGAGCAGGAGAGGGGCTCGCCTCTGCCTCAGTTCTGTTTAACGAAGAGCCCAGACTCCCCCACACGTACTCACTTGCTGCCTGATGAAAACCAGATGCCCAGGGCCCCCGGCACTCGTGGGGCCCTGGGCTTTTAGGAAAGTAATGGGAGCCAGACAGCAGACAGATTACACCTTAACTAAGTGTGCAGTGCAGACTGGCAGCTCTGGACTCCAGAACCATTAACAAAAGGTGCCTTCTGGATGACTTCAGAGCAGGGAAACAGAAGATGTGACTGAAAATCCAGCCTAGTCGAGACTAGAGCTTTTTCTTAAGGCAACACATTCCATTGACTGGCATGCCCATCACAGTCACCAGTAGATACCAGTCACCAAACAGTGCCCTCTCCAAGACACCTGACTTTCTAGTCACTCGTGAGCAAGGATTCGCTCCCCTGGCTAGCTGAAGGGCCCTGAAGCCAGGAATGGAAACCTGCTGCCTAAAGCAATGAGGGATCCCAAAGATAAGACGAAGCTGACTTGTAAGCAGTGGCCCATTTGCCAAAGTGCCCTGAGCAAATCAAGACAAGAGAGAAAAGCCACCACAGCCTGAAGACCACAGGCCACTCAGACCCTGCACCAACCAGTGGCCCCCAGCGCAGCTCAGCGTGTGTCTTCACACCACAGCGGCCCCTGGCCTCTCATTCACAGGGTCTAGCCCATTGCTTCGCTGAACTCAAGGTCTTCGCACTTTGATTTCCCATCACTACCTCAAAGCCCCAGTGGTGAAAACCAAATTAACAGCTCCCTAAAATCCGCCTCTTCCAAAGTTCCATTGCATGCCATTTTCCAAGTCATTACACACACGCCCCCAGAGTCATCTTGCAGGTTTCAATGCCCCCCCCCGCCCCCCGCGGCAGCCAAGCCGCCTTTCACTGGTTGTTCCTTTCCTTTACAATCTTCCTGGGGCATTTTATCTACCACCACCCTCCTTCCCTACACCTCAGAACTCACCCCTACAAATGAAGGCTTCCCCTTAGCTTACACTGGCCACTTAGCTTTGACTCCCTCCCCTTCCAGTCAGCCTGGTTCACAGCTCCTTAATCCTACTCCCACCCCAAGGTCCATGTTCATCAGCCTCCCCCTTGGCCAAGGGCTCACAATACTTTCATGTATAACTCAAGGGTCAAAGTCTACACCCACAGTCTGAGGGACTGTAGAATCCCAGTGAAATTGGGACACAATGTCTCCATTCCGTGTCACCTCCATGACCATGCCTGTCTCCACAGGCTTGCTCATGCTAGCCCACTCCTCAGATGCCCCCACCCCACCCCGATCTTCCACACGAATCCTAATCCTTTAGAATGCACTCCAGATGCAATCTCCTCACTCATGTGCTCCCTGTCACTGCATTTTCCGCTCTTCTTTCCGGCTTACTGCGGGGCTGAGCACTGGTTCCAAACAATATGCTTTTTGATGACAATCTGAATGGCGCTGTTTTATGAAAAGAAATCCCATTTCATGCTCACTCAGGGAGTGCCTGATATAGGTTGCCTCCAACTATGAGCAGTCAAAAACATCAACTGGCCCGATAAAACATGGAGAACAGAAAGTATGGAGGCCGAACTGCTCCGTCTCAGGGACCTCAGCCAAGCACCCTCATCCCTCCCACCTTCTTCTCTGCTGATAGTGACAAACTTGCCTTCCTCGTGGTGACAAAACAGCTGCCTCATCTCCAAGGATCTAACGGGAGGAGCTTTCCTCTTTCCTATGACTCCTATAAGAAAATGTTTTTCCCAGAATTCCTCCCAGCAGACATCTCAAGTCTCACTGGCCTGCATCTCAGTGATGGACTGCTGTGACTACCTTAGATGGATCAGAAGTTACTCCAGAGCTGGAAGGGGCGCCATCTTTCCTGGAGTGGTATGCAGGGAGACGTGGCACCCAGACCAAATCGGGCCCCACCAGCAGGAAGACAAAAGGATAGCCGTTACATGAGCAATCAGCTGTCCCTGCACCAGCAGAGGTCAGACATCTGCGTTTCCCCTCACACTCCAGCCCCATCCTGTGCTGGCACAGGAGGATGCTCAGCAAAGAACTGTGGGCTTGAGCAGAACTGGAAATTACCCTGTGCGTGTGGGAAAGTGCTGAGCATCATAGATAGCCTGGTGGCACAATGGGACATTTGTGCACAGAAACTAGAAGGACAGCCATGAAATCCTAACAGATGCAGAGATGTTCTCATAAGAGAAGGTTGGGGTAGCTCTGATCCAACTCTAGCCTGGGCCCAACTCCCAGTTCCACAGATAGGGAGTGGGACCCTGGCCAGAAGCTGGGCTTCCAACAGCCCAGCTGGGCCTTCTCCTCAGTTCAACTCTTGCCTCTGATGGACCAGTGGGCTCCAGTCCAGCCCACAACTCACCACACCTAAGTTCCAGGCTCAGAGGAGGCTCAGGAGGAGGAATGTCCGTGTCCATCAAGTACCTGAGCATACTGTGTAGACCTGTCAGTTTTCTCGTACTGTGACAAGACAGCTAAGACAACCAGCTTGAAGAAAGGAAGACGCATTTGGCTCCAGACTTCAGAGGTTTCAGCGCATGGTTGCCTGGTCCTTCTGTTTCTGGGCTTGTGGCGAGGCAGAACACCACAGTGAGGGGCGAAGGTGGAACCAAGGGGCTAACCTCATGGGGGCTAGGAAATAAAGATAAACAGGAAGTGGTCTTTTGACCAGCATGGTCCCAAAGACCTAATTTCCTCCCTACAGGGTTCCATGGCTTCCCAATAGCATAATAGGCTGGTGACCCAATCTTTACCACATAGGCCTTTGAGGGACAGTCAAGAGGCAAACTACAGCTCTGTGGCCACACGAACCTGTCAGTGAAGGCACCCAGGTGCAGGAGGGCTGGCCTGGAGAGCTCCTTCAGCTGTCCTACGGCTTCTCTTATCTCTCTTTCCTACCCAGGCCAGCCGACCCTGACCCCTGCCTTCCAGCTCAGACGTCCTACACACTCTCTCAGCTCCTCTGGCTAATGACAGCACCCCAGACCCCAAATACACATGTCCCCACCTGGGACTGTAAAAGGACCTAAAAACTTCATGAGCTATGTGGTGACACAAGCCTGTAATCCCAGCACTCCGGGAGGCAAAAGCAGGTTGATCTCCGTGGTCTACAAAGCGAGTCCAGGAGAGCCAAGACTATACAGAGAGATTCTGTCTCAAAGGAAAAAAGGCAAAAACAAAAACAAAAACAAACAAACTTCCTGGGAAACACATAGGAAACAAGGTTCCCCAGAGCCATGTCCCCCACCCCCATGTCCCCAAGCTGTATTAGAAGAATACACATTCTAGCTACTTGAGGTTTAGAGATTCTTTCTAAATACTATAGCTCGCATTTCCTTGGCTAAAGAGAACCCTATGAAATACTATGATGTAAACCAGTAGGCCTGCCCAACCCACAGCCCACAGCCTGCATGAATATGGCCCAGCGTAACACCATAAACTCACTTACAGCATTATATGGTTGGGTTTTTTTTTTTTTTTTTTTAGCCTAACTGCACCATTTGCTGGCATTGCCTTTGTAAAGGACAAGGTCACATTGCAGTATCTAAAGGTTGGACACGCCTGGGTCATGCATTCAACCTTCAATACATATTAACTGAGTAACTACTAAGTTGAACCCTATGGCCCTGGGGATACTTGGCTCTTTTTCTGACCTTTGAAACTGGTTGACATCATACAGTTTATCTTGATATCAACCTCGTGCCGGGCAAGGGCAAGACTCTTGAGACACTACAAGGAACAGAATCAACCTCTGTTAAGAATGAGGGTGTGCAGTCCAGTAGTAAGGCATTAATTATAAAGCAGCCACAGTTTAGTATCAGTGACATCCTCAAGGACACGTGCACCAACCCGCTTATGCTTGGGTCTATAAATGGCGGCCCTGTGAACAAACCACCTGCTAGGGCTGTACAGGCTAGCAATGGGCTGAGTCCCCTCCATAGACACACTGCCAAGAACACAACACATCACACAGGCATTCAGTGTGTTGGTTTATATAGTGAAAGACAAATATAGGTGCGTAGATGGGTTTGGAAGGAAAAACTAGCCTAATCTTTAGGACCAGGGCATTACTAAGATGAAATCTCTGATACTGCCAGGATGGTGAGTTAGGTCCTCACAATACAGACATTAACACAGCATATAAACTACTCGCATCTGGGAGTTTCACGGGGACTATTTAAAATACTTAGGAGAACAAATGGTTCTCGGGCACAATCTAGTATTTCAGAAACTCTATTTGCATCAACAATGGGTCTGCTAATTGCAAATCATTCCTGTTTCTCTCCTATAGCGGCTCCCCCAAGGATCTTTATTAGGTACTCCATTAGCCTATCGGAGTTGCAATATTTACTTACAAGTAATAACAGTGAATTTCTGGGAAAAAATATTTGGTAATTCAGACATTTCACTAATTTGAACTAATCTTCTTCATTTGTCTACGTTGTGAGGCATTTGATCATTCCACCAAGAGAAATGGCTGAGGCTGCACTCAGGGTCTTGGCCGCCAAGTCCTTTCAAAGAGTGCCTTTGGTAGTGGAAACGTGCGCTCACATTCAAAGTGGGTGAAAACACAAAATCAATAACACAACAACTTGAAGAGCCACTGTCATCCAATTTAGTCCACCGCGCAGCATCCATGTGACGTGACATCGACACGGTAAGCAAAGCGCATCGAAATGTCAGATCCCACACCTCTGAGTTTTGATGAGCCCACTCTCATGTGTGGGCAGCAGGGCCTCTGATGTGCTTTGCTGCATCGTCCCTAGAAGCCAGCTGCAGACATACACTGCAGAACCATGAGTGAGCCGGGATGACACCTTCACACCAGTTTGGCTTCTTACTGTTGTGGGTACTGGCAAGGAGACTTAGTAGCACACTGGTCACATTCATGGGGCATCCCGAACTCTCTTGACACAGCAAATGAACATCAGGCCTTGTCCCTGTGCCAGCGACACACAAAAACCTGCCGCCAACCAGAAAGACACCCGGCCTTTCCAAAGAATGCCAGGCAGGCCCCATCCATCCTCCTCTGCAGAGCCCTTACAAATCTCCCAGATGCAGGCAGGATGCTCATGGGCAGGGGAGATTACGTTGTGAATGTCTTAAGAGATTAGTTACTTAAAATCCTCTCCATGACTTCAGCCGTCCCTGCCACAGATCACGGAGCAAAAGCCTCCTTGATTAAAGCCAAATGCCTACACGCTGGCAGAAGGGGAAAGATGCAGAAGAAAACAAGGGTCGGATTCCTGACGGGCACAGCACCAGCTCCAGAACAGGAGCTGAATAGCAGGGTTGGGGAGGCATGTGCAAGAATCATATGTTCCCCGATGATGCCAGGCTCCTGTGTTCACTTCCTTTCCCCCGAAAACAGAGACAGCAGAGATGGAATCTAGATTTATCCCCAAGTGAGGCCCTATTCTCCCCAAAAACCAAATATGGAAAACTGCAGATCCTCTGTGGTGGGAGCAAGAATGGAAAGGCAGTTTATCTCATGTGATGTTTTAAGCATGACAAATCCATGTGCAGGGATGATGTTAGGGGAATGTTCCAGCTCTCCTCCCAAGACCACCATCAGCCTTCTCTTCACCTCTAGAATAGTTGACCCCTATAATTAAGAGAAGTGCACAGGAGACAATTTATTCTTGTCAAATAAATTCAAGTCTAGGGACACATTAGTTCTGGGTTTATCTACTCCGTCCCAGAGACTGCCACCCATTCCCAGAGAGGAACATAGAAAGAGCCAGGAAGAATTCTCAAAATGGGATCTTGCTTTTTCTTCATAATGCAATACCACAAGACTGCTTGGTGTGCAATTTTTCATTCTTAAACACGAGAAGACAATATAAAACTGTCTAGCAAATCATCTCTAAGCAGTCAGAAAGGACTGTGTAGTGTGGGGGTAAGCCCGGGACAGATGCATAGTGGGCCTCCCGTCCCCTCCCCCTGCAACAAAATAACAAGTGTGCGTGTATCTATCTGTGCAGCAGAATACCGACTGCCAAACAAAACCAGTGAGGAAAACCAGAACGGCCTCAGGCAAGCACTACTCACAGTGAGCAAGCTGACCTAGCCGAGGGGTTCTCCCTGCAGCAGCTGCCTGGGTTGGTCCACAGCCATGTCCACCAGGGACAGTTTAAACAGCTCGAACCTTCAGACTTAGAGATTCCTGGACTATCCTGGAGTCCAACAGCAACACAGAAAAGAGTGCATAGGCATGCCTTTTTAGAGTTGCCACCAAGTTGTAAGGATGCCTAGCAAGACTGGGGCCTAGCAGTGGTGTGCCTCCCTGCCAGAAGTCACAGGGCTGGGAGATGGGACGGATAGAAGGTGAAGAAAGGACTCAACCTTACCACCAAAACCCCAATACATGCAGAAAGCCTGGTGTGGACACCGTCTCTTACCCAATGGGAAGCATGTCCTTTTCTATTTCTCTTTTATTATGATTTCTTAGAAACTCAGAAGCAAGGGTGAAACCACCAATTCCCCAAGAAAGATGACATTCACAACAGTCAATAAAAAGTCAGTCCCCATATCCAGGCAGCATCCCCAGCAGGCAGGGAGAACAGTTCCCACATCCAGACAGCATCCCCAATAGTCAATAACAGTCAATCCCTGTATCCAGACAGCATCCCAGCAGTCAATGGAAGAATCCACACATCCAGACAGCATCCCAGCAGTCAATGGAAGAATCCACACATCTAGACAGTATCCCAGCAGTCAATGGGAAGAGTCCACACATCCAGACAGCATCCCAGCAGTCAATGGGAAGAGTCCACACATCCAGACAGCATCCCAGCAGTCAATGGAAGAATCCACACATCTAGACAGTATCCCAGCAGTCAATGGGAAGAGTCCACACATCCAGACAGCATCCCAGCAGTCAATGGAAGAGTCTACACATCTAGACAGTATCCCAGCACTCAATGGGAAGAGTCCACACATCCAGACAGCACCCCAGCAGTCAATGGGAAGAGTCCACACATCCAGACAGCACCCGAGCAGTCAATGGGGAGAGTCTACACATCCAGACAGCATCCCAGCAGTCAATGGGAAGAGTCCACACATCCAGGGCTCAAGATACTTGCATATTTCAACAGAAATTTCCCTATACCATCTATTATTTCCATCTCCCCAGATCAGCAATACTCTAAATCCTTTCCCTAAAGGTCCTTTGTCATGAGCTGCCCTGGTTATTAGTAATTCATGGGCATTTAAAAAGAAAAAAAAAGCTGAGGGGGAAAAAACAGGAAGAAAAGATGTCAAAGTGACAACTAGAAAACAGACTTACCTTAGGGATAGAGAAGAGAAGGGGGATGGGAAGGGAGGAGGGAAGGACAGAGGGAGAGAGAGAGAGAGAGAGAGAGAGAGAGAGAGAGAGAGAGAGAGAGAGACCCTTTGCATCGGTGTTTTTAACTAACCCTCCTATTTAATAAAGACTCAAAAATACATTATCAGGTGACTACTTCAAATGTTCATCACGGTGTTAACTTTTACTCCTGTGGCATTTGCGATAACAGAACAATGAGCACTTGGAGCAGGCACTCAAATATTTGCTGGGTGAGTGGCTAAAAGGTTTCGGGGAGCCTTGAAGAAGATTCTAACAGAGGAGCACTCCTCCAGTGGTCTCGGGAAGGGTGGCAGGAGGTCAGACTCGGGTGCTTCTGCGCTCTCACCCTATGAATCCAACAACCATCCCTCCAAAATAGCAGCTATTTTTTTTTAAAGGCAGTGGAAAGGCGAGCTAGGCTCTGCAGTCATACCAGCGAGCCTAGAGTAAGCCACCCTCTGAGACAGAAGATAACCACTGCGACAGAGGAGCAGCCGCCGCCACACTGCAGGCAGCCTGGGGAGGGTCTTTTTCTTGGGGGAAAGTCTTAAGTGAGGGGCCTTCTGCCCTATCTGAGCTTGGAGGCTAGTGTCCTTCACGTGAGTAGAGGAAATCATGCGGAAATGGGAAAACTCGGTTCTCTTCCAGTTCGCAACCAAACAAGAGCGTTTGATTGAGTCAGTGTTTACGGCTGTCTCCTTAACAAATTCTCAGTGGGTCTCCCGTTCATCTCACATAATTTCAACATTATGACAAACCGGTCAGTAAGACATGAATGTACTTAATTTGTCAAATTTACGTGGGTTTTTTTTTTTTCAGAGTAAATGCTCGGGATAAACAAGTCGATTATTCTCATTAACTGCACTAACATCTAAGGCCAGTGTTTTTATTATGACTCCTAGTTGCCTGATGATGAGGAGACGAAATTATTCTTCTGTATAGCTACTGAATGAGTTCACGATTCCCCGGTGACTTTGCAAATTACAGCTTCAGCTAGCTATAAAATAAGCAAATCAGTTCTGATATGACTATAAAATTAAGCCTGAACGGAAAAAAAAAGTGAGGTAAATCACCCCTTTAAAATCATGTTGTGGAACAGAATGTTCTGTACGGTTGCATTTATGTCAGAAAAAGGTACAGTTGAGTATACACACGGAAGTGTCTGAGAGACTATGTACTAATCATAAGGAAGATACATCAAAACCAACAAGGGGTATGGGACAAAGATGGGAATGTGCACATTTTAATTTCTATTTCTCCTTTTTTCTCTTTGTTTCAGTGTTAGGAACGACACTCAGCCACCCCAGAATGTAAAGCGAGTGCGATACCACTGAGGCAGCCCTAGCCCCTACTTCCTATACATCTCACAGCAACAGAGTTATGGTCTTGTTACCTCTTGCAAAAAAACCAAAAGCCTCAAAATTAAAAAATAATAAAGTAGATGTACGCTATCATCTAAATTAAAACCAGTATCTCATCATCTTACTTTTATACAACACTCTAGCCTACAGCATTTTATTAACTGCGTTTAAAATTATGTCTTAATTCAAACCAAACGCTCTGTTTAAAACAACAACAATAACAACAACAACAAAAAACCTTTACATTTCCTGTGGGTAGGTCCTACCTCCTAAGAGACTATGACATTTCACTCTCTGGAAGTCTGTTTTCCCTTTCTCTCTTTGCCTCCCCTTTGGACTGATAGAATAGTCACACATATTTATGGAGGCTGACTCCGTGCTTTGATTACACAATGTGTACATTCTCTGGAAGTCTTAGCAAACAGTGAGAGAGTCCTCAGGGCAGGGCAGGACAGGGCAGGAGCGGCTTGACCTGCAGTACTAGGTGGTAACTCAGCTCCATCCGCTGGCTCCCTCTCACTGCTCAGAGTACCTCCTGCCTAAGGCAATCAAGGTGAGGAGCGCAAATACGAGAAGAGCACCATTGAGTTACCCAAGGTCCTCGAGGCCTCAAGCTGCACTTGTGGTCAGGAACCTGGCCACCTTGGAGATTTCAAAACACTGAAGAGTGCTACCACTCCCAGATCAGGGTCAAGGTGCCAACACTCCCGTATGCAGGTGTGTGTGTGTGGACTTCAGCCGTCTCTGCAGCCCACAGTGAAGGCCGGGCAGCAGGACCATACAAACATGAGCTACATCTGGGAAAGGTGCACAAATTGTTACTTAGTAGACTTTGCCTCTGAGAAGAGGCTCTAGCGGAGTGACAGACAGATCCTTGAGAACTGTGGGTTGGAAGCCTGCTTCTAGACCCCAGGCGGTGCAGGCAGCAGAGGTCACCACCACACAAGGGGTGGCAGCAGACACTGGTGCTACAGGCAAACACTGATTTGCACGCCAAAACAACAGCAACTTGAGGCAAGCCTGGGCAACCAGCAGCAGAGAATCACCGCAGAACGAGCAGCGGCCAGCATCAGTTTCTTTTTTCCCTGTTTCAACAGTGTACACTTAACACCAGCACCTGCAGATGAGGGGGGCGGGGGCAGGGCAAGACACTGCCTTCTTTGAATTCCCGGTTCTGTGGGCTGCCTTTGCTCCGTTTATCAGTTGATGAACAGAAAACTGAGAACGTCTGGCTGGTTCCGGAGCAGGCAGGCGCCTTCCCTTCTGCCCCTCACCCTCCGCCTCACACAACCACCCGGGGACTCCCTGACCACTTCTCCCAGGGACCTGCCAGGATTCCCACTGACAACCTTCTGGTCTCTTCCACCTGTCTCTGACCCCGAAACCCAGTTTTCGTACCAACTGTCTGCTCCAGTTCTTACCACCGAGCACCACGAGGACCTGGCTCGCTGACGATCTTCTGCACCCTCCCACACGCTCCCACAATCCTGCCAGAAATGTCACTCCCCGACTACTTAGGAAAATGTCTAAAATGTAAGTTGTTCCAGAAAGCGTTTCTAGGTGGGCCAAAGGCCAGCTCCGCCTGTGTCTTCCTCTACTGAGAGAAAAATAAAAATCTCTTGCTCTTGCCAGGCTGAAAGCAAGCACACACCAGCCTTGCTTCCTCCACCCCCAATAGCAAGACCAGCATCCTCTATGAGTGTGTGATGTCAGTGTCGGCCAGTCTATTAGCCAATCAAGTGACCACTTGTTTCTCTGGTGGCCTCGGATCAGTGATTCTCAACCTATGGGTCTCGACCCCTTTGGGTCACATATCAGATATTTACACTATGATGCATAACAGTAGCGAAATCGAAGTTATGAAGTAGCATTGAAAATAATCTTAATGGCTGGGGGTCACCACAACATGAGAAACTGTATTAAAAGGGTCGAAGCATCAGGAAGGTTGAGATCCACTGCCTTAGATTATCACGTCCTAGAGGGCTGGGCAGGCTCAGCAAAGCCTCGCCCAGATGGTGGAGAAGACACTATCCAGTGAACTTAATTAAAGGGCTGGGCAGAAACTCCGCCTGAACTCTCATTGTTATAAAGCCTATTATAAAGCTTTTTAAAGTACATCTGACCACCTTCCAGCCGGGCCGAGTTAATATAATCCCGTCTTCGGGTGAGGATCTTGCCGGGTCCCAGGCTCGCCGTTCTTTCCTGCTACTATAATCATAGATGGAAAAAAAAAATGTAGAGACTTGGCGGACAACTGCTTGGAAACGAAATTCTGTAATATACCTCTAGCTTGTGAGTTTTGCCCTTCTGCAGGCGGAGCTGAAAAGGAAAACAAACTCCACTTCTGGTTAAAGGAGGTGTCCGCTGCTGAGGTCTTTGTTGAGTACCTGCCTCTGTGGCTCACAATTAGTCACTTAATACGGGCTTCTTGGTGAGGGAATTTGGCAGCATGTGATTTTCAACAACTGCAAGCTTGGTTTTCATGTAACTGCTCATTTCTTTGAAAATCAGGGGGGCATTCACACACAGGTGTCCTAAATTTCCTTAAATTGAAAAATCAACGTTTTATAAGGAATTGCAGTGCTTCGCTATGAAGCCGCAGAGAAACAGGTGTCTGGCTGTGGCAAATGAGGAACTCCCAAAGAAAGCTAGAAATGTGAGGCTAGAAGTGATGCTTAGCATCCTGGGGTACCCATAGGCAGTGAGCACCAGGGTTCTCACCTGGACCCCCTTCCATGGGTTTCACACCACCCACCACCCACCCCCTACCACCCACCCACCACCCACCCCAATGAGAGCAGTCTGGGCTCTGGATTCTAAGTCCAAACCCCAAATTCATCACAATCTACAAGAATCCTCTTTCTAGCATCATCCAACCTAAAGCAGAAGCTTCCACTTCAAGCTCAGGTCACTGGGTCATTTCTTCAGCCCCTAAAAAGCCTCCCCCACCGGCTCCCCCCACCCCCATTGTAACTGCTGACTCCCGCGCACCCCTCCCCACCCTCCCTACTCTAAACACTGGAAAGACCCGGCAGTAGACAGTCATTGAAAATCAAGGCAGCATTCATGCCCAGGTGATCTAAATTTCCAGACATTGAAAAGCCAACATTTAGAAATCAGGATATTTGAGTTTCTCTCCCAACCATCTCTACATAGCTGGCTTGCTCTGGTGCCCTGTCAGTCTGTGGGCAGAATTCAGGGGGTTGTGTAGGCCTGAAGTGGGAAAAAGATCTGTACTCTCACTAGCCTCTAAGTGGACCTTACTAATACCCTTCACTGCCCCAGGAATGTTTCTAGAATCAGTGACGTCTCCAAGTAGAAAACACATATTTTCATACGCAATGAAGCAGATACATCCCCAAATACCAAACACTTGTCACTATACCAACACTAATGCTTATTAGACTCGCTGTTAGGGCTGCTGGTTTAATGCTTTATTAAAGAGGCATGCTACTTATATCACATAGCTCTTTTTAAATATTTTGATAGCTCTATTTCAATATAATTGATTTCCCTTAGGGGGTAACATATATTTTTTTAAATGCTGTGCTCAGGTTCACCAGACTGCCCAAAGGATTCACACAGCCCAGGAAAGATCCAGAAGCCTTGTTTGGCAGAATGAAGGCTTGCGTGCCACAATCCGAAGGACTTGGGTTCAAATCCAGACCCTGCCAACTCCCAGCTCTTCTGAGATCAGACTTACTTCTTCTCCCTCAACTTGGAATTCCCTCAACATGAACATGGCAGCCCGCGGGGAAAACGGTGTTTACTTTGTGAGCGCTGGGAACGCAGCTCAATGGCAATCAAAGCAACTACAGTGTCCCAGGCCCCGGTATTCAGCCCAGCACTGCTAGAGCAAACCAAGCCAATCCATGTATCTTCACCTTGTGAACCCACTGACCAAAAATGAGCTAAACTCCTACTTACTTGGTGGCTGACACAAGACAGTTCTGTGGCTCGTGTACGGAGACCGTCCTTAAGCGCTTTATACAGAAGGCCACAGTATGGGGAGTGTTGGCGCCGAACACGCTATAAACACAGCATTCACTGCGAGTGCCACACATGTTCTTTGTAATTATATGCTGGCTTATGCTGCTTCCTCGACGACAACTGTTGGTTCGTCTAGCTCATATCTTCCCAAATAAGGCTCCTTATTGGCCAGAGCCTGGGCCTCACTCACGGAAAGTCTTGCCCGTTTGATAAAAGAACACGGGGACCTGGAACGGACAGTCCTGGCTTCAATACTGTACTCTGCCACTCACAAGCTTTTGGAAACCTGCACTCTCCTTAAAGCAATGTAACTCCAGGCTTTAAGCATGGCCCCGGCACTTAGAGCGAGCATACTTCACAGCCTCTCTTGCCGTTAAGCATAGCCATTACGTTCAAGTTCAGGCCAATGAGGATATAGGCAGAAGAAATGTACATGCCTTCCGGTAAGGATCCTTAATATACAAGATTCATTATGAATCCTTCATCAATCCTTTCTTCCCTCCTGATGGCTGGAGCCAGAATGGCCGTATTTGGACCCTGAGGTATACTGGGAGGAAATGCCATGCACGGGAAACAAGCCAGAAGGAGCCTGGGGCCCAAATACTGTGCAATACATTAGCCTGGCCAGCAATCCATCTCAGGAAAGTTACTTAACCTCCTTGGACGTCAGCATCTCCATCTACAAAAGGACGGCAGCGTAAGGTACCTATTGCCTAGGGTTGCTTTGAGGACTGAATGGTAGGCTTGGCAGCTGGTATTACCGCTGCTGTGGTCATAACTGTAGCCCTGCTGCAATGGGCAGTATAGCAAAGGGGACAGAACCCAGCCCTGGATACAGAGAGGTGACTCAACCATTTTTACAGTCTAAAGATGCTAAGGCTTGGCTCTCAAGCGACCTTTATACACCCAAAGGTTTGGCCCGCGGGATGGTGGCATTGGGAGAAGATGGCACCCTTCAGAGTCGGGGCCCAGTGGAAAGTACTGGGGTCACTGAGAACAGGCCCTTTAAAAGTACAGTACAGCCCAGCTCCTTCTCCTCCTTAGCCACGCCTTGGCAATGAGGTGAGTGTTTTTGCCTGCCCGCCCCCCACCAAACTGCTCTGGCATCATGATGCCCTGACCAGAAGCAACAGAGCCAGCCTCCAAAAACTGTGAGCCCAAAGGAGCCTTGTCTAAGTTACTTGTGTCAGATATTTTTGTTAGGGTGATGGAATGAAAGCAGACTACCCCAAGAGGCCTCCTAGCCGGTCCAGTCCTGACAAGAACTCCTTTCTCCAGCACCTTCCTCGGATGGTCTTAGGAAGCAAAGCGTACCACCTTTTCAGCAGTTAGGACCAGCAGAGCTACATCATCCATCAATCTTCATGCCTACCCCTGCTTTGGAGCCTGCCCCCCCTCCCCCCATGACGTAAATGCCCCCCTCCTCTGTCACCTGCTTCCTCCTTCTCTTCTGCCTTTGATCACGTTGATCTTGCCTCTCTCTGAGTTCATGCCTATCAGTACATCAAAGTTTCCTCCCCTCTCTCTTGGAAGCGCCCTCTGGCCTCTGCCTAGTAACGGGAAGTGATAACTTGATCCCACCCTGATCAAACACAAGGCTTCCCAAACCCCATGAACGGCGGCGTGTGGGCTCACTGGAGGCGAACACCAATGCCCATTAACCATCCCGACAGTCTCCTGTGTTGATGCAGGGGTGGCTCGCCTCCTGTGTTTCTCACTCACCGCTGACACTTTCAAAGCTATTTCATCTTGTTTGCAACGTCTGCACTGGTCTGAGGGGGGAGCCGGGTAACAACTCTTCATGGTACCCGATCAAACCATGCTTTGTGTCTACAGCCTACACGCATCTTTCCGGAGTGGTCTCTTCCTGTTCAAGAAGACACAAACGCTACTTTCTTGTCACACACTGTTGCCATCTTTCCATGTCACATGTACTCACAGGCACAGACATGGTTCCAGCCACCTCCACTCTCCTGCCCCATTCCCGCTTCTTAACACTCAGATTAGTGCTCTCCCTCCCCCCCCACCTCACCCCTACCCCCCCCCACCTCACCCCTACCCCCCCCCACCTCACCCCACCCCACCTCACCCCTACCCCCCCACCTCACCCCTCCCCCACCCCTCCCCCCACCCCACCCGCTCTCATCTTCTGCCCCTCTGGCTCCATCCATTCCTGGCAGTGGAGATTTTGCTGTTCACCAGCCCAGGCCTACAATGCCTTTGGGCTGTAAAGGAGCGGGTGGCAGAAGCCAGGGGCTGAGTGCTTGGAGGTGCCACCTGGGACTTCGTAAGGACAGGAGACTCGGCAGTCAGCAGAACAGGGACAAAGACTTGAATTATCAGTGCCCTAAATAGGCAATAACCGAGGAGGAACTTGAACCGAACTCCAGACACTGGCAAAGGAAGGGAGCAGCACTGCGCAGGCCTCACGTCACACACATCTCACGGAGTCACGCTGTGGTCTCCATCACAGATGGTCACAGGATTTTTAAGCTCACATTTGCTGCTGTTTGTCCTCTATCGGGTCTCACTTTCGCAGCACTTAACCTGACTCAACCTTTACACTACTTTATTCCAGGTGTGTGGCCCACGCGGGTTCAAACCCTTGGCATCCCTTACTGTTTAAATTCCCACGTTAATTCCCATTACACTGCAAGAATGCTGACACATGAGTCAGAGCAGGCCAGGCGGCCAGCAGGACGTAAGACTGGAGTGTGCTTGTGTTCCCTCTCCAGACACCCAGGTTAAGACAGGCTGGAGGCAGCTATCAGACGGTAGGCAAAGAGCTTGAGGGCCCCCGAGAGGGGCTCAGAATGGGACAGGCATTAGCCTGTGCCTCTCCACAGTTCCAAACATCTCCACTTTCACACACATCTGGCCCTTCTATCCCAGGAACCACATGGAGCCACCTGGAGACTCTCAGCTTCCTCCAGTTTGCACAGGAGGTGGGGTGCGTGGGGGGGCAGGAGGGAAGATGACAGCAGTCACTGGGTGCCAGGGTCCCACCTCCCCTCCCCTCCTCAGAGGGGCCTGGAGAGCGAACAGCAGGGAGAGCAGCAGGCAGCCTCACATTTCTTCAACAGCCAAAAAAAAAGAAAGAAAGAAAAGAAACAAAAGGCGCAAATGTCATAGTTCCCTGCTTTCAGTGGCTGCTTCTGCCCTGAGCCCCATCTACCCCCTCAGCCACACACCCAAGCCTGAGAAGTGGGGGGGGGGGGGAGGTGGGGCTTTCCACGAGGCTGTGTCCTTTTCAATCTCTATGAATCACTAACTGCTGACTCAAGCTGAGACGCAATGACAAATGCTGTACAACACATACAAACGTAGTCTTAACAGACTGGCCGAGGGAAAGCTGCCTCCAGATTCCCTTTACCTGAGCACACAGGAGGAGCGGGCTTTCTGTACCCTTTAACAACAGGACAATTTGACTAAACTCACTGCCAGACAGAGGTGTGCGCACCTGTGCATATGCACTGGGCAGGGCAGGGCTGGAACTAATGAACTCACACTCCACTCTCCACTCCCAGTGCAGAGAATTTGGATTCACGGGTTTGAGGTGGTTGCCCGGAATATCAAGACTTTTTTTTTTTAAAGATGCCTTAAAGACAGCGACCTGTACCCGAGTTTGAGCACCCCAGAATGAACACGTTGATTTGAGTTTCAAGCATGTTGTGAGGCAATCAAGAATTTTTTTTTCAGGACATCTTACATCCATCCCTTAATTGCAGACTCTGGGTGTTTTGTTGAGACTCAGATGTCAAGACAAGGCCGAGATAGGAACTCAGGGCTCTAACTCTAAGGTCCGCGGTCAGTCCACACGCCAGGGACAATCTCCATGGATAAATTCCAAAAGTGCAAGACACGTAGGATGGAGAAGCAAGGGACTGGCAGATGACTGCTCTGAAGGCACACGGAGCCACACAGGGAAGGTAGGGGGTGTGGCCACCCGTGAGGAGGTCTGAGGGGAGACTGCACCAGGTGCCCGCTATCAAGTTTATTATTATAAACTGAAGCACACTGGAGGACACACCGCCCTCGATGTCATAACAAGAATGTACGAGGGGTTGGGGATCTAACGGGGGTGGGGGGTGGGGGGAGAAGGTGTGGGGGGAGGTGGGTTTGGAAGCCTGAAGGGAGGGCTCACTGCTGAGACCACAGTTTCTTCCTCCCACTCTGAGCCTTCCGGCTTCTTTTCTCTGAGGGCATGAAAACCAATCCTAAAACAACTGCTTGCCAGGCAGCTCCCATGTCTCCGGCTTCTCCTCCTGCAAGGACTGTGAACTGGGCTCCCTCAGTCTGGAGACACTGGGCTAGTGTCTTCACGCACTCTTAGCCCACACACTTCTTGGGCCAAACAAAGCAGCCCTTCAGCCCCATCCCACCCACTCCCACTTCCCCCTCCAAAAACAACAATAAGAAAAAGCACCAACAGTCATCCAGCGGCCTTTCCCAACAGAGTGAGAACTGCCTTGGAACTTCCCAGGAACTAATGCAGACCAACACAAAAGTTAAAAAAACAAAAAACAAAAAACAAACAAACAAACAAAAAAACACTGGAAGCCCAGGTGAGGGCCTTCACCCAAAAGCCCAGGACAGTAAACGCTACTGCTTAACGACAACCAATATTCCACCATTCTTTCTGGGTACCCTCTTGGTACTTTAATCCACCCTGTCACACTCTGGCTACACTCTACTGCCACCCCCCACCCCCACCCCAAGGCCCAGTGTTGGTGGGAGAGAGTCACGAGGAATTAGCAATGAGAGCAGGTTAAAGTTTCACAGCCAGAGAACCGATAACCAGCACTTACCCAGCACAGCCAGACAGCTCAACACAGGGAAAAAGCACTTCATGTCGGCGGCAGCGGCGGTGGCAGCAGGAAAAGGGCACAGCACAGGGCACTGTGCTTCTCTCACCGCCTAATCTCTCACTACTGCCAATCCACTTATAGCTCCAGGGAACAGTTTGGAAACCGAACTTCACGGGGGGGGGGGGGGGGGGGGAGAACCAGTCAAAGCCGAGCAATCGGATGGAGGGAGGTGGGGGCAGGGGAGAGGAGAGGCATGTGCTATGCTGAAGGCAGGGTCCAGAGCAATTCCGAAGGCGCACTAGGCTTCTGCCACATTGTATGCCTTGCAGTCTCCACCGGAACTGTGGATTCTGGTGGATTAATCCTCAAGGAAAAATGGGAGAAAAGAGAGTCTGAGAAAAATCCTTTCATCCACTGATTATACAGAAACGTCCTTGGCTTCGCAGTGAAGGTGTCTGAGGGCTCTCTCATTCGGATACTCCAGAGAGAACCAGACAGGTTTTGTCAAAACCTTGGACCACCAAATCACCCTGACTGGTAACGACACTTCGGGTTTTCTTCATCAAAAAGTCCATCTCCATCCATGGTGATAGGTCACAGTTCCGTCACCTGCCCCAGAACCTACCAGGGCACACGAAGTAAACTGGCATTAGGTAGCCCGGGAGCGGTCCCACAAAAGCCGGCAGATTCCTAAAACAAACACAACAGACGTTTATCCAAGGCTAACATAACCGCAGCAAAACCGAGAGAGGCCAAAGCACCCGGCTGGCCGACCGAGCCACCAGGGTCCCCTCGCCAGGCTAGAGCAGCCGGTGTGTGCCTCCTGACCTTGTACAAGTCCTACCTTCCGTGCCCTACGCCTCAGTTTCCCCGCCCAGAGCAGGGCAATTATGATTGTTCTCAAAACACTTTCACCAAATAAATGCCTCTCACTCGCGGGCTTTTCCCGTCGCTGTCTAGGGAGACGGGCGCGGCGGACAGCCCCACCCTCGGCTACGCGGGTCGCCACGGGGCTGGCGCGGGGCCGCGACTCGGGGCGCCGGCCGTAGGAGCCGGGGCGCGCCGCGTCCCAGGTGGCCCGCTATTGTTTTACCTCCCCGGCGGTTGGTTTGGAGACGCAGGCAAAGAAAAGGCACCGAGAAGGGGGCCCGGAGCTCTGTTTACGGCCGGCTGAGCCCGCTCCGCGCGCTCCGGGTCCAACGGAGGAAGGGGCTTGGGCCCGGGGCGGGACACAGATCCCCACGCTACGGTCCCCGCGCCCCCGTCCCCGATGCGCGCCCACCCGCGCTCACCTCGCCCGGGGCCCCGCAGCTCCCAGCAGCCGATTGTCCGCCCGTCCGTGTCCCGCACGCCTCCCAAGACGCACGGCTTCCTCCTCGCTTCCAGCAGCAGCTCTGGCCGCCCTGCTCCCGCCCCGCTCCAGGCCCCGCCCTCCAGCTCGGGCCGGGCCCGCTGCTCCCGGCGTGGCGAGCAGGGGCGAGGGCGGTGGCCTCACGGGGACACGCCCCCGGTGCGCCCCGCCCACCGCCCCGGAGCTCTCGGGCTGCCCGGGCACTGAGCGCAGCTGCAGACCACCTGGGATGAGCTGATGGAAAGTTAACCCTAGGTTCGTGTACCCTGGGCCCTTTCCAACGCCCAGGCCCCGGGAGCGTGTCTATTGCCCGGCAAACAATAACAAAGCGCTTCGCTGGAAACTTGAATTTGTTTTTATAATGAACCCCCACACTGTGCTACACTCTAGCCTAGAATCTGGGGTTCTGGCCCGGGATGCCTCCACTTCGCAGCTGTGGGCCTTAGCCCCTGTTGGCTTAACCTCTCTGTGCCTTAGTTTGCTCATCTGTTACAAAGAGCAAATAACCTCTGCTTAATAAGGCTGTGTGAGATGTTTACGTCATACTTGTAAAGCACTTAGTGGAATGCCTCATATGTAGAAAGCACTCAGTAAAAATGAACTGTCATTGTTTTCTAACAGTGCTATCCGTGCAAGTGCCTCCGTGTCTATTCACAAAGTGCTAAGACGACTCATTAGAGGAGCAGGTTGGATCTTACTGCCCTTTCGGAGCCTGTGGTCTACTTAGGGACACTAATGGTGGCCATGCATAAATGGCAAGGCGGAAGGCTCCCAAGCCTGTGTTTCTGGGATGGGATGCAGAGCAGGGTAAGGCCCAGGAAATTTTCTCCTAGAGAAAACTGAATAGAAAACCAGGGAGCAGACTACAGGGGGAAACGGGGTACGGAGGACAATCACAGACCCTGGAAACATGCCTTTATAGGCCCAGAGAGGAAAGACTGTGTGCCTACGACCAAAAGCTCTGTAGGGCCCTAACTAGACTCAAAGGAAGACTGGCAAGAAAGTCTGTAACAAAGAATCAGGGGGCGAAGGGCCGAGCCCTGAGGCTTGTCCAGGAGAAAAGGCCTGATTCGAGATTTGTGGCGGTCAGGTGTGCGTTTTAGAAGAACTCCTTGCCGGAGGAGTGGAGGAGGATGGGTCGGAGCATTTTCTGGGAGTTTGAAGATGTCTTGGTGCTGGAAGGCTGAAAAATCCAGGAAATGGGAGTAACCACACGGGCAGCTATGGGCGCCCAGAGGGTCGATGAGGCAGCAGGAGGTGGGCTCCACTGGAAAGCGGGTGTGAGAGAGGCTCAGCACCTGAGATGAGGACTCAGAGGAGAAGGATGGAGGTTTGTGTTTAAGAATTCATGATCTGGTTGATAGCCACGTCCAAAGAGACAACCAGTGAATTTCAGAACCCAGAGAGGGGCTTACAAAGTGTTTTCATCCCAAAAGGACTGTGTGACAGTAAAATGCTGAAAGAATACATTGATGGGCTGGGCAGATGACTCATTTGACAAAGCAACTTACCGTGTAAATGTGAGGCCCTGAGTTTGATCCCTAGAACTCACATTAAAAGAAGAAGAAGAAGAAGAAGAAGAAGAAGAAGAAGAAGAAGAAGAAGAAGAAGAAGAAGAAGAAGAAGAAGAAGAAGAAGAAGTGAGCCAGCCAGGGCGGCGCATGCCTTTAATCTCAGCACTCCGGAGGCAGAGGCAGGCAGATCGCCATGAGTTCGAGACCAGCCTGGTCTACAAAGTGAGTTCAGGACAGCTAGGCCTACACGGAGAAACCCTGTTTTGGACAAACAAACAAGCAAACAAACAAACAAAAAGCAGATGACATCTGTGACATCATGCCTGAAGCTGTTGTCCTCGGCGTTCTACACACAAGGACGTATATATGGATACATATCTACAAACAAAACGAATTTACTGGTAATCCACTCACCCTCCCCCCCCCCCAAATTCAATACTTCTATTGTACAAGACAATGACGCTCTTGTCCTAGGCGATGCCCGGATAACTGGAAAGTCCTTATCTGCCCCCCCACCCCCTTGGCTGTACATTTCTTCAAGGCAGTCTGCCCTCTACTTATCATTTCTCCCCCCAACCACTCTTGGCATTTGATCTGCATACGTAATTGAACTATAAATACTTTTTTATCATATCAAATTGAATATCTATCACATGTTTACAGTATTGCATTGAATATCACTCATATATTACATATTCCCTCCTTCCCCCAAGACAGAGGGGGCCTTGGTGTCTCTCTCAGCACTTGCCTACTAGACTCCTTTGTTTATTTCCTAAACACCCATGTGTGAGGAAATGTCTCTGTTCTCTTAGTACGTTCTCATGAGAAACACCGACAAGGAAATAAATCAATATATAACGCAATGGCATGTGTTCTAAAGAAAGTGAGGGGGCGAAATTTTGTGTGTGTGTGTGTGTGTGTGTGTGTGTGTGTGTGTGTGTGTTTAGTGGGTGAGACGGGGAGAGAAATTCTGCTCTAGGTGGGATGGTCCAGGAAAATCTCTTAAAGAAGTGTTAGCACAGAAACCTGATTTAGAGGCAGGGAGAAGGAGAAAAGGACACCTGAAGGAAGTGTCCCTGCTGTAGGAGACAGCTTGTGCTAGGCCAGCTGACATGCTCTGAAGTTAAAGGTATTTCTTTCTTTTTCTTTTCTTTCTTTCTTCTTCTTCTTCTTCTTCTTCTTCTTCTTCTTCTTCTTCTTCTTCTTCTTCTTCTTCTTCTTTTTGTGACTTTGTTTTTGTTTTTTGAGACAGGGTTTCTCTGTGTAGCCTTGGCTGTCCTCGGCTCACTTTGTAGACCAGGCTGACCTCGAACTCACAAAGATCTGCCTCCCAAACGCCGGGACTACAGGCATGTGCCACCTCGCCGAGCTTTAAAGTGATTTTTTTTTTTTAGCATTGCATAAAGGAGAAATGATCCGAGAAGCCACAGAAATCAAAGACCAGAGGACCTTGTAGTCTGGGAAGCACTTTGGATCATGGACTGCTGAGAAAGAAGAGCAGCGGGAACAGAAGTGGAGAGAAGACGGTAGGCAGGGGCCTCCGGCATCATGCAGGTGAGGGGATCGTAGCTCAGCTAAGGGGAATAAACATGAAGGCTGTGACAAAAGCCTGGAGTCTGGGAGCCTTTCCATGGCCCTCTCTAAAGAACTGAATACAGAGAAAGAGAAACCAAGGAGCCTTCTTGAAGGTCTACCTCAGCCTGTTTGAGAACTCTCTGACCCGTCAAGTTGCCCAACTCCTTCTCAGAACTCAGTTTCCTGGGTCCTCTAACCTTAAGCCTCTACACCCAGTAATCCTTCCTCTGCCCCCAGCTTTTTCCTTCTCAACCTGCCCCTCCTCCACCACTCGGATGCCAGGCAAGTTTCTCTTCCAACCTTTGGCCTGCATCACCATGGCAGGTTCCCAGCCATGGGTTCTTCCTAAATTCCACACTTAGGAAATATCTACAGCGTGCAGAGGATTGTGCCAGCTGCTGGAGGTACGATACAAGAATGTTTCTGCCTCTCAGATTCAGAACCGATGAGATGAAGTAAACATGAACCGGAAGCAGCCTTGATGGTGGCCCCCCTCAGGAGATCAGAGGCAGCCACAGAACTGAGCTGAGGTGGGTCCTTAGGGCAGCAAAGGTGTCAACCAAGAGGGAGGCAGAGAAGACTGTCAGCACATCCCGCCCTGTGCAGCCATCATCACCGTCTCTGCTGTCACAGTCGCCATCGTCATCATCATTGTCATCATCATCATCATCCTCATCTGTTGTGGTGGTGGTAGGTGTGTGTGTGTGTGTGTGTGTGTGTGTGTGTGTGTGTGTGTGTTCTGCAGGTGCTTACCCATTAGCAGCTTGCTTCACAACACTTCACAATTCAACTTCCAATCCTCCCCTGGATTTGGCCTGGTAGTTGTTTTGTGAGTCTTAGAAGACGCCCCCCTTCCTTCCCCCTTTACTCTTCTCCAGCAGGGAGCTCAACTCAGATGGAACCAGATGGAGAAACAGCAATGAGGAGAGCTGAGGCTGGGTACACTGGAGACACAGCCCCTAAGAATCCTGGCCAAGCACTACCCTTGGGCATGAAGGATCCTGGTAACCTGAGTTTCCAACTTCCAGAGAACCAGGAGACCTAGACTTTTCCTAGAATTCTGCCTAATTTCTAATGTTTAAAGGCGTTGATTGTTTTGTGTGTGTGTGTGTGTATGTGTGTGTGTGTGTGTGTGTGTGTGTAGATCAAAAGACACCTTGCAGGAGCCATTTCTCTTTCCCATCACTAGGGTTCTGGGTACCAAACTCAGGTCATCAGGGTTGGAAATGAGACCATTTATTTACCCACTAAACCGCAGCTATGGCCAGAATTTTTTTTCCTAATTTTATCAACTGGAAATCAGTGTGCTCTTTATTGTTGCTTTGGCAATCCTGAGGAGTGAATTTTGGGCTGCCTACCTGCTAGCCGAGTACTCTACCAGTACATCCAAAGCCCTCTTCTTATTGTGAGGCAGGGTTACTAAGGTGCCCAATCTGATCCAGTATGGCCTAAGTCTCCTGGGTCGCTGGGGTTACAGGCTGACCTGCACCACCAGTCCAGTGTTTAAATTAAATGCCGTGGGGGAACAAAAGTCACTTTTAGATAAGGCATGGCCAAGAGATTTGAGGAGTTTGAGATTTCAGACCCACAGATGGTTATAATCAAAAGGATAAATTATAAACCCTAAGCAGCAAGTTCAAGTTTTTAGGAAAAACATACGAAAGGATGTGCACCAAAGTGCTCCTCTATCGCCTGAAGGAAAGCTGGGGGCAAAGCATGTTGTTGAAGGATAGCAGGACAGAAGAAGCCTTCAGAAGCACGCACACACGCATGCACGTGCGCGCGCACGCGCGCGCGTACACACACACACACACACACACACACACACACACACACAGTTAGTGCTGACTGCTCTTCAAAGCTCCAGGACTCGTCCTGTGAAAAGAGCAGGGCCTCCTACCTCACAGTTCACAGCTCAGCCTAAGCACGGCTCGAAGCGCGCGAGCACAGTTCTCCTGAAAGCCAGCTTTCCTCGGTGATTACCCTCCTACACAGACAAGGATCCCCGGAGCTGAGACTAGGAATAGCTTACACGGGCTGCCATCTGTCTTCAAACACACAGAGACTAGTATATCTTGAGACCAGGGTGGAGAGTGGGTAGTCCCCAAAGGCTTCTCCCACAGGTGGGTGCTCAGAACCCGAGACGCGCCATCTAGCGTTAGAGAAGTGAGTAGGCTTGCCTCGTGGATCTGCGATGCCTGGATTGTCCCAGAGGGGAAAGTCTAAATCTATTTAGAGAACTATCTCCATTCTCCATAAAACTGGGCTTCACTCTCCCTCCCTCCTTCCCTCTCGCCCCCCCCCCCCCCGCCTCATTCCTGATAAAGAACAATGGCTCTAAAAGCTAATGCATGAGTTTGGTGTCCAGGCTGTGTTTACCGACACTTAACTCTACGTCACACTTTCTTTGTTTTGGTTTTTGAGATAGGTTCTCGCTCTGTATCCCAGACTGGCCTGGAACTCACTATGTGGTCCACGTTAGCCTCGAACTTTCAGCAGTTCTTATGTCCCAAGTGAAAGGATTGGAGGTGTGAGCCTCCATGCTCAGCCAATTATCCTTTCTTGCCCGAGGTCTCTACTTATAAATGTGGGTTACAGTAGCACCCACTCTCAAGTGAGGTTGTACGTGTTAGTGGCCTGATGAATGGGAGACCCCAGCCAAATGCCTGGTTCTCAGTTCTCCTGAGCTAGTCTCTATACTAATGTGTATTTCCCAATGTCCAATGACTGACAGGCCTGAGGTCAGAAATCCCAGCTTCCCAGCCAGACTTTGATGCTTAAATGATGCTCTAAGAACCCTTCTGGACTTCAACTTCTGCAAAATGAGGTCCGTTAAACTAGTTAGAAGGTCCTAAGCCAGCTATGCGTGAGTTGGTGCAGACACATTTAAAAGTACAGGTTCAAAAAAAAAAAAAAGGTACAGGTTCGACTGCTGAGTGGGTGGGCACACCCCTTTAATCCCCGAGATCAATCAGGAGGCAGAAGCAGGAGGATCTCTAAGTTCAAGGCCAGCCTGGTCTACAGAGTGAGTCCACGAACAGTCAGGACTACCCAGAGAAACCCTGTCTTGAAACGAAAATAAGTCCCAGACCCATCTAGAAGAGTCTATTTCTCAAGACCTGCTTGAAACTTGGCTGCAGAAGATGGCCAAAATGTTAGGATGTGTTGGCTATGGTTTCAACGTGGTTCCTTGGAACTTGGCTGCCAACGTCACAGTGTCCAGAGGCGGTGGGACCATGAAGAAGAGAGGAGAGTATGGTGCTCTACCTCCATGAGGGGATCACACCACAGGAAAGTAAGCAGGCTCTACAGAGCTCGCTACTTGCTCTCTTGCTCAGTCTCTTACTCAGGTTCTTCAGCATATACCTGCGTCCCCTCCACTTCGCCAACATGTACTAGTATGTCACAGGGCCGTCGCCAGAAGTCCATGCCAATGCCACAATCTTAGGTCCCCAAAACTGCAACCTAAACTAACCTCTTTCATTTATGAATCACTCAGCTTTGCCCCACCCCCCACCCCGCCGCCGCCGGGGGAGGGGTATGCCTAGCTATATAGACCAGGCTGGCCTCAAACTCCCGCACAGGTCCCCCTGGCTCTGCCTCCTGAGTGATGGGATCAACGGTGTTTGCCAGTTAGCCTGGTTTATCATACAGTCTTACGGGTTAGGTTATAGCAATGGAAAGACTAAAAAACGATCTGCCCAGATTAACAATCGCATCCTCTCTGACTTGACTAAGGACTCTCTTGGCTACATAGCATCACCTGGGGTCAAAGAGCCAGAAGCCAGTGTTCATCCCAAGAACCATCTAGAGAACACCCTTGCTCCCAGCCTGAAACACTGAGCCAAATGCTCCCCCTTCCTGACTCACAGTCTCAGCAAATCCTGTTTTGTTTTCTTGGTAACCTAACAGCCTGAGATCACGGTCTTCTCAGACCCAGCTCTTTCCTCTGTGAGCGTCCTCCCTTTGCTAAAATTCTGAGAAGCCCCAGAGGCTCTGGGTGGGCTGGATGCCATGCTGCTTGTCATGTTGGAGTGACTTCTCTGAGTTAGATTGGCTGACCCCCAATTTTTCTCCTGCTCCACGTTGCAGGGCTGCTGGGCCCAGTGCCCAGGCTGGCTGCCACTTTCAGCCATGGCGCGGTCCAGGTGAAGAACTCAAAAAAATTTGTCTTGGTCCCTCTGGTGAGGAAAAAAAAAGGTTGGATTATAATGTTGTACACGGGGTGGGGAGGGGAGGTGTGTCAGCGCAGGTCTGAGATTCTAAGAATCGTGACACTGAGTGCAAAGGCTAGCAGAACCTTCTGGGTGGGGTGATTTTTCTGAGACATCTGTTACCCCACGATCGCCAGGGCTGTCTGGGCCCGTGTGGCTGGCACGCTGCCTCTCCCCGTAAAAGAGTGCAAAGACATTGGCAAAAACCTCCCCCAAATATACATGAGCTTGGCTGTCAGCTTCAAAGTTCACTTGCAAGTTAATTATTTGGAACTCAGAGCATATTTTCCCATAACAGTAATATGATAGATGCCGATTATATTTCCAGAATGACGTGCGCGTGTGCTTAACCCTTCACAAGCCTAAATGTGACCCGTTAAAGAAGAGAAACACAGTGAGCCGACAATGGGGTTGGAACATCAGGTATTCGGGGATACTGAAAAGTAACATGGATGCAAGACTTGTCCTTTGAAAAAAGAGAAAGAATAAATACTCAGTTCACTGAAAGTGGTGTTCTACGGCCTGGGGTGTTGTTGAAGGAGGAAGTCCTCAGGGCTGGAGAGATAGAAGAGACCCGATCGGCAGTTAACAGCACTTGCTGCTCTTGCAGAGGACCCAGGTTTGATTCTCAGCACCTACTTTGGGCAGTTTACAGCTGCCTGTGATTCCAGCTCTAAAGGATCCAATGCCTTCTTTTGGCTTCCTCCAGTAACCCACATACATGCGGCATACAGACACACAGGGACACACGCACAGATAAATAGAAATAAATCTTCATGAAAACCGGAAGAAGGCAGTCCTGCTTTCTTCTGTCCCTACGGGAAGAGGACTCTGTTCTGTGTGCTTCTCTGTTTATTGTATGTCTCCCCAGGAGGTTGGAAACTCAGAGTAGCTGGTTCTGCTCTGCCCGGTTCTCCAGGGTGTGCTCAGCACTTAAAAGCAAGGCTAAGATACAGCGCATGCTCAGTAAATACTAGTTGGATGAATAAGTAAAACCTAGCCGGGGAGAGAGAGAGAGAGAGACGATGAACAAGTCAGCAAGGGGAAATGCTACCAAAGCAGGATGTGATGGCCCTCAGGAGGCAGGGGCAAGTGCATCTCTGAGTTCAAGGCCAGCCTGGTCTACAGCAAGTTCCAGGCCATCCAGAGCTACATAGTGAGACCGTGTCTTCTAAAAAAGAAAAGACCAAAGCTAGGCCGTGGTGGGACATGCCTTTAGGCCTGGCACTAAGGAAGCAGAGGTGGGTGGATCACTGTGAGTTTCAGGACCACTTGGTCTACAGAGTGAGTTTCAGGACAGCTAAGGCTACACAGAGAAAACTCTGTCTTGAAAAACCAAGAAAAAAAAAGGAAAGATCAAATAATATTCAAAGAAACACAAAACTATACTAGGATAGAAAGGAGCGCTTTCAAGGCTACAAGGACAGCTGGGAAGGGCACGCTTAGCCTATTAGAGCGGTGGGAATGAGCAAGACAGAAAGGGAGATAAGAGGAGAAGGCAGGTGCCGGGTGTGGTGGTGCACGCCTGTAGTCCCAGCACTCCGGAGGTAGAGGCAGGTGGATCTCTGTGAGTTCGAGGCCAGCCTGGTCTACTAAATGAGTCCAGGACAGCCAAGGCTACACAGAGAAATCCTGTCTAGAAAAAACAAAAACAAACAGACAAACAAAAGAGTGGGAAGCAAAGGCAGCTCATGTGGGCCTTGGGGGAACCTGGCTTTTATTCTGTGTGGGGATGGAATGGGGGTACCACCAGATACCTCAGACATAAAGTGACAAGGCTTAGTTTATGTTGTTTTGTTTTGTTTTTGTTTGTTTGTTGCTTTTGGTTTCTCTGTATAGCTGTGGCTGTCCTGGAACTCATAGAGATCCACCTGCTTCTGCCTCCCTAGTGCTGGAATTAAAGGCATGCCCCACCATCCCCCAGCTTAGTTTAAGTTTTAGTCACCTCACTCTCTCTCTCTCATCTGCCAGTCTAAAGTATGCATATTATCCTAGTACTCCAGGCAGCTGAGGCAGTAGCATCCTAAATTCCAGTTTAGGCTAGCCTGGGCTACATGTTTCTAAAGTGCAGATACTACCCTTCTGAGGCCACCACATGCTTGTGTTAGCCTGACACTTCCTTGAATGGGCTCTAAGCATCTGCGCAGTCTCCTTGATTTCTTTCCATCTTCCCTATGCTTTTGGTTCTGCCTGTTACGAACTGGACTTACCAGTAAGATATGGCTTCCCAGCCAAGCCTGTGTGTGTGCCAGGTGCTCCGTGAGATGAGCCCTTTCTTCTTTTGCTGCTGCCCCTGGCTTGGCAAACTCCCATCTTTTGTGTGAGTGAAAGCCATCTCTTCTTCCCTTCTTCCGGAATGAGTTCATGACTTCACCAGCTATGTGCTCGCTAGAGATGCCCAGGGCAATGCTTTCCGCTGGGCTCTTTGTTTAATGCATGTTTTTTCCTAGTAAGTTTCTTGAGGCCAGAGACTGCCCACTGTAACTGTGTAAGTGTGCAGGCACACAATGGAAGCATTACAGAAGGGATTCTGGAGAATTCATTGGTTTCATGAACAAACGCCCTTAAACTTACTTTCAGCATAGAGTGGGCTTCTAGCCCCTGGGGCCCTATGACACTGTGGTAGCTGGGGTGAGAACATCTTGTAAGTTTTCAAGTTCGGTGACTTGGCCACAGCATCTGATTCACATAGGAGGGGATTCACATCGACGCCAGCGATCAAATATTTTGCTTTGACTTGTACAAAGAACTTTAATTACTGATCAGTCTCTTTGGTTCATCCTCAAGAGCTGGGAAGGACCATCTGCCAGAGATCTCCAAATCCCATCCCAGGCTAGTCCCAGGGGCCCTAGGACACAATTGGCGGTGGCAGCACCCTCCTCCAGGCTTCAGAGCTTGCTGACTGGTGCTTAGGAGCCCACACGTGGACCAGGCTCACTGTGCAAATTACCCCATATGGATGCCAACAAGCTTTCCCCAACATCACTTGTAATTTTTACAGCACTCAATGACCCCTCATCTTCCCCTTCTCTTTACTTATAATTTGCTATTTATGGATGAGGGCTAGGGAGCCACAAAAAAAAAAAAAGAGAGAGAGAAAGAAAGAAAGAAAAAAGAAAAGAAAAGAAAAAAGAGCTGGAGAAAGAAAGGGCAGACCAAAGGAGATTTGAATCGGGAAATACAGAAGAAGAGAAGGAAAAGGAAAGAGGGAGAAAGAGAGGGGGGAGGGAGGGAGGGAGGGAAGGAGCAAAGGAGGGAAGGAGGGAGGGAGAGAAGCTTGAAGTAAACAGGAATATCTGTGAAATATGTCTGAAGTATTTCAAACCCAGCGGGGACCTCTCGGCAGATCTTCCACAATTAATTGCCCAGAGAATCAGCACAGAACAAAGGCATTTTCTTAGCGATCTCTCATATGATAACCCAAATGCAGGAAATGCTATTTTTCTCCAGACTCTATCAACCACAGCCATCTGTCTTGGTCCTGAGCTGTTCAAAACCATTTTTTTCCCTTTACATGTGAGTGAGTCTCTCTCTCCCCCCCTCTGTCTCTCTGTCTCTCTGTCTCTCTGTCTCTCTGTCTTTCTCTCTCTCTCTCTCTCTCTCTCTCTCTCTCTCTCTCTCTCTCTCTGTGTGTGTGTGTGTGTGTGTGTGTGTGTGTGTGTGTGTGTGTGTGTGTGTTTCAGCTATCAACAGCAAGGCCAAAGTACCCTTTACTACAACAATGGCTGACTCTGCAGTAACTCCCCGAGCACTCCTGGCCACCAGATGTCAGGCAGTCAAGTCAGCCTTCCTTTCATCTTCACCCGCGACAGAGTCATTTTAGCTTCATGGTGAGGGGGTGCACAGACATCTGTGGCTTCCACCCGAGATATGAATGAGGCCTGATCTTGCCTGAGGCCTGCTATGGGGGTGGAGAGAGGGCAAAGTCAGCCCTGGAGAAGAGCTGGGTGCGGGGAAATTCGTGCCAAAGGTTCGGCAGCTGCTGCTTGAGGAAGGCTTGCCGTCTGGGAGTCTGGCCTTTGCCACCAGGAGAAAATGTGATGGACACAATACCAGGACATATGTGGAGGCCTGTAAGCAGAGGAATCAATTGGGGTGGGGGCCCGGGGAGGGGAGGGGTGGAGGGTGCGGTGTTGGGGTGGGTGAGCAGGTATCAGGGCTCCTTCCCTGGGGTGTTTGCTCTGTGTGTGTGTGTGTGTGTGTGTGTGTGTGTGTGTTCATTCTCAACTGTACACTGGGACCTGTGTGGCCCTAGACATCAGCCCTTCTCCCAGCCCCTCCATCTTTTTCTCTTCTGATGTATCCTCTTTCAACGCATGTTTCGCCCCTCCCCCTTTGCCCCTTTCTTCTTCCTTTTCTTTCATAGCTACTGATTGACAATAACAGAAGCAGAATAAAGTAGTCAGATGTCCCACCACACAAACGCACTTATATCAGAGGACCACAGATTGGGCAGTCCTTCTGCAGGCATGTGAAGGGACAGATGAAGACAGGTGACATCATGCTCAACGGTTAACTCAAACTACACACTTCCTCTGTAAATTGTCAGCTTGACAGGTTCTCAAACTGAAAGGCAAGCCTCTAGCCGTGCCTTTGGGGGACCTTCCTGCTCCACACACTGCCTCCCCAGCCCCTTCTTTTTTAGACATGGGCTCACTAACAAAGTCCTGGCCAGCCTGGAAGTTGAAATGTAGACCAAGCTGGCCTCGAACTCACAGCCTTTGCCTCCCTCCTAAGTGCTGGAATAAAAGAATTCACCCCGTTCAACCTTCCCTGGCTGGGGTTATCCTGATTGTGCAAAGCTCATTGTAAGTGTGGAAAATGGAAAAAGGGGCTGACAAGCATGTCATCTGTCACTTGACTGTCACTTCAGTGTGACCAGCTGCTCTAAGCTCCTGGGGTCCTGACTTCCCCCACAGGAGTACCATGAACTGGGACCTAGAAGAGACTTTTCTCCTCTAAGCTGCATTTGTCAGGGTATTTTATCACAGAACCTGGAAGAAAAAGTCAAATGAGACATTCTCCACTGGTGGAGGAGTTTAAAAAAAAAAAGTTTCTTCTGCCCCCTGCCCCTCAAAGGTTCATTGAAATGAATCAACAATAGGCAGATTGACAGAAAGAGAAGGAATATAAATTAAAGTGAACAGGAGGAGGTGGAAAGAAATCGCAGTGCATATAAACTCTGAGTCTCCCGAGGGCCAGATGGTAAAGGCTTAAGGAACTTCTGAGCTTGACCACTGGGAATTCAAGAAAGGTCATCTTATTATGCAGATAAAGCCTCTGGGGCGACCCCTCCCGTCTTGGGAAAGAACTGTCAGCCGCTGGTCTAGTTGAGAGTTCCAGAGCCTGGACACTCCCTGCTCTTCCTAAAGCCGCTTAAGCTTTCCTAGTTATTCAGCGAGATTCTTGGAAGCAGACTGAAGACAATTAATTACCTTTTTTTTTTCCCTGGGAAAAGCTTTCCCTAGCCATACAAAGGAATTCCTGAGAAAGTCCCTCCCTGCACAGTGTGAAACTGGGGACAGACAAGCCAGAGAGATCTTGATCCTGAGGCAAATTCTAACCCTTTTAGCTAGTCCAAGGCTCAACGTCTGGGTTCTTAAATGCTGGTTCTGTGGGATCACCACTGCCCATTTAGAGCTTTAACCCAAATTCTGTAAAAACAAAAACAAACAAAACAACAATAAATGTTCTTAACTGATGAGCCATTTCCCCAGCCCTCCCCCACTTAAAAAAAAGATTTATTTTAGATTTATGTATTTGAACATGTCTGTGTGCACGGCTGAAGAAGCTGGAAGAGGTAGAGAGTCGTCCAGTGTGGATTGTCCTCTGGAGGATCCGCAAACACTCTTAGCCACAGAGCCATCTCTCCAGCCCCCCGGGAGAATGATCTTAGTCAGTTCGCCTGTTGCCTCATCTACAGGGTGGAAGCCAGGGCACCGGATTTGTCAGGCGCTTTCCTCAGAGGCTTAGAGGCGTAGTTTGTCTTCACCATCAAATTGACTTGGAGTCTCCCAAGGGACATCCAGATCAGGGACTCTGAGGGGGTCTCCTGAGGAGTGGGGTAGGAAGCCCCACCCTGACTGTGAGTGGCACCCATCCCTGGGCTGGGGGACTGTACTGAAGAGAACAGAAGTGAGTTGAGCACTCAGATCCCATCACCCTGCTTCCGGAGAGCAAACACAGTGACCAGTTATAGCCCACTCCTGCGGCTACCACTTCCTGCCGAAAGGACCATAACCCCACACATCCCCAGGTATATTGTCCCAGTATTGAAAAGAGTAACTGCTGTAGTCAGCACGGGGAACAGCAGACAGCACAGGTGCAGGGAATCCAGCCACTTAACAAATATGGCTGGGTACCTGCTAAATGCAGTGTTCTACTCAGGAGCCCAAAGAACAAGAGGTAGAAGGAAAACCCTGCCCTTATGGGACAGACACTTCACAAGAAGAACAAACCAACCAACAGATAAGAGAAACATATGACAGATTAAAGGGAGGAGGTGGGGTGGGGAACTAAAATATAAAGCACATAAGATGATGAAAAATGATTTGAAAAAAGCCAAGAAGGTAAAGGAAATCTCACCACAGCACTTGGTGTGGGGGCCTCACACCTTTAATCCCAGCCCTTTGAGGAGAGTTACCAGGAAGGTTGAGGCCAGCATGAACTATAGAATAAGACCCTGCTTAAAAACAAAAAAACAAGAACAAACAAACAAAAAACCCCAACAAACAATAGCAAACGCCCTATACCAAAAATGCCCTCCAACTAAGAAGAAGAAGAAAAAAAAGAGCTGCAGAGAGAAGAGGGGCAGCCAGACATCTCCTGTCCTGTGACCTCTGTACATGGTCTGGAGGAGGTGAGGGAGACAAGCAGGCCCTCATCTGAGGAGGGCGCATCCTGAGGCTGGATGAGAGGTGTGCCAGCCCTGACAGGAGCCTGTGGAGCTCAGCTAGGGTTGGGGAGGAGGCCTGTGAGAGAGTCAGGACGGATGGAGGAAATGAGCTGAGAAGAAAAGGGTGCCCTGGGGTGGGTGGGTGGGGGGAACAGAGGGTGCTAGTGTGGAGGGCCTTGCCACTGAA
Source organism: Acomys minous (assembly GCF_964271855.1). Classification (NCBI taxonomy): domain Eukaryota; kingdom Metazoa; phylum Chordata; class Mammalia; order Rodentia; family Muridae; genus Acomys; species Acomys minous. The sequence continues at coordinate 58,591,176 of NC_140496.1, read as the reverse complement.
AACTTTGGAGGGAGTAAGAGGAGTGAGGGGTTGGCTTTAGCATTTTAACCGGGTTGCTCAGGCTGCCAAGACTCTGTGGACAAGAGACTGGGCATGAAGGAGGAAGGGGGAGCAGTTTAAGATCAATGAATAATCCAGGGGGAAAATGGTGTGGCATGGACCAGCAGTGCTGACAAGTGACTGGATTCAGATTTATCTATCAATCAATCAATCCATCAATCCATCAATCTATCTACCTATCTGCCCATTCATCCACCTATCAATCTATCATCTATCTATCCATCTATCTATGTATCTATTTATCTATCTATTTTGATTAAAAAATATTTATTTGTGGGACTGGAGAGTGGCTCAGTGGTTAAGAGCATTGCCAGCCTGGTCTAGTCTATTCCCGCACAGCCAGAACTACATAAAGAAGCCCTGTCAAAACAACAACAACAAAACCAAAAACAAAACAAAAAACAAAAACAAACAAACAAAAAAAACCAAAACAACAACACCTATTTAAAAACCTCACGATCTGGTCCCAAAATCATGAGCAGTCTTGACACAAGCCGGCTGTGAGTGAGAGCATGCACCGGGGAGACAGACTTCAAAACAGCCCATTTTAAAGCCACCAATGGAAAGAGAGACGAAAGGTAGGTGATATGATAAAATAGCACAGAAGGAACTGTAAGCACATGCAGCCTGATCAGTCTTGGAGATGCACTCCTTTAATCCCAGGGCTCAGGAGGCAGAGGCAGGTGGATGTCTCTGCATCTGAAGCATGCCTGGTCTGCAAAGCAAGTCACAGGCCAACAGGGACTACATAGTGAGAACCTGTGTTGAAAAATAAATGACAGGGCTGGAGTGATGGCTCAGTGGTTAAGAGTACTGCCTGCTCTTCCAAAGGACCCGGGTTCAATTCCCAGCATCCACATAGTAGCTCACAACTGTCTGTAACTCCAAGATCTGACATCCGTACATCAAAGCACATAAATTAAAACTAAATATAGAAATAAAAGAATGTCAACACAAAGAAACAAACAATACTGTTCCCCTCATACATTCTGCTTGCTTGGAGTCTGTGGGTCACAGTGAAATCCTCTTAGTGGGAACACAAGAATCGCCCCCCCCCCAATACCAGGTGAAGCAGATTTGGGCTTGGTGGTTGTAGTGGGTTGAAAGGAAATGTCCCAATTGGCTCAGAGGAAGTGGCACTATTAGGTGTGGCCTTGTTGGAGGAAGTATGTCACTGGGGGGCGGGGCGTTGAGGTCTCAGAAGCTCAAGCCAGGCCAGTGTGTCTCAGTCTCTTCCTGCTTCCTGTGGATCAAGATGTAGAACTCTCAGCTCCTTCTCCAGCACCGTTTATACACACCGCCATGCTTCCCGCCATGCTGATAATGGACTAAGCCTCTGAAGCTGTGAGCTTCCCTCAGTTAAATGCTCTCCTTTATAAGAGTTGCCACGGCCATGGTGTCTCTCCACGGCAATACAAGCCTACCGAAGGCAGTGGTGGAGCAGAAGGTGCCAGATGCTCTGAGTTTTTTCTTGGACTCTGTTAATGATCATTTTCCAGCTTCCCCTGTATCTCTGGCTACTCCCCGGGGAGCTTCCCACTGTGCCTGCCTTACTTAGAACGCTGCCTTAGTCACATGAGAACCTCTAGCCGGTCTGTTGGAACACCGCTGAAGGAAAAGAGAAGGGCCCTTCCCAGTAGGCCTAACCCACGGACCTCATAAGCCACCTAGTCCCAGCGATGCTCCAAGGGGACTTGAGTCGTATGAATAAAGCCAGGGGAGATCAGAATCATGCAACCAAGCCAAGCCCAATCTGCCACCAAGATCACACTGTCTTGTAGTCATAAGTAACTGGTGCAGTGATGTGACATTTGAGATGTTAGGTGGACATTTAAATTTAAGGTGTCATGTAGGCAGTTGCTTGGCTGAGTTTAGAATCCAGGAAAGATCTCCAGGCTGAAAAGACATATCGGGAGTCCTGAGCATATGGACAATAGTTTAACCACAAGGGTGATGAAAACACCAGGGAGGGAAGAGAGAACATTTAAAGGAGCCCGAGGACAGAGACCTGGCTCACAGTAGTACCTGAGAAGGAAGAGGCGATCTGCATTCGTGATAGGAAGGACCAGCCAATAGGTAAAGCACAGCACATGGGTGAGAACTAAGGTCAGACCCTGTCTCAGGGAGAGGAGGACTCACTGTGTGTGAGGATCTATACATCATTACATAAGATGCCCTGATGACTAATCGTCATCATCAGCCTGATTAGAGTTAGAATCCCCGTGGAAACTCATTTCTGACATGTCTATGAGGGCGTTTCCAGAAAGGCTTTACTGAGGAGGGAAGGCGCACCCTGCACGTGGGTGGCTCCACCCCCTTATAGACTGGGTTCCTGGACTGACCAAAAAGGAGAAAGCCAGCGGACCGCCAGCACTCATCCCTGTCTGCTTCTTGACTGCAGACACAACGTGAGCATCCGAGCTCCCGTCATCGTGCTTTCCCCACTGTCAAGAACTGCGTGCCTTCAAACCTTGAGCCCACATCCACCCTTAAGTTGCATTGACAGACATTTTTGTCATATCAATGAGAAGAGTAACTGAAATAGGTGGGGACCAAGAATTGGGCACTGGACTTGACAAAGCCTTGGGTGCTTTGAAAGTTGCCGTGGACCAATTCTTTGTGTGGAAGCCTGCTGAGGAGAAGGTACAGAAAGAACGGAGGAGAGGAGTTAGAGTTAGGATGACTGGTAGCCCCTTTGAGAGATTCTAGAAATTTCCATTTTACAAATGGAAAAGAGAAATGGTTTGTAGCAATAGAAGGACATGAGGTTAAGTGAGTGCTTAAGGCTGAGCCCATGTCGTCTGTGGGCAGAAGCCAAACAGGCATTTAGAAGCTCCTTTCTGAAACCAAATCAATCAACCAAACAAAAACTTTGAGACCCTTGCTTGGGTCCTCAGCTAGCTAACTAAACACAGATGAAAGCCTGGCGCCTCTGTTTGGCGACTGTCTCTTTTACTTTGGCTCACCCACTCGCTTCTGCAGGTCACTCAAGCAATACATTCTAAGCCTGTCCCAGCCCTTCAAGGCTGCAAGCATAGAATCAGTCATCACCTTAAACTTGAAAGGATCTTTAGTTCCAAGAGGAACAAACCTTGGCAGAATGGACCATCCCCAATTGAGGGCAGTCATTCATGTAAGGGAGGGTGTGTCAGAGAGCAGAAGTGACTCTCCTGTAGGGACCCCGCAAGTTATGGCAAGGATAATGGATCACCTTGCCAAACCAAAACTGAGAGGACAATGGCAGGACCAGGACTGCTTAATTATGACACCTTTGCCCCCTTTCCCAACTCTTCCTCTACTGAAGCCTAAACGTCATGGCAACACACCCCAAAGACAGACTTGGGGGGACTGGACTCCTTTATTTATTGTTTTTTTTTCTTTCCAAGATGGTCACATGGAATAAATCTCTTTGCTTTTCAGGGTTAATTTTCTCTTTAATTGTCATAATACGACAAGTGGCCAAGTGTAGCTTGTCAGACCTGCTGGAGCCCTGGCTTTTTTACCCTAAAACCTTTGGTAACAGAAGGATCTAATCGGAAGGAAAACATCGGTGATGCAGGAGACAGGAAGGCGACCAAACGGATGATGCCCTTGGGCAGGTGATTGGACTGGGGCCCCCTGTGTAGGTGCAAGCACTGGCCTGAGCTGGAAGCAAGGGGGTATTGCACAGAATCCTGGGAGAGAAAGGCAGCATAGTCACTCATGTCTTTAAATTCCTGGGTAGCTGTAGGTGCTAGAATGTGGGATTTCTTGGCAGAGCAGAGAATGGATGAGGATATTTTAGAAGACTGAGAGGATGGAGATAGGAACTTGTTATTTAGAAATGGACAGTATCTGTTGCTATTTTATCCCTCCCTGTAGAGGGCAAAGGTTGCCGGCGAAGGCCAGCAAGTCCCCCGATGCACCAGCTTTAACTCTCCCCTGAAGCTCTGCAGCACTACATTAAACTCAATAAACACAAAAGATGTAAGCCACAGGAAAGAAAGGATGGGGGCGGGGGGTAAGAACAACACAATGTGGGGAACTAGAGGTAGGTGAAGGCTGGCAACTAAGAGACTCTAAAACTGGAGTTAACGCTGTCCTAGTTACTTTGCAATCGCTGTGAGAAGACACTAAGACCAAGGCAACTGATAAAGGTAAGCATTTAGTCTGGGGCTCACAGCTTCAGAGCGTGAGAGTCTGTGGCAGCAGGCATGGTGTGAAGGCAGGAGGAGCTGGGAGGCAACGTCTCATCCACAAGCAGGAGGCAGATGGAGCTAACAGAATAGCATGGGCTTTTGAAACCTCAAAGCTACTCCCCACCCCCACCCCAAGTGAACCTCCCTGCCCCAGCAAGGCCACACCTCCTAGTCCTTCCCAAGCAGTCCCATCAACTGGGGACCAAGTATTCAAAGTCAGGAGCCTTGTGGCCCGTCCCATTCAAAGCGCCACAGGCCTGATATTGTTCAGATGTGTGATGGTCATGTGCTTAGGCTAATCTAATTTTTTTTTTTCCTGACCAAAGCTGTTAATCTTGACTAACATGAGACAGACAATCAAAAGAATTCCGGCTCTTGTGCCAGCAATCATTTTAGGTATGAATGCCTCGCAATTCTGATCAATAATATATGGGGATATATTCTTGGTCATTTCTTGGTAAAGGTAAGAAGATATTTCTAGAAGCACTGGTTTCTTTGCTTCTTGGTGCTGTGTACAAACAGAAACAGGACTTGCGACTACTACATTGTGATTAAGGTCGGCCAGTGGGCTGGCAGTCTCTAACGATGATGTCACCAAATGTCAGGTGCAACCCTGGAGCCTCGCTCCCTCCAGATCTCTTTGTATGTGAGGCACTGTTATATATTTTTCTCACTGACTACATCCTTTTGTATTGACTGATGTGTGATTTGCAACTGGAGGAATCATGACACAGAACATTGGCAACACAAACGCAGAATCTAGTCTAGCATCATTGAGGACACAAATTGAATTCAGTACAAAGTAAGCGCAGTTTGCCAGACACAGTCTAGACACAGATGAGCATGCCTCCCCTACCATGATAATTTTATTATGAAAAAAAAAAGTTCGTAGCATGGAGTTGGGAGAGCAGAGTAGAGAAATTGACACACTAAAAAGAAGACGACGCTAGGTACCTTGAAAGAGTTTTGAGGTGTCAAAGAAGCAGGGGGTACTGTGTTCATCAAGGAAGCAGGGGATCCCTAAAAACAAAGACATGGCAAAAGCAAACGCAGGGTCAAATTTCTGGGCGCTCTGGAAAACAAAGCAGTCGCCCACAGAGCTGCCATGGCTCACTGGCGGAGAGGCCTTAAAGAGCACACACCAAGGAATCAAAGCTTGGCCTGGGTTGGATGGAAACAGTGGCTGTGAGAGATTTTTGTTGTTGGGTTTTGAGAAAACTATGTAGCTGAGGCGGGACTAGAACTCATTGTGTAGACTAGGCTAGCCTTGAACTCTCAGAGATCCTCCTGCCTCTGACCTACTGAGATGTTGTTGTTATTACTATTATTATTATTATTATTATTATTATTACTATTACTACTACTACTACTACTACTACCACCATTATAGTAGAGAAGGACTCTACCCTGAACTAAGTGTGGAGAAACTCAGCTTGAGCAGGGGGTGGGAGGGCACTCCTTTCTTATTCAATAAAAACTCATTGTTTTAGACATTAACCATGCCCTCCGAATACACAGATCTGGAAGATAGACATACCTAATGCCTCAGTAAGAATAAACACAACTGAATTAAATTTTAGACCAAGCATGGGAGGGAGCAGTAGGGCCTGAGAATTCACCCTCGCCTCAGACAAACCCTTCCAGCACTTTCCTCCATGTGACCCTGTGGTTACGCCATTCCAACCAAAATCTGCCTCCCAGGCCAACTTGCTCAAGTGTTTTCATGCCATGAGCCTGGCTGGGAAATAGTGATAGACTCAAGTCAAACTGTAGCCTATAAATTAGCACAAAATTATATACTTAGCGCCTTTATGCTTAAATTGCCTTAAATGTTAGATTTAATTAAATTTACAGACACTAGCAGACAATATGAAACTACAACCATAAGCCCAAACACCTGTCCATCTAGAGAAAAAAAAATAACCAATCTGTCAAACTGAGCACCGTGGGTTGTGTCTGGTTCCATTAATATTCATTTGCTACTTGCTAATTCTCCTTGTCATCTGGCCAGTGGACAAGCAATAACAGGTGCCAAAGATTTAATAAAAACGCAGCGAGAAAAAAAAACCCCACTAAAAGCTGAAGAAATTGTATCCATTACCTTAATTTTTCTGGGAATTAATATATTTCTCTATTCACTCGGAGGTTGATTGAGCAGTTACAGTGTGCCAGGCTCTGTGCCAAACAGGGAAAGAAGGAAGAAGTGAGGTGCAGACCTGGCTTCTAGAAGATCATGGAAGAGCCCTGACTGGTGGTGCAGGCCTATAATCTACACTGAAAATGGAATATAAGTTCCAGGGTTGCCTGGGTGGACCCGAGTTCAAAGGCAGCCTGGGCAACTTAGTGAGACTCTGTCTCAATTTAAAAAAAAAAGAGCTGAGGGGGTGGCACAGCAGTACAGTGCTTGTACACATGAGGCCAGAATCTGTCCCCAGCAGTAACTAGGGAAGCCCCCCAGAAGGGGAGTGCTGTACTCAGGGGTCTGGGGAGCCCAGGGGCTGGGATTAGAGAGCATCGTGAAGTCTGTAATCCAGTGTTTCTCAGAACAGGATTGCAGGGACCATTTATTGTGCATGGAGTTGGGAGAGGAGTGGTTGGTGCCAACTCAGGGTTACCCACTTTGCCGTGTAGTGGACCGTTTACTCAAATGGCCATCTGCTAGGGCCACAGTTTTAGAGAAGGAAGGGCCTCTTAACATTGTCAAAAAAAAATTGGCGCAAGTCTAAAGCCCTCTGCTTGCTTTGTGATTCTAGATTCAAGCACCTTTGTTGCATAGAGTAGAGTAAGTGTTCCAAGGGGCTGAGTGGATGAGCTCTGTTTCCTAGACAGAAAAGGCAGGAGAAAGCAGAAACAAAGAACAAAAAAGCAGACTGGCTGTTCCAAAGCCCTGGCTGTGTAAGGCCAGTATGAGAGACAAAGCAATAGAAAAACAAGGGTCCTTAACTTCAGGTACTTTGGGAGAGGGGGAGGGGGAGGGGAAGGGTGGCAGGCATAAACGGATTAGGGCACAGTAGCCTTCTTTATCCTGCTCCCTGAACCTGGCCAGGGTCGAGGAGATTGGCTGTTGCCTCCGTCTCCCGATTCCTGACAAGGTCAGATAAACAGCTTAGTCTCACTTTGGTGACATGGAACCTCATTTTAAGCGACTCGTTTTTATTTTTAGCCCCGGTCAGTCGGGACCTTCTGCAGGAGGTTACACCAAAACAGCATCTCCTATTGCTTATATCGGCTCAGCACTGCCAAAAAGAGAAACAAAATGTTTTAAGGAAAGAACTTCAGGAAAAAAGGGCCGTCTTTTAATTGTCCTTTAAAACGGAGAGATGGCTCAGTGCTTAAGAGAGCACTGCCTGGTCTTCCAAAGGGCCCGGCTTCAATTCCCAGTACCCACAATGGCAGCTCACAACTGTCTGTAACACCAAAAATCTGACACCCCTACACCAAGGTACATAAATTAAAAATCAAATGAAATAATTTTTAAAAAAATGAAGGTCTGGGAAGGGCTCGCCACACCACAGCAACTCCCCTCTGCTCATTCAGTTCAGCTGCACAGGATTGCTGTGGTCTGAGGGAGGCTAAGGAGATGTCGCAAACACAGTAAAGTCACGTCAGAGCTCCAAGTACCCATCCTCCGTATTTTTGTGTGTTTATTGGTTTTTCGTTTGTTTGTTGAGACAGGTTCTCACTCTGTAGTTCTGGCTGTCCTGGAATTTACTAGTAGACCAGGCTGGTGTCGAACCCAGAGTTCTGGTTGTCTTTGCCTCCAAAGTTCTGGGACCAAAGTTGTTTGAGACCATGCTCTCGGTTCCATATGTTCTGTTGCTGCTAAGGTTCTAGGAACCGCAGGTTTGGGAGGGAGAGTCGGGGGAACGGAACCAATCCCCAGGTTATGTCCTTTGTTTTGAAGTGTGCCCGTGGTAGGAAGTGAGCAGGGCTCTGTGGGTAAAATTAATAAAAAAAAAACCTTATGGCTGCACTGGTGTTATGGAGGACTATAACCGTGAGCCACCAAGTTCCTGATGTGAGGGTCTGTGACCCTGCCCATCATAGAAGCCACCCCTGATAGTTCTAAATTTTAAGCATTGGCCAGCGGTATGGACAGGATTCCCAAAAGGCTTTGCGTGGCAGAATCTTACCCCAACTCCTGGGTAGCCCACGAAGAAGGAAGGAACGAGGAACAGTAGAGATCAAAGCTGACTATCAAATCTGCAAGATGCCACAGAGTTAGCTACAGACACACGTGACTGAGACACGAGGTTCTCCACGGGGCAAAGGGCTCCTTGCCAGTGCCTGGTGGGACAGGCTGCTGACTTCTGGCCCTGGGGACTGGAAGCAGCACGGACCTGCTGTCTAGAAACTGCCAGATGGCCTGGCATTCTGGACTAGGCCTGATCTACATTTTATCAGGCAGGGCCAGACCAGTTCTTTGACAACCTAGTTCCCTCTGTGGCCTGGGAGTGGATAAACTAAGGATTTAGGTTAGTTCGTCTGAACCTTTCCTCAGGCTTCAGGATGAGACCATCAATGAGACCAGCTTCTCCCAGTTTCTGCTCTGAGCAAGCGTTATCTAGGGTACGTGGAGCTGGACGGCAGGAGCTAAGGTCATTTAAAAACTCAGCCTTGGCGATCAGCGCTGGAAAGACAGAGGCCAAAAAAGAAGAAAGAAGACTAGACAGTAGGGAGGAGGAGAGGAGGAGGAAGGAGAAGAGAAGAGGGAAGCAAGGAGACACCTAGCAATCACATAGGAGCCTTTTTAATCTTTTTAAAAGATTATGCAGCCTCAAAAATTCATGCGATATATCTCCCCGGGTTCTCCACTTGACCCGACACCAAAGTCCGAAGGTAGTCACGTGGCCATGAAAAGTGAGAATCAATAGACGTGTGTGAAGGCATCTTTATGAAACCCATCACTGTATTTGCCAATAAAATTTTATGTTTAAGAAAAAAAAGTTGGAACGAATCAGACAAGATCGCATGCTTTCAGAGTGATTTGGCCACAGATGGTCAAGCGAATCAGAACAGGCAAAATGTGTCCGATAGTGGCCCAGCGAGCGACCTTAGTGTTTTTTTTTTATTCACTGTTATGTCTCTCCCAACTTCTTTTGTTGTCATTGTTGTTTTTTGTTTTGTTTTGTTTTTCAAGACAGGTTTCTTTGTACAGCTTTAGCTGTCTTGGCCTTGCTTGGTAGACCAGGCTGGCCTTGAACTCACAGAGACCCACCTGCCTCTGCCTCCTGAGTACTGGGATTACAGGTGTGCTCCACTGTGCCTGGCTCTCTCCCAACCTTCTTCTTCCTCTCCTTTTAAAGATTTATTTATTTATTTGATGTATATGAGTACACTGTTTTTATCTACATCAGAAGAGGGCATCAGATGGTTGTGAGCCACCATGTGCTTGCTGGGAATTGAACTTAGGACCTTTGGAAGAGCAGCCAGTTCCCTCAACCTCTGAGGCATCTCTCTGGTCCTCCTCCTAGATTCTTATGGATGAAAAAGTTCAAAGCTTCAGAACACAAGGGGACTGGACAGATACTATGCATCCCCTTCCTTAGAGTCACTGTCTACTGTCTGACTTAGGGTTTCCATGAAGAGGTTTTCTGTGAAGAGACACCACGACCACACAACTCTTATAAAGGAAAACATTTCATTGGGGCTGGCTGACAGTTTCAGAGGCTTAGTGCGTTATTGTCATGGCGGGAAGCATGGTGGCGTGCGTTCAGGCAGACAATGGGGCTGGAGAAGGAGCCCAGAGTTCTGCATCTGGGTCTTTGAGCAGCAGGAAAAGACAGTGAGCCACTGGGTCTGGCTTGAGCTTCTGAGACCTCAAAGTCCACCCCCTAGTGACGCACTTCCTGGAACAAAGCCACAGGTACTCTAACAAGGCCTCACCTTCTAATAGTGGGAGTCCTTGTAGGCCTATGGGGGGAGGGGTGCAGTTTTATTCAAACCACCACACTGTCCTTTTCTTTTTTCTCTCTGTGTATATGGCCTGAGTATATACATATGCATGCATGGGCATAAGTAGCCATATGTATACATGTGGTTTTTGCTATAATATTTCAAAGTAAGACACAGACATTATGGCACTTCAGGATAGAACTACTAAGAAGAAGGATACTTCTTTTTTTTTAAAGATGCATTTTTCAGTACTCCATGAGACAGAAGCAGGTGGATTTCTATGAATTCTGGGGGCAGCCAGGTCTACATACAGAGCTCCAAGTCACCTGAGGCCACATAGTGAGACTCTGCCTCCAGGGTTAAATATTTTTCTTGTTTTGTATATATGTATGCCACATGTGTTCAGGTTCCAGAGGCCAGAAAGAATACTGGCTACCCTGGAGCTAGGGCTGCAGGAGGTTGTGAGCCTGCCCTCCCAGCCAGCAGCAAGAGCCCTTTGTCTTGTGGGAAGCCGGCTGTCACTGAGCTCCTGTTCCAGCCTTGTGAGCCTGTGGTTACCTCTGTCTCATCTTCAGGACTCATTTCCCGGATCTCAGTTCAGTGCCAGGAAGTGAACTTGGGTCCCCTAGAAGAGCAGGGAGCACTCTCGATCATGGGACTACCTCTCCAGGATGGACTAAGAGTACTTCTAAAAAAATAATATTAATATTAATGTAGTAACATTCTTTGATGTAGCCTCCAAGTATCTAAAAATCTGCATTATGGCATTTGTGTTACTCGTGACAATATGGCTGTTATACTCCAGGGTTTGTTTGTTTCTTTCTTTCTTTGTTTGTTTTCTTTTCTTCAATCTAGGAGAGCCACCGATATATTTTTAGTTACCTGTCTGCATTAGTGACACTGTCATTATTTCAAGTGACAAGCAGCTGCCTCAAAAGTCCTACCGTTTGGATTCTGTTCACTGCTTTCTCATGATTTCACGCAAGCTAAACGTTTTCAGCAAGAATATGACACGGGTGGGCTATACTTGGAGGCGGACTGTGTGCTTGCTTAGCATGGGGAAGGGCCTGGCCTCCATCCCCTGCACCATAGCAACCCAGAACAAAGGCTGCAATAAGACAGCAAAACCACACAACCACAAGTCATTGAAGACAAAATCAAAACACCTGCCCAGGTGATACAGAGGCAAAAAGCTCTCCCATTGGCCTTGTCCAGAGCTCTGATGAGGCCATCCTCCCCCACGCTTGCAGTGGCCGTGCCTGTGTGTGTACTGTTTGTTCTCTTCTGTCTATTTGCTTGACAAGCTTCTTGCTATGTGGCCAGGCTGGCCTTAAATTCTTAATCCTCCTGCCTCAGCCTCCTGGTGGAGAGTGCTGGATATTTAACTATTTGACTAATGCAGTGATCTCAGATTTCTCTTTTGTGGCCATCCTTTATGCCTTTGTAATGAATAGCTCACACCGTGGGCGTGAAGTCTGCTCCCCTCCAGGGAAAACATCTTTTCAGGGAAAGCCTTTTTCTTCCCTTATCCCTTTCAGCACCCCCCAACAGAATGACATGAGGAGAGCTCGCCCCAGCATCCGAAGGGCTGCTCCTCCTGGCGTGAAGATTCCAGAAGGTAATAATTAAGAACCGTAACATTTCCTAGTGTTTTCATACCATTGTACAGTCTACAGAGCATTTTCACACACACACTGTAGCTTTTGATTTCCCCCTAATTTTCTCTTCCTGGTCTAGGAGTGAGCCCATTTGGAGTCATTCACTCACGTATTCACCCATCCTGTCCTAACCACCTACGAGCTGCTGGATTGGAGCAGGGAACCCTGGGGGTCAGATACAGGTGAAGACGCGGCCACAAGTCTCTTTCCAAACTCCAACAGGTACTTGAGCGGAGAAGGTCCTGGTGTGAGGTCCTGGGGAAGAGACACGAGCTAGTGGAGGAGAGAATCGTGAGCCAATGTGGTGGCCAAAGCACACGGGAGCTTCTGTGTGAGTTGGAGGTCAGCCTGGTCTACATGACAAGTTCAGGGACATCCAGAGCTCTGTAGAGAGACCCTGCCTCAAAAAAAAAAAAAAAGTAAAGAAGGGACACACACACACACACACACACACACACACACACACACACACACACACGCAAGCATGCACACACAAGGGAAGAGTCTCTGGGGAGTAGAAAAAGCAACTTCCTCCTTTCCAAAGCCACCTGCAGCCACCACCCACCACCTGGTCATCCTCACATGGCAGGCATGAGAATTAAGCCCTTTGAAGTAGAGTGGGTTTTTTTCCCATGGGACACTTAGCTTGTGTGTGTCACACCTTCACTGGTTCCACGTCTCTCTTTGTTGTTTGCACACAGTACTGTCTCCTAGGGACATACAGGGGTCCTTTCCTGGCCGTCCTCATCCATTCACAGAGCCGAGATCGCAGGACAAAAGGAAGGTGCCCAGTGACATCACTTTGGCAGCCGGAGAGTGCTGAGAAATGGAAAGCCATTTCATTAGGACCAGTATGGCTCGCCTGGACAAGGAATGGGTGTCCCCAGTTAATCAGCCCACAAGGTGCCCCATGAATAATTCCCCACAAGCATGAATCCAATGTCAGGTTTCAGAGGAACTGACTGGAGCTGTGGGAGACAGTTCAGGGCACAGGAGCTAATGGATGGGAGGAATCTATTGGGGTTGAGGTCAAAGAGTAGGCCCAGCATAGCCAAGAGCGAGACTTGGAGCCCGCTGTGAATTTGAAATACAGGGGCAATTAGGTATGAGCTATTTGCAGACAGAGGGAAAAGGTGAGCCGAGCTGCTCAGCACCTCGTGCGGCTGGATGCTGAGGCCTGTCACCCTCAATAGAGGCTCTGAAATGATGCTGAGGGGGTACCCAGGGGCCCAAAGTCAGAAACACTTAAAGTATACCTTCTGGCTTTTAACAGAGACATCCTCTCTAAGGGGCAGTGCAGAGGTCAAGATTTCTAAAAATGTGTCAGCTAATTGTCCTCCTCACCTTAAATAATTTCGCTACAGAATGCTAACAACCTGTGTTGTTTGTGAGGTGTGTGTGTGTGTGTGTGTGTGTGTGTGTGTGTGTGTAGGAAAGAGAGAAAATTGTGGCCTTTGTTGTTGTTTTTGTTGCTAGCGTTTGCCTTTTTTTCGGGAGGTCCTCCTCCCACGTGCTGTTCTCCACCCCTACAATAAGCTGAGCCAGTGTAAGTTACAATTTATTAGCTGGTTGCCATGGGTTACGCCAGTGCTCCACAGATATTCCCTTCAGAAATAGTAACATTTAATGTAATGTAAAACAGAACCACGGCATCACCACTCCTGGCTTCTGCTGGCTTGCAATATCCTATCCCTTCCCTGCTGAGACGGAAGCCTCGGGAAATTAGCTGGTCCCCTTATTTTATTATGATGAGGGTGTCTTGCATGGCCCCTGCCCTGGCGTTCACAGAAAGGGAAGCTTGCAAACCCAAAGGCGTGGGGGAAGATCTGGGGCACCTGCCTGTGGGGGCTGCACGGTGCCCTCCAGACCAATGCTTGTTTCATCTGCTGATTTGTAATTTAAGGCGGCTTTCTCAAAGAGAGTCCCTGAGGGTACCGGGCCTGTTATCATTTCAAGGAGGCTAGTTGTAACTACTGATGGATTTTTATTTATTTTGCCATCTGGATAATATTTGTGGCAGGTAGGTTAACAAAAATTTGTGGGCTGGAAAATTGTTAGGATAATATTTAGCTTCGAGGGCGATTTGAACGACAAAGCCTGGGAGATGGGCACCCCTGAGCCTGACCACTCAATCTGAACAGACACAGTAGGAGACACGGATGTTTTGGGGTTGCCCGTGTTCTGCCCTGTCCTGCCGCCCATTCGTTTGGTCAGTATCCTTCTCAGAGCACTTTCTCCTCCTGCCTGCTGCTCCCAAGGAGATGTGTACTCTCTTCCCTGTCAGTCACCGGATCAACCTACCTGTGTTTGCCACACATCTAATACGAGTGCTGGGGTGATGGAAAAATGTGGGCACCCCAGGCAGACCGTAGGTGTTCAAAGCCCAACTCTGCCACTCAGTCCGTGTGGTGCTGCCGGTCCCTTGGGACTTACAGCCTTGGCTTTCATGATGGACAGCGGTGAGCTCCTTCATCCTCTACGCACACAGTCAGAATCACCAGGGGAAACATACATGGTGCCACCCTACACAGATCCTTGCTGGTTGTAGCCACTTCAAAAGTGGTCCTCCCTACCCCGGGCCACAGCATCTCATATTCTCTAACCTAGAGGTCCACACCTAGCCAATCGTCAGCGTAATTCCTGCTCCCCATTCATGCTTCAGCTCAGATATAAGCTCACCCCTCCCCCCACCTCCTATCTGTCCGCTCCATCCAAGCCCAGCCTGTACAGTGGCTTCTTGTGTAACCCTCTACTGAAGGGGGCCAGTCTGTCCTGCCAGCCACTGCCCTGTGTCTTCCTTTCCCCGGACTCAGGGTTATGAGTTAATGCTCACTGACAAGGTGACTGGAGGTGGAATCACTGGGGAGATGCACCCCAGACCATGTCTGTGAGGGTCTAGAGAGGTTTAAAGTGGAGGAAGAAACACCAACCCTGAATGTGGGGGGAGGGCACCATCCCATCTCCTGGAGTTCGAGATATAGTTAAAAATAAAAAAATAAAAAAAAAGAGGGAAGGGAACGGCAAGAGATAAGCACCATCGTTCAGAAGAATCCCTGATTCCCAACTGCATATGCAATGAGTCCAGCTGTCTCAAGCCCTACTACCGCCATACCCTTCCTGGCCACCATGGCCGGGGTATGTCTCTAAAATGTCAACCCCAGCAAATCCTTCTGTAAGTTGCTTTCGTCAGTAAGTTGTTTTATTTTGTAGCCTCCTTCACTCCCCCCCCCCACAAACCCCGCTCTGCACTCCTGTTCTTTTTTAGAGACAGGGTTTCACTGTGTAGCCCCGGCTGTCCCGGACTCACTCTGTAGACCAGGCCGGCCTGGACCTCACAGAGAGCCACCTGCCGCTGCCTCCTGAGTGCTGGGACTAAAAGGGTGCAACCTCTACTGCCTGGACTCTTTAGTCTCTCTTTATAGTGAGTGCCAGAACACAGAGCTCCCCAGGAAGTCTGCTGGATGTGTGAGTGAGGCCAGGAACCAGTGTCTAAAGTCATCTTCCCCTGACATGACACCTGACAGACAGAGCCAGTGTGATCCAGACTCCAGGCAGTACAGCCACCAGGGACATCACAGGCCTTGGGAGGTTACAAGAGAAACCTGTCCGAATGGCTTAAAAATAATGACATTTCTTATACATTACAGCAAGACCAGTCCAAGTATGGAAGCTCCAGGCCTGGTTAGCTGAGTTCCTCATCACGCCCCAGGCTGTTCAGTTTCTCCCCGAGTTGGCTAACTCCATCAGATTGGAATTTACTTCTTCCTAACTGCTCGGGGTAGGGGTGGGGGTGGGGGTCCGGCACAAGTGTGTATCCAGACTTCTGCTATGAAGGGCAAAGAAGAGCATTTTGAGAGGCCCGCCTTTACCCAGTGGTTTCCTGTTTGTGCTTCTGGTCCTTTCTGTTGGCTCAGGAGAGGGGGCCATCTTGGGTAGTTTAGAGAATGTGGTGTGAGTGGGGTGCATCTCCAGACAGGAAGGGGGTTCAGTTAGGGACGGAGAAGCAGGAAGGTCAAGTCCTCCTGGGTATCAGTCATGAGCCTTTCTCTCCTGAGAGCATACACTCACTCACTCACTCGCCCATTCTTTTGTTCACCCTACTGGTAGTTGCTAAGTGTCCGTCACATGTCAGCCCTGTGCTGGAGGTTATGAGCAACAGTAAACATGCCAGAAGAGCCTTCTCCCTGGCAGGAACTAACCTCCAAGAGGGAACAAAGCTGGGAACGTGTAAACAAATAAACAGGCTAATTACAGGTTGCGCCATAGCTTAGATCTGAAGTATTTCCAAAAGGCCTTTGTGTTGCTTGGGACCCAGTAAGAGACGGAAGAAGCCAGAGGTAAACCACAGTGGGAGGCGTCAGACCCCTGTGGGCCACACCCTGAGAGGGAACGATGCGGACTCCAGTCTCTCCCACCCTGTCTCTTAGGTGGCGGTCACGAGGAACAGTCTTGACTGCATGCACTCTTTCACCACGAAGTTCTGGCTCATCACAGGCCAGTCATGTTCAGAAACCTCTGGAATATGCAAAGCGAACCTTTATTCTTTTCAAGTTCATCGGCTCAGGCACTTCATCACAGCAACAGAAGGTACCCAACAGTGTCCCGTGAGTGTAAAATGGCAAGCCACAGTGCCGAGAGCGAACAGGGGCTCTTCCAGAGGTAGTTACAGAAGGCTGCCTTCTGAAGAGGCAGCATGGGATGGAGTAGGGAGCCAAGCGAGGCTCAGAGAAAAGCATTTCAGGTAGACAGACAAGCAAGTGTAAAGATCCCAAGGCAAGAGAGGGGTGGTTGGTTGGTGAGGCCGGAGCCTCACTGTGCCTAATGATTGATCAAAAGTTGCTCATGGCACCCAGCCCAGCTCCTGCCCCAGGCTCCAAACATCACAGCCCTTGATTCCAGAGCTTTCCCTGCCCAGACTTGCAGCTCCACTTGGGGCATAGACACAGCTGTGAGACCACAGAACAATGGGCTTGGCCCTGGGAAGCGGCAAGTGGCTACGAACACACTAACAAACCAAGCCATGAGTGGGTCAAAGGATTACTGAGCACTGCCTAGTTTATGTAGCAATTTCTGGCACCATAGCCACCAGGAAATACAAAAAGGACGGGCAGGCAATGGTGAAACTCCTTTCTCTGTGTACACTCAGACCTCTCTCCCATGGACTTATCCTCCCTACCTCCTCTGTTGTGGGGGAGCAGGTCCAAGTAGCTCCAGTTCCATCTGGAGGCAGGGGACTAGCGCTGCTGAGCGTAGCAGTTCTACCAGGGCCTGCGGAGGGAGGTTGGACTTCTCAGTGGGAGCGTGTCACCCCTGTCACCTTTCTGCAGCTTGCTCACTGTGCCCCAGGGCTGTAGGTCCCCTCACTGATCATGCACACCTCTTGCAGAGCACTGCGGGCTCCTGCTGCGAAGTGCACAGAGAAAGGAAGGGCCAGGCCTCAATACCTGCTTCAAGGGCACTCCCCCAAAGACACCTCCTCCCCGTCCCTGGGCTCTAAAGGTGGGTTCACCCCCTTCCCTCTTAAAGGGTCTTCCACCTCTCAGTAGGACCACAGGTCGGTGGGCAAACTTTCAATACATGGGCCTGTGAGGGGGCATCTACAAATTAAAGCCACAGCAATGGGGTGTTTGCTCACTTTTGAGACAAAGTCATATTATGCTGCCTAGGCTGGCCTCCACCTCCTGGGCTCAAGCAATCCTCTTGCCTCGGCCTCCCGAATATCTAGAGTGATTGTCACCATATCTGCGTCACCACTCTTGGTATTAGATTCAAAATGTCCCCCTGTCCTCTCGTTCCCTCTTCCCTGCCCCTGCTCTCCCTTCCTTTTTTCCCCCTCTTATGCTAGGAGTTAACCCAGGGCCCAATGCATGCTGGGCAGTGATTCTACCATGGAGCTTTGGAGCTAGCCCCCACCGACTTCACTTTAGATCTTTTTCCCTTGAGGCATCTGTGACACCAGTGGAGCCAGTGGAGCCTACCAATGAGGACCGTCAGTCTAATGCTCTCTCCCTGGTCCATGTTCCTGGTCACCAGCCGCTCAGTCCCTTGTGTGCCCCCTTTTCTGTGAGCCCTGGCGATGTCCTCCTCACACCTGTGCATAGCTGGTCTTCCTGGCCTTTGGCTCTTGGCTGTGGGAAAGTTTACAGAACTGACGCGCTCCTACTGTCAACATGATGGTACCCCACCCCCTGGGTCCTGAGGACAGGATTGTTTGTCACTCAAGGGTGAGGATTTTGACTGGTTACTTCCGGGGTGGCTGGCAGCATTAGGGATCGTGAAGCTGAGCTTTCTCTGGAGGATCCGCATTTGGACCCAGCCCCCCTACCCCTCTTCTTTCTGGGCTGGTACCAGGGACCCCAATTATGAGGTGGGGGAGGGGCCGGAAAGGCACCACCCCACCTTTCAGACAAGTCCAAATCCCGGCTCTGCCCAAGCTGCTTAGGAAATCATCAGAAGAAGGGCTTGGTGGTCCCCAGGCCCATGGCCCTTGCTTTGCAAATGAGGAAACAGGGGGACGCCCCCCCCCCCGAGAAGTGACAGGGCTCTGGGCCTCAGCATTCATAGTGGGGTGCACTAACTCATCCAGGGCTCAGGGGTAGCATCGGGCCTTTGCCTCCCTGACTTCTGAATCTTCAAACTGTCTTCTTCCTGCCTGCTCCCCACTTCTGATAACGGGCCTAGGCTGTGATGGGCATTCTTAGTTTGTCTCAAAGCAAATGTTGCTTCCTCTTTAAGTACAGATGGAGGACCGACAACTGATTATTGACTCAATGAGTGTCATTTCCCACTTTGCACTTATCCCGTAGCATAAAAATAGGACTTCTGTAAAGATAAAAGTGCCTATGTCCGGCTCACGCAATTAGGTAAAGGCAGCCTCAACGGGCATGTCACTGTGGCTGAGTGGCAGTCTGACTGTGGTCACCTAATTGAAGTCAGCAAATGGTGGGTGCTCTCTGTGTCTCACGCTGGCAAATGGTGCAGGGTAGATGTGTGGAGACCCAAGGGGCTGCCTCTTGAGAAGGGCTCCTGGTCTCCTGTGCACACAGAGATTTGATCCATCATAGGGACTGTCTGCTACAGAGCCCAGTCAGGTCCCTACTCAGTCACACAGGGGCATCTAGACTGGCTGAGACACTTGGGCTCCCAATTCCTGGAATAGGGGGCAGGGAATAAGGCAAGTTTTGGCCCAGGAGACCAGACATGAAATGAAAGCTGTCTTCGGCAGGCATGCTTCTGGCTTTTTCTTCAAGTGGTATTGTGACTGTGGGATTGGTTAAAACATTGAATTTCAATTTTGTACACACAACCCTAAGGGGCCTGGGGCAATGGGGGGGTGTTGGAAATGAGCCCCAGCCTTAGGATTTACCTGCCAAGTGTTCGATTAAGCTGCGTAGGTCTGTTTCCACCACCCTGTCTTTCAAATATTTATGTGGCAGATTATAGGCAAGCTTCAAAGGCAAGGAAATGCAAATCTGTTCTATAAATCATAGAATAACACAGCTGCTGTCTTCCTCGGAGTGACAGCTATGAACACCAGCATTCCTGCCTGCAGAAGAAGTGGCAGGAGCTAGCCTCGCGTGTACAGCTAGGCCCAGAGTGTTTGTGTAATTGTGTGTGCGCGCGTGCGCGCATGTGTATGGTGTCTTTGTATGTGTGTATCTCTGTGCACATACATTCATTTGTGTGTATGTATGTGCACAAGGTTGCTTACGTGTGTGCATGGGAGTTGGGAAGGGAACAGGAAGTTCTAATGATATTTTCATTTTTGCAGAACAGCAGATTAACAATAAACAAGCCATACCCAGCATTTAAAGAGTTAACTTTCTTTTTTTTCTTCTGTGAATCTTCAAAGTGTGCAGAGACCAAGTGTTACCTGATGTCTGAGGCTCTTAAGAACTCGAGATGTTGGGGGACTGGAGACGGCAGCGGCTTTGGATTTGGGAAAATGTACCCAGAACTTCACCCTAATGGGAAAAGTCAACAAGCAACCGTGAGGATTCCAAAATGAATTTAATTTAGCCTGAATGAATAAAAAAGAAACTGTGCATTGCAAATAGTTATGCAAATTAACTTCTGCCCCCAGGGCCTCAGCAATCTGCCAGTGGAGGCCCCAGTGTGCCAAAGATGAGGCTTCTGTGGGCTCCCTTCTGCTGTTGCCATGACACAGCCATTTGGTACATTGGTGCTCAGTGACACATTAACATCTACCAAGACTAACACTTGAGTTGATGGTCCTTGCCACCAGCTGGCCTGGGCCTGGTGTTGTCCTGTGGGAACACCTGGGGAAGGCTGCAGTGTAGGGTGTAGAGGTTGGAGGGCAGGTGGTGAGCGCCTGGGACTGTGATGGGAAAGGCCTTACCCAGGGTTCTGTGCGAGTGTCTCAGCTCACTTAGGCAACAGTGGGAATTCTCTGGGTCAGACCGGAAGGGATCACTGAGTAACCAGGTCATGGGAGAGGAAGGGCTGGAGCTGGGCTTCACAGAGCTGGGTAAGGACTGGACTTCCGCCAGGGCTCTCCGGCATCACCTGGCTTTTACTTTTTCTCGGTGCTGGTTTCTAACAGAACTGCCAACAACTGGCAGATTTTTATACCGATAACTTTTGACACTGGCGGATTCCTAGTTGACTAATCCCAGGGAAGAACCATTTTTGGCTGAACTAGGATAGGGTGCCTATGCCTGGACCAATCAACAACAGGAAGAGGACTCTGAGCCACGTAAACACGCAGCTCTTAAGGTGGCCGTCTGGTGATGTGATAAGGGAGCTTTCTAGCACAAGGGGTGATGAAGATCTGAACAGAAAGCCTAGAAACAAGGGAGCTGGGAAAAGAGAACAGACATTGCAAGGGAAGGAAGGGCCTGGGACCATCAGGATCCATGAGTTATGAAGACTCCAATAAGTTGTCCTTGAAGCTTAGTTTCCCCTGGAACTTAATGACAGTAAATCCCCTCCCTTCCTCTGCATCCCCAGTCTCCACCCACATGGCAGCTCACAACAGTTTGTGACTCCAGCTCAAGGTAATCTGACTCCCTCTTCTGGCCTCCAGGGATACTGCACCCATGTGGCTCACATACATGCAGGCAAAACACTCATACGCACAAAATAAAAATCAACTTGAAAATACTGTGAGCTCTTTGCTTTCTTGCTTTGTGTTAGCCAGCTTTCTTTTACTATGATAAAATGACTCAGAAAACCAATTAGTAAGAAAGAAAGGTTATTTTGGGCATGCCTCCAGAGGTTTTATTCCATGATTGGTTCACTATTGTTTTGAGGACTGTGGTAAGATCGTTAATACTGGCAGGGAAGGCAGGATAGGAGGGCACCTTAGGCTTCTTGGGAATGAGCAAGGTCCCCATATCCAGTTCGAGGACACAGACACATGACCAGATTTTCAACCAGGCTTCACTTCTTAAAGGTTTCTACAACCTCCCAATAATGCCAAGGTGAGCATCAAGCTTCTTTCTGCCACGTGGGCCTGGGCCTTTGGGGACAGTCGGGCTCCGCTCTGCAGCACACTCCTCAACAAGATGGGTGACAGACAGCCTCTTTGTAGCTGCATGAAAACCTCTCCCTGGCAGGAGCCTCCTGCCCCTTCTGCCCTTGGGTTTTCATTAGTCACTTTTAGTACCTTTCTGCAGAAAATGTCCCCTCACCAGCCATATCAGCATCACCTGGGAGCTTGTTAAAAATGTGGGACTGTGGAGGTGGCTCCACAGGCAAAGTGCTTACCGTGCAAACGTGGGGGCCTGAGTTTGACCCTGAGCACCAGGTGAGAGACAGGTGTGATAGGACCCGTACTCAGGAGGAGGTGTGTTTAGAACTCACTAGAGAATCACAGATGAACAGCGGCTCTACCCCCCATCCCTTTCTTCCGTAGCTGGGAGCTGCTTCTCTGGGTGTCTCTGTTCATCCTAGAGTCTGCGATGTGACTGAGCCTCTGTATCAGAGGAGGAATCTTGAACCTCACACCCCACACCCCATAATACACATTAGATAAGGCTTCCTGTCCTGAGCCCATAGGATAGGGGATCTGAAGAGGAGTGCAGTAGCAGGCACCTCCCCAAAGAACTCAAGCCAGCAAAAGTTCAGGCTTCAGGAAATGTGATTAGAAACACAAGAGCCACTGTCCCAAACCAGCACACCAGTCACGCTGCTCTTGTCTCTAAGCTGCTGTTGGACTTTGCCAGAGTTGATCTGGGCTGCTCCACCTGCCCAGCAGGCCTGAAGCCCCGGGGGGGGGGGGGAGGAGGTTAGTAGAGAGTACCCCCAAAGATCTGAGGAGTGGGTAGGGTGTGGCTGCAAAGCGAGACCCTGTCTCCTGCACCTGGGTAGGGCCAGGGTGGATCTGGCTTCAAGGTGAGGCCTGGACGTTAGCACCGATGTAGAGCTCCCGGTCACCTGGCCTCGGCAGGCAGCAGCCTGGGTGCTCACTCATGCCCTGCACAGTATTTATTGCTAAATTATTGTCCAGGAGGGGTGGTACTGGGCTTCCTCCATCCCCGGGTATTTATTGCTGTACACAGTGTATGTTTGTGATATATAAGGTTTTCTTTATTTTGTATATGATCAATAAACGCCTTTTAAAGAGAAAAACAAAACAAACAGCAACAAGACCAAAAACTAACTGCTTTGTTTTTGACACTCTGAGTCTCCAATATTCTTATTCTAAAGGGAGGGGTCATTGCTTCTTCTTCTTCTTCTTCTTCTTCTTCTTCTTCTTCTTCTTCTTCTTCTTCTTCTTCCTCTTCTTCTTCTTCTTCCTCTTCTTCTTCTAAGATTTATTTATTATGTATACAGTGCTCTGCCTACAATTACACTCGTAGGCCAGAAGAGGGCACCAGATCTCATTGTAGATGGTTGCGAGGCACCATGTGGTTGTTGGGAATTGAACTCAGGACCTCTGGAACAGCAGACAGTGCTCTTAACCTCTGAGCCATCTCTCCAGTCCCAGGTCATTGCTCCTTACACCTGCACCTCTAGCACTGCTGAGGCAGAAACTGACGATCTGGGAGCACTTGCTGGCCAGCCAGTTTAACCAATGTGATAAGCCCCAAGCTGGGGAAAGTCCCTATCTCAAAATTAAAGGGGAGAGTTGATCCAGCAAGATGTCCCAGTGGGTGAAAGTGCTGCCACACAAGACTGAGGACCCAAGTGTGATCCCAAGGATCCACGAAAAAAGCCGATGCCACGACACGCATCTGTAATCCACGAAAAAAGCCAATGCAACAGCATGCACGTGCAATCTCTGTGCTTTTACACGGAGATGGGAAATGGATATGTGAGAACTGCCTTGAGGGCCAGCCAACCTGGAGTACACAGCACAACAGACCCAAGAGACAGCCTGCCTCAATAAGGGAGCAGGAGAGAACCAACGCCTGAGAGCTGTCCCCTTACCTAAACATGTGCGCTTGGTGAGCTAGTGCCCACACAAAATAACGATCAAGTAATGAAAAATTACAATGGAGATTGATAGAGGAGGATACTTGAAATCAAGCTTTTGTGTTCACATGCACACAGGCAGGTAAGCACACACACATACACACACTCACATATATAAGCACTAACACACACACACAGAGAGAGAGAGAGAGAGAGAGAGAGAGAGAGAGAGAGAGAGAGAGAGAGAGAGAGAATGTTGACTATTGTCTCTCTACTTCCACACCACGGACTGAGAATCTGCTTTCTTTTCTTTTTAAATTTATTTTCAGATTACATCTCAGTTGTTATCCCCTCACTTGTATCTTCCACTTCCTATTCCCCCCCCTCCCTCTTTCACCCTACTCCTCTCCCCTAGGTCTGTGACAGAAGGGGACCCAGTCCCCCACTATAAGATCACAGCCTATCAGGTCTCTTTCTAGTAGATTGCTTACCTTTCCTCTGAGTGCCACCAGGCCTCCCCACCAAGGGGAAGTGGTCATATAGGGGACTCCAGCGTTCATGTCAGAGTCAGCCCCTGCTCTCCACACAACTGTGGAGAATGTGTTGTCCATTGGCTGGATCTGGATAGGGGGTCTAGGTTTACTACTTGCATTGTCCTTGGTTGGTACAGTAGTTTGAGCAGACCCGCTTGGGTCCAGATCCGCCAGCCTTAATGGTCTTCTTGTAGGTTTCTAGGATCCTCTGGGTCCTTCTGTTTCCTCATTCTTCCTTACCTCTCACCTGGAGTACCAATAGGAAATCCCAGCATCTGTCCCAATCTTCGGCTAAGTGAAGACTTTCAGGGGACACCTCTGTTGGTCTAGTGTCCAATTATAAGTGAGTATAAGATACCATGTGTATCTTTCTGGGTCTGGGTTAACTCACTCAGGATGATCATTTCTAGTTCCATTTGCAGATGAAAATGGAAACAATGATAAAAAAGCAGAGACAGAAGAAAGCCAGGAATGAGAATCTGCTTTCTAATAAGACACCAGGCCTGTAGGCTGGAGAGATGGTTCGGCCATTTGAGGCTGGGCTCACAGCCAAAAATGTAAGACATCAGAGCTAGGATTTGGAAATGTTTTGCCTCTCAAAGGCTCAGCACCTGAAGCCTAGTGTCCGGTGTAATGCTGTTGAGGGGCGGGGAGCCTTTAAAAGATGACGAAACCAAGGAGCGCTGGAAGGGATTAACGCAGTTCTCACAGGGCTGATGGGCCCTGCATACTTGCCACGTTCTTGCTACCCAGTCACACACGTGCCATGCCATATTGAGGCAGGCGACAGCACTAGACTTTCTAAACAACTGTCTTAAGCATCTCCTTTATACATTATTGAGCACTGGTTATTTTATTATAGCATCAGAAGATGGGCAGAGGTAACGTGATAGTTTTTAAGCGCGACAGTCTAAAAGTCACTGCTCCCGCGCATGGGGGTGCATGCCTTTAATTCCAGCACTTGGAAGGCGGAGGTGGGTGAATTGATGAGTCTGAGGCCAGCCTGGTCTGAAAATAAAACAAAGTAAAATAAAGGCACTGTTTCAAACATTTGCAAATGGATCTTATAACCTTTGTTTACAATGCCTGAATCGATATTTTTGTCAATAATTTCCCACTATATCAAAGGCAACCATATCTAGGAACCCTGACTTTCCTATCCTTACTACCGCTGACCAACCTACCACTGATTTTTAATTATCTCTTGCGTTGCCTCATTGGTTTTCTTTTTCTAACTGGTTAGCTTCCTGCTTCTAGCAGACTCAAGCAGATGCACTTGTCAGTGAGCCTCCGCATTTATTAAGCGGGTTAAACACGACTTATGATGCCTCATTTGCATATTTACACTCCATCCAACTTTACTGTGTAATTATCTTCCTTCCAGTAGGACCAGTTTTCAATGGCGGCTTTGTGAGGAATTGTGAATGGTGTCGCAAGGAACCTATTATTAATTACGAAGTGCTATAATTTGTGGACATTTATGTTTTTTAAAAGAAATTAGAAGGGATTAAAGATTATTTCTGGAGTGAGTCTGGTGTACCTGTGTTCTAATATGCCATTTCAAGGAGTAGGGACTGTGGAGGCCTCATGCCTGGTGGGCTAGGAATTGCGGTAGGAGCACGTTATACACAGGCATTTGCCATCATGAGGTCAGCAAAGTATTTCTGTAGGGACCACATTATTACTTAAGACCTTGTAGGCCACATGGCCCCTTGTCCTAAATCCTCAGCTCTGCCACTGAAGGGAGAAAGCTGATGAAGATAGTTACAATTCAAACAAGCCTGCGTGTGCTTGTGTTTAGAGGCCTTTACTAGGTGCCCCTTCCAATCACTCTCCACCCCACCCTCATTTTGAAGATGGAGTCTTTTGCTGAACCAGAATCCTGCTGGTTCAGTGCTGGAGTTACAGGAACATGTAGCCATGCTCAGCTCCCCACGTGGGCACTGGGGATTTGAACTTAGATCTTCATGCTTGCAGAGTGACTGCTCTTATCGACTTGAGCATCTCCACAGCCCCCGGACAGGTGCCGAGGGCTGGAGAGTGGCCCCAGTTAAGGGTGTTACTGCACGTGCAGGGGACCTCAGTCCAGTTCTCAGCACGCACATGGGGCGGCTTGCAACGGCGTGTACCTCCAGCTCTAGGGGATCCGATGCCTTTTTCTGGATTCAGAGAGACCCTGCGTACTTGTGATGACCACTCTCTAGATATACACATGCACATAAATAAAAATAAAAATAAGGAGAGAGACAGACAGACAGACAGACAGACAGACAAAGACACAGAGACAGAGAGAGAGACAGAGAGAGACAGAGGAAGATTTCTTTTGGAACGTGCAATGAACCTGGAAATCAATTTGGACAGAACTGATAGCTTAACAACAGTAAGTTTTTGGAGTCTCAAATATTGCAGATCTCCTCATATTTAGATTTTCTCTAATTCCTTCCATAGTTTTTAGTGTGCGGGTCTTGTTCGTTTGTTTGTTTTAAGTGGTTTTGGTGTATGTGCATGGGTGTCTTGCCTGCATGTATGTGCACTGCATGTGTGCTTGGTGCCCACAGAAGCCAGAAGGGGACATCAGATCCCCTGGAGCTGCAATGACAGATGGTTGTGAGGTACCACGGAAATGATAGGAACTGAACCCTGATCTTCTTGAAGAACAGCCAGTGCCCTTAACTGCTCAGCCACCTCTCCAGCCCGCAATTACAAGTTTAGTACAAGCTTTGTAGAATCCATTCATTGGTATTGTGTCGCATATTTTGTTGCTATTATAAGAGGCATTTTACAGCTTACTTTCCACTTGTTCCCTGCCACTTTTCAGAATTGAATTGATTTTGTGTATTGATCCTGTTCTCTGTGATCTTACCAAGGCCAGTTGTTAATCTCATATCCTTTTTTGGTAAATTGATTAAGTATTTAATAGGTACATAATGTTGCCCTGTGCGAATTAAAAAAAAAAAGCAGTTTCATTTCTCTTTGACTAATCTGTAAGCCTTTCTTTTTTCGTGCCTTTCTTATTTATTTACTGGATGAGGTAGGAATATAAGGTTAAATGGAAGGGATTCAGTAAATATTCTTATCTTTAAATTTGATTACATTTTATTTGTTCTGCATGCATGTGTGTGGTGTGGATGTGCAGGTCAGAGGACAATGTATTGGTTTTCTCTTGCTACCTTAGGGGTCCCAGGGATTGAACTCAGGTCCTCAGGGTTGATAGCAAGCATCCTTACCTGCTTAGCGGCCTAACGTTATCTTAATCTCCATATTGCTGGGAAAGCTTTTTTGTATTACACATAGCTTGGTGGGTTTTTTTCTTTCCCAAGACAGGGTCTCTTTGTGTAGCCTTGACTGTCTTGGATTCACTTTGTAGACCAGGCTGGCCTCGAACTCACAGTGATCCTCCTGCCTCTGCCTCCCAAGTGCTGGCTACACATAGTTATATATATATATATATAGAATGTGGATACAGTGAAAATGAAAGAGATTTGATTTTCTGAAAAGTGCGTTCTTCCTAAATAGACAAATGTTATTCATTACCAAAACTTTAACTTTTCTCCGGGCTGGGAGGTGCCTCCCTGGGTAAAAAGCTTGACATGTAAGTGTGAGGGCTGGGTCCTGGGTCTGCAGAGCCCACACAAGAGCCAGGCAGGTATGCCATCGCTAGAGTAGCTGGAGGCAGCAAACTCCGGGTTCCCAGAGAGACCTGCCTCAATACACAAAGCGGAGACTGAATGAGGAAGAAACTCAGTGTCAGCTTCAGGTCATTGCAGTTATGTACACATGCTTGCACCACACACATGAGCACACACCAGGCATACATACACATGCAAAAATAAAACAAGACATAATTTAAAACAAAAAATGCTAAAGAAACTTTTTTTTTTTTAATTTTTCAATTCTCAACTAGGGGCTGACTATTATTCAGTCTTTCATTAAAAATGTTCTTACAACTTTCCAGTTGCTTCTGGTTTTTTCCTTTATTTATTTACTTATTTTTATTATTTTGAGACAGGGTCTCTGTGTAACCCTGCCTGCCCTGCTACTCACTATATAAGCCAGGCTGAACTCAAACCATCTGCTTCAGTCTAAAACTTAGGTAGTTTTGGAAAGTTTTCTACAAAGCTAATAAAATGATGTCTTATAGGCATTGTTTCAAGTACGCAGGATTTAATAAAGTTAACCCTGGGTCAAGAGGCAAAACAAGAAACCAGTTGACAGGGATTAAAGAGTAGGAGGGACTTTGGAGTTGAAGGGTATTTAAGACAGCGGGGGGGGGGGGGGGGAGGGGGGGTTAGAAGAAGGGGCTTTGGGTGCTTTGAGCTAGCAAGCCTTTGGCCTTGGGTTTTCTGGCCTTTTCCTTCTGGACTGTCAGCTGAGCTAGTGAGCTTTCTAGGCTTTTCCCTCTGATATGTGAGCTGAGTAGGAAGGTCAACTGGGTACTTTCTCTGCCTCTCTGAGCTAGCAAGTTTTCACCTCAGCATCTGGTTCCTGAGTCTTTATTAGTAAAAGCAAACATTTGGGATTGTCATTTTTAAAAACAACATAGGAGTTTTCTATCTATCTATCTATCTATCTATCTATCTATCTATCTATGTATCTATCAATCATCTATCTACTATCAATTTATCCATCTCTGTCTACCTACTTATCTATAGCTCTGTTCAACATCCTTTCTTTGAAATTTTATTTCTCTCTCTCTCTCTCTCTCTCTCTCTCTCTCTCTCTCTCTCTCTGTGTGTGTGTGTGTGTGTGTGTGTGTGTGTGTGTGTGTGTGTGACAGAGGAGAGCTGTGGGAGTTTGTTTTCTCTTTCCACTGTATATATCCCAAGGACTGCATTCAAGTCATCACATTTAGCAAGCACCCTTACCTGTGGAGCCATCTTGCCAGCCTTTCAATATATTTATTTATTTTATTCTTATTTTTATTTTTGGTTTTCTTGAGACAGGGTTTCTCTGTGTAGCCTTGGCTGCCCTGGACTTGCTTTGTAGATCAGGCTGGCCTTGTACTCACAGAGATCCACCTGCCTCTGCCTCCCTAGTGGTGAGATTAAAGGCATGTACTACCACCATAGCCTGGCCTTAACATATTTTTTAACTTCCCAAAATATTGTCCAAATTGACCTGCACACTATTTAGAAGTTTTTTGTTTTGTTTCCCAATATTTGTGGATTTTGCAAATGCTTTTATAATTGTTTTCCAATTTAATTCAATTATATTCTAGCCAGAGAACATACTTTGTCTGATTTGAATATCTTAAATTTATTGGAAGTTGATTTATGATCCAGTGTGCCCTCTAAGATAAATATTCCTTGAAGAGAGCGTGATTTTGCAGTTGTTGTGTAGAATGCTCTAGAAATGTCAATAGAATTGATTGGTTGATAGTGTGACTTCAGCCCTCCTTATCCTTAGTGATTTTCTGTCTCTGGTTCTTCCAAATTCTGGGACAGGAATATTAAAATCTCTCTCTCTCTCTCTCTCTCTCTCTCTCTCTCTCTCTCTCTCTCTCTCTCTCCTCTCCCTCTCCCTCTCCCTCTCCCTCTCCCTCTCCCTCTCTGCAGTCTTGTCAATTTCTTTTTCCTTGTATTGTCAAGCTTTGTCACTAGATCATGTATCCTGAATACCATATGTATTCCTGATGGGTTGACTCTTTTACCATAACAACATACTTCTCTTTATCTCTTGGAAGATTTTTTTTCCTGTGAAATGTACTTTGATGTCTAGCTATGTTCTTTCCCTAGCTTTCTTATAATAGTGTTTCCCTGAAATGTTTTATTTAAAAATATTTGTTTCACTTTCATTTGTGTGCCTGTGTGTGAGTGTGTGCACGTGTGTCTGAGTGCTGGCTGAAGTGGCAGGTGTTAAAGGCCTTTGAGCTGGACTTGGTAGGGTGTGAGCCACCCAGTGTAGGCACTTGTAACTGAACTCAGGTTCTTGCAAGAGCAGCATGATCTCGTAACCACCGAGACATCTTTCCAGCCCCTTCTTTTACCATCTATGTTAGTTAATTTTCAGTTGCTGTAACAAAACATCTAAGAAAAGAGAGCTATTTAGCTCAGAGTTCTGGGAATTTACAAATACCCTACTGTCACCTTCTAGGCACATGGTAAGGGCTTCATAGTGGGAGGGCATCACTTGCAGGAGTGGGAAAGACCATGTGGCTAGAGAGGAATCAGGAGTGTGAGGTATGGAAACTGTGCTCTGTAGAAACCATTTTCGTAATAGCCAACCCACTTTCATGACAACCAGCCCACTCTCATAATGACCGACCCACTCTCATCAAAACCAACCCATGACAACCAGCCCACTCTCATCAAAACCAACCCATGACAACCAGCCCACTCTCATAATGACCGGCCCACTCTCATCAAAACCAACCCATGACAACCAGGCCACTCTCATAATGACCAACCCACTCTCATCAAAACCAACCCATGACAACCAGCCCATTCTTATAATAACCAACCCATGGCAACCAGCCCACTCTCATAATAACCAACCCATGACAACCCACTCTAACAATAAGCAACCCACTCTAAGAATAAGTAACCCACTCTCATGATAGCCAACCTACTCTCATATTAGCCAGCCCACTCTTGTGGAAATCGAATTAGTCCCTTGGTGAAGGTGGAGCCTCCATGACCTCATTTCCTCTTAAAGGCTCTATCTCCTCTCAACATCTTTACATTCGTAGTCAAATTTTAGCACAATTTATGGTGAGGTAAACTATGTTTAAACAAGAGATATGCATTTATATTAAAATACAATATATTAAAACAGTAACATTAAAATAATAAAGTATTAAGAAGACATTTGGCACACACCTATATTCCCAGAATTTGAAAGATGAGGCAGGAGATCAAGGCCAGCCTTTTTAAAAAGTCTTATATAGCTGGGTGCAGTGATGCACACCTTTAATCCCAGTACTCTGGAGGCAGAGGTAGGCGAATCTTTGAGTTTGAGACCAGCCTGGTCTACAGAGTGTGTTCCTAGATAGCCAGGGCTACACAGAGAATCCCTGTCTTGGAAAAAAATTGTTACTACAACATGAATAATTTTCTCTCCCTTTGCTGTGAAATATGGTAAAAATTGTCTTTTAATAGATGGTTTTACTTATTTGCATTTCATATAATTTTTACTATAGCTACATAGCAGTAGTGAGTCAGTTTATTTGTCCTGTTTTATTTTCTCCTATTATTTTGGACTGAGGACTTTCTACTATCTTGTTTAATTTTCACTATTGCCTTGTTAGCTTTGGTTTTTTGTTTTTTGTTTTTATTTTTGTTTTTTGTTTGTTTGTTTGTTTTGTTTTGTTTTGTTTTGAGACTGGGTTTCTCCATGTAGCCTTGGCTATCCTGGACTCTCTTTGTAGACCAGGTTGGCCTCAAACTCACAGATGTCACCTGCCTCTGCCCCAAAGTGCTGGGATCAGAGGTGTGCACTACCATGACCACCTCACTAACTTTGATTTTTTTAAAAAAAGTTCCTCTAGAGTTTACAGAATTTGTTTTCAACATATCATGGCTTGAGTTTAAGTATGATAGCATTTTACATGTCATGTGAAACATTATTCTCCTGATTCTTGTGTTTTTACTGGATTTGATCTACCTAAGATACATACACATATACACACACATAACATATATGTACATACATGTATGTATTAGTCCCACTTTACAAAACTGAGAAGCTCATCGTCTGTTTCTTAGATGCTCTTCCTGTACCCCCACCCTCTCCTCGCCTCCCCCTGGAAATCCTGTCTCACGAACCTCTGAGCATCTATAGACCTCTGGGTCTTTCCCTCCCCATGTGCTTTCATTTGGATGTTTTTCTAATTCACTTTCTTCAAGCTCACCAACTTATCCTGCAGTGTGTAATATGCTTTTAAGCATGTCAGAGCTTAAAGGGAGTTGTTCGCTGTCTTTGCTTCAGTTTGTTGACTTTAACTACTTTTCATTTATTCGTTCACTACACTCATGCTTTCTCTTAAATCCTTTAACACATCTATGATAGTATTTAAAAGTCTTCACCCGTTCATTTCATTGTCATCCTTTCTAGATTTGCTTCTATTGACTGATTTTTCTCCCTTTCATCATGTGTTACATTTCTTAGGTTTTTTTTTTGTTGTTGTTGTTGTGTTTTGTTTTTGCTTCTGTTTTTGTTTTTCGAGGCAGGATTTCTCGGTGTAGCCTTGGCTGTCCTGGACTCACTTTGTAGACCAGGCTGGCCTTGAACTCACAGCGATCCACCTGCCTCTGCCTCCTGAGTGCTGTGATTAAAGGCATGTGCCACCATGCCCTGCCATTTCTTAGTTTTAACATATCTAATTTTTGGTTGAATCCTAGATATTACAAATATTGGTCTATATTTTGTGGGTCCCTTTAAAGATCATCTAGTTTATTTTGGTGAAAAAATTAAAATAGTTTCAGATCAGCTTTACGTCTTTGAGCTTTTTAACCCCAGCACAACTGAACTGAAATTTCTTTGCCAATCTGGGGCAAAAATCATGGTGACTAACCCAGAAGCTTCCTGCCTGTGTTTATCTCTCTTTGATAGTTATTATTTCCTGGACCCATGGAATTTCACTTCCAGCATATGCATTTTATAATTCATCCAAGGTCTTAGAAATTTCTAGAACTCCTTCTGGGTTGTTTTTTTCAATCCGACAACCAATTCCAGGGGCTCCAGCCTTTCTGAGTTCTCCTGGCTGGCGCTGCAGTTCAGTGAGGCCGCCATACCCTGCCTAGGTCCCTTCACTCTGGTGCATGCTGGTGGTGGGTGCCGAGTTGTGGGGGCTCTGAGGAGGGCTGCAGGAGTGCTGGGGATCCCAGCCTTGGGACGCCTGCCTCTCAGTCGCTGAAAATACCCGATTCACACATTTTGTCAGCTTTCCAGTTGTTTTCCCCCACTTCATACTGG
Organism: Acomys minous; assembly: GCF_964271855.1. NCBI lineage: Eukaryota > Metazoa > Chordata > Mammalia > Rodentia > Muridae > Acomys > Acomys minous. Next base: position 58,558,560 of record NC_140496.1, on the reverse strand, counting down.
TTGCTTAGCTCTGGCCAGGAATAGTCCTGTTCCAATTTAACTTTTATGCCTCCCTCGTGAATGCTCTGTCCTAGTCAACTAAAAGTAGTTCTCTGTCCTTATATACAGCTGGGTGTTTTGTTGACTCTTTCTAGAATGGGCTTTTTATGCCTAAGCTGTTAATGAAACTTTCTCAAAATTCACCATTTCTAGTGGGTGGTAGATTATGCTTGTAGTCCCAGTACCTGGAAAACAAAGACAAGCTTGCAAATATCAGGCCAGTGTGGGCTAGGTAGGTTTGTCTCAAAACAAAAACAAACAAACAAACAACAAAAAACGATGAAATCTCACCTTTTCCTGAACACCTCCTCAATTAATCTGTTCATTTTATTTAGGCAATAGCTCTTTGTTGTGGTCTATAATTGGTTTCTGCTACATTAAATTGCACTGCTGGCCATAAGATGGCTTGTCTGTTTATACGAAGTCTGTGTGTGTGTGTGTGTGTGTGTGTGTGTGTGTGTGTGTCTGTAGATCAGACATTAATGATCACTGTCAGGCGTCTTCCTCAGCTATCTCCCATCTTATTTTTAGAGACAAAGTCTCTGTCTTAGGCCTATTATTGCTATAATGAAATGCCATGACCAAAAGCAAAATGGCATGGAAAGGGTTAATTTGGCTTCCGCTTCCATATCACTGTCCATCATTGAAGGAAGTCAGGACAGGAACTTCAACAAGGCTAGAGCCTTGAGGCAGGAGCTGATGCAGAGGCCGTGGAGGGGTGCTGCTGACTGGCTCTCTCAGCCTGCTTTCTTATAGAACCCAGACCAGCCCAGGGATGGCACTAGCCACCATGGACTGGGCCCTACCACATCAATCATTAATCAAGAAAATGCCCTACAGGCTTGCCTACAGCCCAATGTTTTTGTCAGTTAGTTAGTTTGTTTTGTTGTGTTTTGTTTTTTGAGACAGGGTTTCTCTGTGTAGCCTTGGCTGTCCTGGAATGTAGACCAGGCTGACCTCGAACTCACAGCGATCCACCTGCCTCTGCCTCCCGAGTCCTGGGATTAAAGGCATGTGCCACCACGCCCGGCAGCCTGCAGCCCAATCTTATGAAGACATTTTCTCAATTGAGGTTCCCTCCTCAGTGACTCTAGCTTGTGTCACGTTGACAAAACTGGGCAATACAGTCTCTTACTTGACCTTGAACTCATCTGTTTGGCTAGACTGGTTGGTCCATGAGCCTCTGGGATCCTTCTGGTTTTGACCCCTGTTTTCTCCCAGTACTGGGGTTCTAGGTACACATCACCATGCCTGGCTTTTTATGTGGGTGCTGGGGATCTGAACTCAGGTCTTCATGGTTGCTGTATTAGTCAGATTTCTCTAAAGGAACATAACTGATCGAATGAATATACACATATGTATATATATTAAATGAATATATGTATGTATAAATATATAAATACAATGTAATACTATAAAATAAGCATACATATGGGGTATATATGCGTGGTTTATTAGAGTGCCTTACAGGTTGTGATCCAGCTAGTCCAACAGTGGCTGTCTACCAACAGAAAGTCCAAGAATCCAGCAGTTTTTCAGTCCACAAGGCCGACTGTCTCAGCTGGGCTTTGGTAGATGCAGGAATCCTGAAGAAGTGGGCTCTCGTGCCAGTGAAGGAAGGAACTTCCCAGTGAGAGCAAGAACAGCAGGCGAAGAACAGAAAACGTCTTTCTTCCTTGACCTTTATATGGGCTGCCACAAGAAGGTGTGGCTCACATTTCAGGTGTGTTTAGAACCTCGAATGATCCAATTAACTAAAATTCACACACAGGTGTGCCCAGACCCTTGGGTTTTAGTTAATTCCAGATGCAGTCACGTTGACAACCAAGACCAGCCAGCACATTTGCACAGTAAGCACTCTTTCCACTGAGCCGTCTCTCGCAGCTCGTGGCCATGTATTTTTGTAAGAACTCGGGGCAGTATTTTTACTTATGACTTTGCTGATGATTATAAACAGAAGCTTAGAAATAGAAACAGCCCATCTTCCTCTTACTCATTTTGTTGCCAACCCACTCAAGACAACTTAGCTCTTCCTCGTTACATGGGCACTGACTGTCCTTCCTAGTAAAGTCTGGCATAGATGCAATGTACCATGGGAAATAAAAGCTGCATATCAAAGGCTCATTTGATGGGCACTTTAAATGCCCTGCGTGGGGGTGGGGTGACCCCAGAAATAGTTTTATATGGGAGTTGTGTCTATTTATTTATTTTTAATTTTTAAATGTATGTTTAGTTTTTGTGTAGTACTGTCATACCTACATGTATATATGTGTACCACATGTGAGTCTGGTGCCCTTGGAGACCAGAAATGGGTATCAGATTCCCTGGACCTTATATTACAGGCAGTTGTAAATCTATAAGTTTGCAAAGGACAGGTATTTAAACTATATGAGTCCCTCTCTTTCTCTGTTGACTTATTTTTAGCCAGTCTCCCCTTGGTCAGGTATAGTGAGAAATTTGTTTTGTTCTGTTTTTAAACACAGAAATGTTATGGGAATAAGTTTTTGTTTTACTTGTGGAATACGGGGCTGCTTCAGACTGTCCCCAGCAGCAGACTATGGTCTGCCTCATGGGCTGGCAGGGGTGTGTCAGGGTTGGTAGCCAGCTGATGGGCTCTGGGAACAGTTTGCATCCTGGGAGTTCTGACCTAAGCAGTGTTTAATTCCTTGAGAATTCCCAATACTCTGGCATCACTAGGAGGCAAGCTGCATTGGGGGAAATGGGTCATTGGGGGAGTACCTTGAAAGACATGCCCTTCCCCCTGCTTTTTCCTTTCTATTACTCTTTACTTCCTATTAGTAATGCAGTGAACAACCCTTGCCCCCCCTTGCCTTCCCCCAGCTGCTGCCATGACGCTTGCCCACCATAGGCACACATCCACAGAGCAAGACAGCCACAGATTCAAAATCCTTTCTTCAGTTATTAAACTTGAGTGTTTTATTACAATAATAATAATCTGGCTAATCTACCAGAAAAACATATCTAGGAGTTGTAAGACCAGAGGGACTATGGAACGTGAATCTGCTTCACAGCGCCCACTGCGGACGCGTCCAGAGAGAGGAGGAAATAGGTCTAGTTGTGCAAAGCCAGGAGCTAGTCCATGGATGTCTGTCAATCCAGGCCTGCCAATGGCAAGCAAAGGAACCCGCTCTATTTGGTTCCTAGTGAAGGAGACCGTGTCAGAAGTAGACTACCTGCAGTGTGTACAGATTAAGAACAGTTTTCTGGATGGGAGAGATTATGTAAAGGCCCCCTCTCAGAATTCCTCTCTGTTTAGGGCACAGTCCTGGAGAAGAGCAAACAGGAAGTTGCATGTGTTTCAATGAATTTTAGATAGTAATAATGTAAGTTTTTGATCAATCAAGTTAGAGGAAGCCTGAGTTAGCTTATCCTCTCTGGAAAGCACTATAAAATGGCTGTTGCATGAAGGAGCCGATCGAAGCATATGCTACCTTAACTGTAGTACAGTGTATGACAGAGGCGTCTCGGCCATCAGATGCTGACACAGTAGGATATATGGATTTTTTTGGGGGGTGGGGATCATTTACTACCATAATCTCTACATAACCATTATAACCATTCGCTCACTTTTTGAGACACGGCCTCACAACGTAGCCTACCTGGCCTTGACCTATGTACGTAGACCAATCTAGCCTTGAACGCAAAACAGACCAGATGTGTGCCTTTGCCTCCTTAGTGCTGGGGCCAGAGGCCTAAAACTTAGGGCTGCTTTCTCACTGAGTCCCACAAAGCTGGGTTTCCCCACGGAGGGAGGCAGAGGGAAGCTTAAGCACGCATGTGTACCCAGTCCTCTGCATTAGGGTTCTGCCTACTGTGTCCTTGGCGATAAAGAAAGAGACGTGGGTATTTTAAACGCTGACTCTACGGCCACAGCTCTAGCATGGAGTACTCTTCTGTACAGCCAGCATCCCTTCATTGTCCCAAGCAAAGGCTAAAGACATGTTGAAGCTAGTTTATGTGAGCTGGACCATGGGCTCCCCTCCCCCCCACCCCGGGATCCCCATGCCCCATGTCCACCCCATGGCAAGATCCCACATCCTATTCAGGAAAAGCCATATGTCCTAGGGGGACAACCAGGTTGCCAAGGCGGAAGACTCTCAATTTTAGGAAGACTGGAGGGAACAAATGAAGCATGGTCAGAGCGAGGATGTGTTTTGCCTGGGTGTCTATGTCTGTAGGGGGCATTTTATGTCTGTTGACATCGTAATTCAACTACCCTTTCCCTTCTTTTGTCTTATTCTTTCCTTTTGAGCCAGGATCTCTAGACCAGACTTGCTTCTGGGAGCCAGCAGTGGCGAGGCCAAGCCACGTGCTTGGGGGCTGGGGAGCAGGTCCAAGCCCCAGGTCACCAGCCCTCATGGCCTGCCTTGCTTCAGTCCTTCTTGTCTGGTTCCATGAATTCACAAATTCTCCATTGCTGGAGCTTGTGGGTGTTGGATTTCTGTCTTTTTTTTTTTTAAACTGGAAAAAAAAAAGTCCTAAATAATGTACCAGCTAAGGCAGCAAAATTACAGAGCTTGATTAAAAAAAAAAAAAAGGGCAAATGCAGACAAAATGGGGAGAAGATATCTGGTAATTCATAGGAACAAAACAGCCACAGGATATCAAATGTGCAGTGTGGGGTGTCTGCACCCCAGGGAACAGAGAGCAGCATCCTAGGGTACTGAGGAAGGAGGCCTTGGGATTTAAGCTCAGGGAGAGCCAGGGCCCCCGTGATGGTTTCACTGAGCAGGCAGATGAGGTGTGGAACAGAAGGAGCTTTTTCCTCCAAGGAGAGAGCTATGAGGAAGGAGGCAGGAGACCCTGTGTTAAGACGGGACACCCATGGGAAGGAGGACATGACACTCCTAGGTATGGATTAAGAAGGTTTCCTGTGGATGAAAGGGAGAGCAGAGCCAGGTACACAGACTGAACTGAGCTGTGCTGGGGGAGGGGGGTTTGGGGAGGTGGGGGGAGCAAAAGAGGAAGAGACGTGAGAGAGGAGAGGGAGGCCAAGAGAAGAGGTGTGGACCGAGTGGCCAAGAGGCAAAAGATACCAACATAGCCAAAATGGACAGGTCATATAGGCAGGGGCCCAGTTCAGTCCCTGGTCTGGAGAGTTGAGGGTATGGTGTGGGGTATGCCAGCTGGGATGACCCTGTTGAGAGCCTGGGGGCCAGTGTTGCTTTGATATCCAATAGTGGCCTCAGGCATTTGTGCTGAGTGTGAGGCCCGACACTGTATACAAAGCCCCATAATATGCCGAGGTTGGCGGCAGGGTTTAGAATAAGGCAACTGTGGCTGTCTAAATTATAGGATGTGTGGCCACCTGGAAGACACCATGAGGTGTTTCTGTGAGGTGTCACAGTCCAGGTGCTAGGTAACTTGGAGTAAGGTCAGAAAGCCAAGGTCCAGACAGGAACCTGGCTGGCCCTGGCAAGCAGGCACAGGAAACAGAAACCACATGAAAGCAAATGAATTGGTTTTCAGTCAGATTAATGAGATTCCAAGGCTGACTAGGAAGCAGAAACCAGCACACAGACACCGGTGCATGTACCCAGGAGCAGGTGCCGCTAACCAGAAACCCAGGGCAGCTCAGAGGCATGGACCTCCATTCTGATGGCACATCTGCCTGTGAGGGCCCAGCAGTGAGATGGGTGAAGATGACTTGGAATCCCATTCTACAAGACCAGTGGTTCTCAACCTTCCTAGCACTGTGACTGTTTAGGTGTTCCTTATTAATGGTGTGGTGACCCCCCAACCATAAAATTATTTTCATTGCTACTTCATAACTGTAATTTTGCTACTGTTATAAATCTTAATGTAAATATCTGTGTTTTCCAACGGTTTTAGGCCACACTTGTGAAATGGACGTTCAATAGCCCCTCCCCCCTGAAAGATGTCAAAACCCACTGGTTGAGAACTGTTGCCCAAAGAGATTGTGACCCACAGATTGAGAACCGCTGAGCTAGACTTGGGGTTTCTGGTGAGCGATCCCCATGCTGACAGCTTCATCTTTCACCACTGGAAGAAAAAAGGAAATGAGGAAGTCTGGCGTCTGGAACCAAGACCAGGCATCCTGTTCTACAGAAATGCAAATGACAGGAGTTCAAGAGGACCTGGCCTTCACACGACATGCAGGGTCAGCTAGCTGAGAAGCCAATACCACTTGAAAAACAGCATTTAGCAACATTCTGGAAGCCTTAATTAGGCAGATTTTGTGAGAAAGGATTCTCCGTGAGGAGACTGTGAGGAAGGGGCCAGAGGCTAACTTCATTACACTTCATTAGTAGATCACACACACACACACACACACACACACACACACACACACACACACACACAAAAGTATGCCACCTGCTGCACTGTACTTCCCAACTCTCTTTTCAGAAAATGAAACCTCAGACTGGGAAAGGCAGCTGGAACATTGATTTGATCAAGGTGCAGCCCATGGCCAGGAGTAGAGTTGGCATACCCACAGAACATCTTCCTGTCCTCTCAGGATCTAGTCTGTCAGAGCAATCCTTGCGGTCCCTAGACTACCAGGAATTGAGTGTTGAATCCCATCCACAATATTTCCTGTCACTAAAGAGTTTTGGTGAGTGACTCATTTCCTTCGGTCCACTTCGGCCTTATCCTGTCGAGGCAAGCCTCAGGACAAGAGATGTCCACCTCACTTCCATCTGTCCTAGGCTTTGAGAGAATTGAGGCTAGCCAACCCTCCCCCACCGCCATGTACTTACTCCCATAGCCTTGAGCCAGTCTTTGGATTCCTTTGTTATTTTGAAGCTAATTGGAATTTATTAAGAAAAGGTTTTAATGTAGATTTAAGTGTGAACATTAAGAACCTGCATGGACTTCTCAGGGGAGAGTTCAAACCTCTAACTCTTAACAAGTCTTTACTTGAGATCCAAAGAGCAACAGTCAGCCACATGGACATTGTATTTGTGAAATCCCAGTCCCGTAAAGCCTGAGGCAGGAGGATAGCAAATTTGAACCTGAGATCCTGAGGTAGAAAATTGTGAGTCTGAGGCCAGCTTAGGCTACATAGCAACACCACCTAGCAAGCAAGAAAGGAGGGTGGGTAGAGAAGAAGGCAGAATAACTAAGAAAAGCCAATGTCGACAAAGAAAAACAAGACTATGAACGTCAGGATCCTTTGTCTCAGATCTGGGGATGCCTTTGTACCTGTTACAAAATGCCCCCTACCGGCTGGGGCAGGTCCGTGCCTTTGCAGGTACAGGATGCCTTCATGGTCTGTGGTGCTTCCCTTGAGTTGTCGGTACAGAACATATCTTTTCTCACTGCCCCTGACAGACACATGCTTTAGGACATCCTACTTGGTGGGCAGACCCCATGGGCAGAGGGGTTGGTTAGTTGAGGGTATCTTTGTGTAACAAAAAAGCCAGAGAAAATTCCCACTAGGCTTGATGGGACCCTGCCCTTGGACACGTGGCTGGATGCCCTGCTAGCTAGGTGCTTTTGTATGGTATTTAAGTCATGTTGTCTCCCTTTGGGGCTCCTATCCAGCATGAGCCAGCATAATTGGCAGCATGGGCTGCCAGCTGTGGCCGTCAAAGTCAGGACTATACTGCCTAGAGTCTCAGCCTTATCCTGTAAGACCCAGGAGCAAAGCGGACAGAAGCTTAGCCTTAGGCCAAGGTCCCTGTTACTGCCCCGCTGTGGAGATGGTCAGTGGGCACCATTCTTCCACAAAACCCCCAGTCCTCAACACAATGTGCAGTCTTGTCCCGGGACACTCAGCATTGTCCCAGGATTTTAGCATCCTCTATCTGCCATAATGCCACGCAAAGGACAGAAGCCTCCCACCGAGGCTGCTCTCTGTGCCCTCAGCTCATGTTTTCCATCTCTCCCAGGGAGAAGAGAATATTCAGCTTGCCTGTGCTTCCACAGTCCCCTGGGCTTAGCTCTCACACGCAATTGCTCTGGCAAAAAACACTCAACTCGGCAAGAACAAGCAAACACTGTAATTCACTACGTTCCTACAGAGTTAAGACACATCACTCCTGCTCTTAGAATGCAAGAGACCACAGCTCACGTTTGACCATTTACAAAAACACACGCTGCAGAAGCCAAACACTTATCATCCAAACCTGAAATCACCGTCCAGACTAAAGATGACTTCTTGTGTTCCAAACAGCATGCTGGGTACTTGCTTGTGTGTATGCGGGACCCCAGGGTACCACCTAGACGAGTCCTTGTCAGCCCCTTCTTTGTGAGCAAAAATGGATCTTTGCTAAGACTCCTTCCCCTCCTCCTCTTCCTCACTCTCCATTCCCTCCTTCTTTTCTTTGACACAAGGTCTTCCTATGTAGGCCAGAGTGGCCTTGAATTCATGGTTCTGGAATGCTGGGATTACCAGACACGCATACCACGCTAAGCTTGACTCAGGCTCAAATGGCAGTTGCTTCACGGTCTACCTGGGTGGGTTCCCAAGAAAACAGTAGGGCCCAGTACCTTTTATGAAGAAACAGCTGATGGTTTTAAGAAAGCCTCTTGTCGAAGAGGACGTCATCACACTCCTTGAGTGTTGAGAGATTTTGACAACATGAGTTTTGAGTTGTGTCGATCATCTTTGAGGGAGGGTGGCGAGCCGAGCTGACCTAGACCAGACTCAAGAAAATAGCCTGAGTGCAAAAGGCAGGTGGAAGTGGGTCCTCAAAATTTCAGAGCAGCTTTTTAAATTCTAGGGCCGATGTATGGATGAATGGTTTCAAGGGGACTTTTATAAGCACCTATGAAAGGACACTGTGATTAGTAGGATTCATAATATTAGAGCAAATTAACTCTTTTGCTTGTTTTTGTTTTTGAGAAGACTACCATACCCAAGGGTTTCTGGCAGTGTGCTTGGTTCAAAGAAGAGCACAGGGCCGCTCTCTCCATCTCTGCCTGTTGAGTGGCTATGAGTGGCATGTCTCCACATGGAGAAGTGGGGTGTCCTAATTCACCCCTCCCCCAGCCCTGGCCCAGGAATTGCCTTGCTTAGTGAAGCATGAGCAGAGGTGGCCTGTTCCATCCGGAACCAGTGGCTTCAAGAGGTCCATGGGAAGCTAAGTCCTGGATGGAGTCTCCCCTTTGACCTGGACCCTGGGGTGAGAGAGCACGTGGGACAGAGTCATTGCTGCAGGTATGTGTCATGGGTAGAAACGAACCGTTGCTGTGACAATGATTAGGAAATGTCAATCAAGTGGAGTCAGTCCAGTTGCCTGCATACCCCAAATGTCCTTCCTGCCTCCCTTCAGATGCAAAGCCCCCCAATGCTTATGTTACAATATGACAGACCTGGTGGTATTTGGGGTCTGCCACTGATAGAGCCCAGCTCTTCCACATCCCTCAAGAATTTAGATCTAAAGACATTGGCTCTGAGGTCACCGTCACACATGGCTGGAGAAGAGGGGCAGTTCCCTCGGGATGGAGGCTAGTGTCCCCTCCCATCCTTGCGCAACTCTATGGCTTTCCTTTCCTTCCTGGGTGTCTGACTCAAGCCTCCAGGACGCCTGTGTAGAGAGCATCAGAGCATCTGTAAAACCCAGTTATGGGCAACAGCAGTCTCCACTTCAAACATTTGTTCAACTCCTCAAAGCCTCGAAAGGCTGGGCCAGGGCTGGGCCTCGCTTGGAACCTCACTCCCACCTGCCTGTTTGCCTGTCTCACTACACCACAGACGCCCCTCTGGCCTCCTCTGAAATCCCTCAGATGCAGATCGCCTCTCACAGCATGCATGGGTTTGTACAAACACAGGAAGAGAGGCTATCTTGGTCCTTTCCCAGTTTTCATGACACCACTGGAAACCAGAGCCCCAGGTTCGCTCCTGGCTCAGCTCAGGATTTTTGCACGTCCTGAGAGACCCCTCACCCTGCGCCTTGGCTTTTGTTCCACAGGGAGGGAGGGAGCTTGAAGACCTGAAATGAGCCTCTTGACTTCTGCTGCTAGCAGTGTAGAGTCCTCCGTGTGAACACTGACACGTCGAAGCTTTTATGTTCGCTCAACAAAACAGGAACCGTGGGGGACTTACTGATGGCCTCCAGGCAGGCAGGGACAGCCCTGCTGCTAGCATATCAGCCATCTTCCTTGATTCCTTCCAAGTAGGAAATGTCAATCATCTGGAATCAGTCCAGTTGCCTGCATACCCAAAATGTCCTTCCTGCCACCCTACAGATGCAACAAGCCTAGATGCTTAGATTACAGTATGACAGACCTGGTGTTTGGGGACACCAAACTGCATTGTTTTCAGTTCGGCCCTAAGGTCCCAGGCATACTCAAGGACCAAGGTGCTGCCTTAGCTCATCAGAACTGCAACACCCCTCAGGACCCATTCTCCATGGGGGAGAGAAGGCAGAACACAGGACTCCACCAGAGTCTGAAGATTCGCTGCTTGAGATCACTGGTGTGGTCTTCTGGAGCTCGCAGTGCAGAAGACTGGATTCAGATGATGCCCATGCCTTACCCAATGCAGAGAGGAAGAAAGTGGGAAAAGACGCAGGCTCCTGTTGGCCAGCAGGAGCCCCTGTGGCATGAGCAATCTTGCAGCAGTCTGGCTTGGGATCCAGAACTATCCTTGGGCATGCTGATGTACTTGCCTCACCTGGCCTCTAATTTCACCTCCGAGCCAGGCTGTTTTTACAAGCTGCTGTCAGAAAAGAGCCCCATTAAGCACACACGTGTCCCGCATTGGCTTGCTTGGACCACTCCTGCTCCGTTCCCACTGCTTTCAGGATAGAGTTCATGCAACAGGCAAGTCTAATCATGCCCTGGGCCCCTCGGGCCTTTCTGCCCTCCCTGCCACTCCCCGCTGCCCTGAGTTCACACTGTGGCTGACTGCCTGGGTTCCTCCCACCCACCAGGCTGCAGCATGTCACTTGCCCTTCCTGATGCCAGGAAGACCTCTTCTGGGTTCTCTTGCCAAGTGTTGTCTCCTTTGGCAAGCTTCCACTGGCTCCTCAGGTAAATGTTGATGCCCAGCCCTGAGCTTCGGAGAGCCCAGGTCCCCTGTGACACAGGAGTTCTCACCATGTGCTATTATTGACCTTAATCTCATCTGTCTAGAGACAAGGAGAGCCTGGAGGGCCAGGGCAGCTCCTCAGAGTGTTGGCTCTGTTTATTAACAATTAAACTTTATTATACAACCCAACTAGCATACACAAGAAGGAAAAAAGGTTAAAGGGACAGAAGAATGAACCTTCCAGTCTCCGTTCCACGGGATAGGTCTTTAGGTGTCTCTCTGACCCACGAGCTGGTCTGGTCCGTTCCTCTCTCTCGCGCTCTCTGCTCACCTTCTCTCAACCTCTTGTTTTTCTTCCCACCACCTTCCCAGTCACGTGCAAAGGGCGGTCTCCTTCTCCCTTCGAGGGTCAATTAGGAAAACAATAGCCACGGTGGGGTTCCCAGGTAGGCTTCCTGAATTCCAAGCCCAGGAAGGCTCCAAACAGTCTCTCACAAGGTATTCATGGTGTGCCCCAAGGGTAAAGCCCGCCAAGACTGCTTCCACCTGTGACAAAGCTTAATCTTTCCCACATCAGAGTGTGTCGCCTATAGGACCAGATATCAGTCAGTACCCAGCCTAGAGAGGTGGCTCAGTGGCTAAGAGAACGTAATATTTAGCAGACCCAAATTCTGTTCCCAGCACCCACATTAGACAGCTCAACTATTGCCTGTAACTTCTGGCCTCTGCCAGCACTACACCCAGGTGCACAGACACACACAAACATCCACAGCCACACATAATTAAAGCGCAAAAGAGTTTTTAAAGATGTGTTTATTTTATGTGTATGAGTGTTTTTCATATATGTATGTATGTGTGCCACATAGGTGCCTGGTGCCTGTGGGTGCCAGAAGAGGGTTTAAGATCTCTAGGAACTGGAATTATAGATGGCTACCTACCACAAGGTGGGCGCCGGGAAATGAACCCGAGTCCCCCGCAAAAGCACAAACGCTGTTAGTCACTAAGACATCTCTCTATCCCTCAAAATAAAATCTTAAAAATCAATGATGGTTAGGTGCTGGAGAGATGGCTCAGTGGTTAAGAGCACTGGCTGCTTTTAGAGGGGAACTGGGTTTAATTCCCAGCACCCACATGGGTACTCCCAACTGTCTGTAACTCTAGTTACATTGAATCTTAGCACCCTCTTCTGGCCTCTGAGGATACTATGCCCACACACGTGGTGCACAGACACACATAGCCAAATCCTGCACAGCTTAGTCCTGGAACCCTGCCTAGGAATGATGAAAGAATGAAGAAAAGACAAACACTTAATAAATGACAGACACACACACAGAAAAGTTGGGGTCAGGTGGGCTGTGCACACTTTGATGGCCACTACAAACTATGACAGTCCAGAACCTCACTGCATTTGCTGCATACAGTGTGGGGGAGGGGCTAGCAAGGCTCGTGGGAGGGGGACGGTTGTTGTCTATAGGCAAGTGGTTTCTAGCTGTAAACATCTGGGAGGAGGAAGCTGAAGTTACCAGTTTTTGCACACACAAGTCAATTATTCCTAAACACTCAAATATTTTGGATGAGGAAGACTTCTCCTGATTTCTTAGTCCTTGACATGGCTAAGACATGTCAAATGATACACGCCTCGGGACTTCACCCATCCCCTATGACACATAAAGGCAACATACCCATAAACAAAATAAATAATTCTTAAATCATTAAATTAAAAGTTTCAGAGGTAAGCACCTTATTTGTGTCCCCTGTTTTCGTTCTTATCCATCATCTGTCCCCCAAGCTGGTTTTCCACCGATCCTCCCGTACGTACTCAGAAGGACAGCCAGCCAGCCTATGGGGTCCCTGGTTGGCTCATTCACAGGAAGAGGCCTGGGCCCAGATACACCCTTCACGGCACACCCCTTGCCCACTTCCTCCGAGATCCACCAGGTTCCCACTGCTCTGCTCACTTCTGAATCTACCAAGGACCATGCCCTGGGTAGATCAGAGCCCTAATGACCTCCCTGTCTCTGGAGACAGGCACCCCACAGACACACTCAGGGCTGCCACCCTAACCTTGTGTCTCTCGGTCCAGTTAAATTTGTAGTCAAGACTATGTATGTCAGGTGATGTGTGCTGTGAAGAAAAACAGCTCTGCCACCTCACATGGTTATTGAGACCTGAACTTAGGTCCTGCGGGAGAGCAGCAAGTGCTCTCAGCCTCTGAGCCATCTCTCCAGCCCAAGTGTTTGTTTCTTGCTCATTCTTGAATCTGCTGCTATGTTGTCCAGACACTCAAACCCTCAGTCTTGTGGCTTCCCTATTTACAATAGGGAACTCCAAATTCTCATTCTAAGCTGGCAGGCATGTTGTTTGTTTGTTTGGTTGGTTGGTTGGTTGGTTTTGGATGTCCTAAGACCCTTTTGTCCTCTCATCTCAAGAGTGTCACTTTTTTTTTAAATTTATTTTTATTTTATGTACATTGTATGTCTACGGGTGTCAGATTTTGGAGTTACAGACAGTTATGAGCTGCCATGTGGGTGCTGGGAATTGAAGCCGGGTCCTCTGGAAGAACAGTCAGTGCTCCCAACCACTGAACCCAGCCCCAAGAACGTCACTATTTGTCATGGATGAGTCGGGGGGAAACCAGTCACATGGTCATCTCTGAATGCCAGGGAGCCTGGCTGAGGGGCTGCCTCCAGCAGGAAGGCCATATGGTGACAGGCTTTTTTAGTAGCCCACTGGGCCTCCCTCTGCCTCTTGGTGGACAGGTGCCCGGCAGTGTGAGCATTCTTGAGAAGGCAGGAGTAGGGGGAGGGGAGAGAGAGCCAGGAGATCTAGCAGACTATAAAGTAGCGTGGTTGGAGGTAGGTGGCCTGTGGAGATCTCTGCAGGTCTCTTTAAGGATTGGGGGTTTTTCTATGAACTAGGAGGCCTTTTGTGGGCTTTAGGCATTGTGTGTGGGAAGAAGAGCTGCAGGGACCAAGAGATGACCCAAGGAAGGAGCTGCCACAGGGGCATGGATGTGTGGGAGAGGAGTGGCACCGACCCCTTGGCATAGCTAAGCCTGGTAATCAACCTGACTACATCCGGAACCAGCTGAGACCCAAGCAGCTGGGTGTGGAATTTTTTTTTTTAATTTGATCATTTGGGGTGGGGAGACCCACCATAAGCTGGACGACAGTCCACGTAAGAAGGTGTGGCTAAAGGAAGCCTGCTTCTTCTCACTCCCCTTAGAGGCTCATCTATCCTGCTCCTGGGGCACTCGTTTCTTCACTGGTGTTAAAACTCACTGCCTCAGGATTCCACTGTAAACTGAGGACCAGCAGCCCTCAGGGATCCACTGGGACTCCAACACTAGCCTGGGACTACTGAGACATCCAGTCTCGTGGATTCTTGGCCTTTCTGTCAGGAGACAGCCATCGGCGGGCTAGCCAGGCAACAGCCTGTAAGCTACTATAATAAATCCTCATTTAATATATATATATGTATTTGTTCTTTCAGTTTTGATTCTTTAGGGAACCCTGACTAATAGCCCTTCCCACAGAGGAACCCGACACAGCCTGAGACACTATGCTGCCCTCCTGCCACCCGCCAAGCCAGGGGTCAACACACTGTCTAAGAAGACTCATCTGGCTGGTCGTACGGAGTTTGCTGGCTATAAAGCATCTGCTGCAACCACCCAACTCTATTGCTGGAGTGTAAAGACAATCATAATAGTAAGTGACAGAGCAGAGCTGTGTTCCCAAAAAACAGGCAGCCTGCGGCAAGCAAAGGCGGTTGGTGGGTCTCCCATAAACAAGTTTTGGCTTGCTCTGCGGTGGTCTTCTTTCACCATACATTTAGTCAAGGTGTTGGGGGGCAGCCACAGAGGATAGCCAAGAACTCAGGGCATTGTCATCCAAGAACTCAGGACACTGTCATCCTTAAAAGTCTGGGCCCCAGCCACTCCCCACGAGTTGGATTTCTTGTTGTAACACTGTGGTTTAAGGATGAATCACAGCTTCCCCCTGTCTGTAAGCAAGTTGTCTCTTGACAAAGGAAACTGCTCTTGGCAAGGCCTTTTTATGATAGTTCAAGCTCACCAGCTATTCTTCCAGAACTAAATACCTTTATTATGTGTAATTAGGGCAACAACTGAGAAAAGATGCAAATGTGTTCTGCACTCCCTTCCTTGCGCAGCTGGGAGCTTTGTGACCTTTTCAAGAAGGAGGCTTGCTCGGAAGCACACTTCATGTGTGTTGAAATGGGGAAAGGAAAAATTGAGGCTAAGGGAAGAACCAAAAGGCTGAGAGGCCCTGGGGTCAGGTCCCAGCATTCAGTCCAGCCCGTGTTCACCTGGAAGGTAGAGCCCCAGCAATCCTCTGACCCCAAGAGGAACAAACAGTACAGATTACCAACTTCCATTGGCTCTCTCTTTTCTAGAATCTCTTCCATCCCTTTGCAGGGCGGAGCTGATGGTTTAATGAGGCAAGGCAAAGGAAATAAGAAAAGGAGGCAGACGATGAAGGGATTGGTGCTCGCCTTTCTTTTTGGACAAAGAATGAAAGCCCCCAAAACAACACGTTCTAGAACTTTCTGTTACGTTGAAAATACTGGTGTGGTCACTGATGTGCACCTACAATGACTAAGGAATGAAGTAACTCCCCCCCCTTCTTCCTCCTCCCACTCTTTCTCTTTTCCCTCTTCCCCCTCCTCCTCCTCCTCCTCCTCAAGACAGGGTCTCATTTATGCAGCCCTAGCTGTCCTGAATTTTCAACTAGACTAGGCTGGCGTTGAACTCAGATCCGCCTGCCTCTGTATCTCCGGTGCCAGGATTAAAGGTGGGGCAGCGCTGTGCCTGCAGGATGCTGGCTGAGAGCTTGAGTTCCTGAGTCAGCCAGAAGCTGGTCTCTAACCCGCCTTCCCGCTCACCCCGAGCAGGTTAGCTCCCGATTGCCACCGGTCCTTGGCTCCTGAGTGGGTGCCACTGTGCCCACCTCCTGGAGGGGAGCCACTGGAGATAAAGCAGTCACACAATGCTCTGCCCAGCCAGTGTCTGGCTTTGCGTCTCGGCGTGCCCTGCCCCATGACACAGAAACAGAAACAGGCCAGAATAGTCTGCTCTGATGTCTCCCAAGGGGTTTCCTTGCTTCTAAAGTGACACTACCTAAAGGGACTTGAGGAAAGGGGAAAGTAGGAGCACGAGGAGACAAAGGCCACCAAACCAAACCTCCATCTCCGTCTGAGAGTCCCTGGGCTGCTAATTGTCCCCTCCGACTTGGGTAGCCATGAGCTGACTTTCTCAACCTGGCCTTGGCATGGGTGCTTGCTAAGACCCATTGTTAAACGCAATTGTTAAACGCAATTGTGAGTTTCAGGATCGCCAAAAGGGCCCAGATCTTTTTGCTGTTGCTGTCCGTTTGCCATTTGCCCTTCTGCTTTCTGACGACTTCTTGTCTGGAGTGTGGGCATGGTGGCTGGAGTCCCAGCAGCTTTAAAGTGTCCTTGTGGTTAGGAGCAATACACTACTAATGATGACAAAGAAAAACAATGGAGAAGCCTGGGCTTGTGAAAGCCACAAAACCAACAGCCCAGGACTGCCCGCCTCCAGATCTCTTTTTACAGGGAATAACTCACCACGGTCATGGTTACGGCATTACACCTTTTCTTTTCTCTCACACACAGCAGCTGTGAGAAAATTATTCTCAAGTGATGGTGAATCCACAATTCCAAGTTCTTCTGGCACCGGTCAGGTGAAACAAAGTGAGAAAAGCAGTCCCTGCTTGTGTATCCTGACTTCAAGGAGCTTCTAAACCGTAGAGCCTCAGTGCGGGTCTTCTGTTTTCTCAGTCTTTTCCAACTCCAAGGCCTTGCTCATTCTTTGTTTATCAAGACCATTCATTGTCCTTTTTTTTTCCTTCCCCTTCCAAGGATCTGCTATCTGCTAACAAGCTTTCTACTATAGGCTATGTTTTTAAGGATTTATTTATTTCTTATTTTTAATTATGTATGCATGTATGTGGAGGTGGGCAGATGTGAACCTGAGTACAGGGAGCCAGGGGTGCCCTTGGAACCCCCCTGGAGCTTGAGTTACAGGGTTTGTGAGCCAACTAACCTGGGTGCTGGGGGGCCCCCCTCAGGTCCTCTGAAAGAGCATGGGCTGCTTAGCCACCTCTCCAGCCCCACCATTGATAGTTTTTATCTATTAGATCCATTCCTACCACTTTTCCCTTTTTTAAAATTTATTTTTATCTTTTTCAGTTTTCTGGAACAAGATCTTGCTACATAGCTCAGGCTGGCCTGGAACTCCAGATTCCCTGCCTCGTCTTATTCATCCCACTGATAAGCAGTGTGGACCACCAAGGTGGGCTGTTTTGTTCATCAGGAGACTCCCTAGGGATGGAGAGATGGCTCAGGGGTTAAGAGCATCCACTGCTCCTAGTGAGGATTAGAGTTCAGGGGGCTGGCAACTGTTTGTAGTTCCAGCTCCAGTTATCTAGCGCCCTCTTCTGGCCCCCAAGAGTACCTGTACTCACATGTACATACTATACAGAGGTACTGCTCGTACACATAATTTAAAACAAAACAAAACTTTAAGAGAAAGCTATTCAGCAACCACTGAACATTTTTCTCTCGAGGGACTGCCCAGCAGCAGATTTGGGGGGAATTCTCTTAAGAAAGGAGACTTGACCCTTGTTCTCCTGCCTGCTGGTACTTGGATGTCAGCGGACCTCTGAGTTACCAGCTGTGCAGTTTCCCGTGGTGTTTGCCCTTGAGTAACACAGAGAAACCAAACAGTTTACAACTTACTCTGCTGTGCAGTTGTCCCCCATGTCCTGGAAGGGATGTGCCAGTGGAGCCAGATGGCCCTGATTCCAGAATGTGGTCCCCATTTGCTCTGTACCTGGCTGACTTCTCTCTGTCACATTCTTTCTGTTTACGTCAGCTGGACTTGGTTTCAATTGCTTGCAACCAAGAATTCTGAGCGGTTTGAATACTGAACCACATCATTTTCACCCCCAGTACCGCATGAGGCTGACTTCATGGGAACCAGTTCGGGAGATGGAGTCTGCAGAAATCTTAACTTGCTGCATCTGTACTTTTCGTTGAGGCTTTAAAAGCATTTGAAAACAGTTTTTCTGTGGTTCTGTTTCTAACACTGTGGACGCTAAGAGCTGTTACCATTATATACTGGCGTCTCCAGAATTCAAAGCAACTTGGTCCATGTAGCATCAGAAAGAGCTTCCTCTCACTGAGGGTGGGCAGGCATCTGTCCTGGCTGCATTTAGTCTATGGATATGGCGTCTTGAGGGACTCAGGTCAGGCAGGAGAGATGGATGATCTAGTTCATTCAAGAATCCCAACTTAGGGCATTGATCTGAAACCCACGTAGAGGCGGAAGAAGAGAGCTGACATCACAAGCTGCCCTCTGTCTTCCTCCAGTGCACCATGGTGCTCAAGATCAGATTCTATTAATAAAACAACTTTTTTTTTTTAAGTTCTGTTCTTCTAGAGGAAGGCTTAAGAGAATCAAAAAGACCCAAGCAAGACGGGAAAGGGAACTGGGGAGAAGATATTTTGTTTTACGATAATAATTAGCCATTTCTTTTTCTTTTGAAGACAAGGTCTTACTACGCGAAGCTCAGCCTCTCCCAGGATGCAAAATCTTCTTGCCTCATCCTTCCTAGTGCCAGGATTTCAGACACCACTAGAAGGCTCACTTTCAGGAGGACACATTTAAATGCTAATGAGAGACAGCTTGGCGGTTGGAGCAGGAGCCTAGTGAGGCCATCGTGGCACCACAGAAGCTAACCTCTACCGTACACCAGATAGGGAGGTGCTGTACAGGGGGACCTGGGGGCTAGCTTTGGTGAAAAGACAGAGAAGGGAAGTGGCAGACGCCTTCCTTTTAAGAATGTTTGTACATGGACTTAAGAACTTGGTTGTTTTTTTTTTAATCATGGAAAAGAGCATTTACTTTAAAAAGGATCCTTCACTCTGAAGACAGGGAGATGTGGCTACATTTTGGGCTGCAGGAATGGAGTGCAATTATTCGTTTCTTACACTATTGGGGAAGTGTTATCCCATCTCACCCAGGTTCGGGCATTACTCTCTGGCTCCAAGGGCTCAGTGTCTTCGCCTCTCCCCAGCTGACCCCAGACAGCGACTCTAAATATCAAAATGCAGTTGGAAGGCACTTCTAATTGAGCAGACTCATCTGGCAGAGATTCGATTTGCCCCTATTTTTGAGAATGCATCCATTTCACAAGGGGACGTGCAACAATATAAGGATTAATAGCATGCATCCAATGCAAAAAAAAAAAAACCCAAAGAGGAAGCGTGGTTAATTAATGCAGTAGGAAACGAAACACTGCAGGAACGGAGGAACACACATACTCCCGGAATATGATACAATAAACAGCTTCATTAGCAAGACAGTTTATGTGGCAGAAGAGATAATAGCACACGAGAGGGGGAAACGCAAAAAAAAAAAAATATATATATATATATAGTAGTCTATGAGAAAACACCGATTCAAAGACATTTTATAATGATTGAGTTGTGCGATTTGTGAAAAACCTCATCACAGTCATAGGTGCATGGCGCCTTCTCTTTAAGATACCTTAAAAACAGGCCAAGTCAGCACCGATGGATCTGACATTTTTAGGTGTGATGTTCCTCTGTCGGGGAGAGCCCAGCTGGGTCTTTTCAGAGTCTCCCATTAGCCTATGATCCTAAGGCTCCACTTAGGCACGTTTTTCTGTGTCTGTCATTTTTTAAAGCTGCTTAACTCGGTGGCTTTATTACTCCCCACCGCCTCCCAATTCCCCACGGGAGCTCTAACTAAATCAGACTACATTTGGAGTCTGGTGTTGCTTTCTGGGCACCACATTTAAAAGGGGCACTGGCCTGCTAAGCCTTTGGAGAACAAAGCCAAGACAAATGGGTGGAAGTCACTGGAAGATGCCTGCCTCTCCACCCTCTCGCGCTTTCGGAACCTCTCATAAAGGCAAGGCTGCTTTTTTTGAAGTGGGTTGCTCCCAGGCACTGAAACAGGTACTGAAACTGGAGCAGAGGGTGTTTGAACAGCTGTCAACATTGCTCTAGAAGATATTTTTTTTTCACCCTCTGAAGTTTCCTTCCAGTTCTGACACTGTATGATTGAATGATTGTCTGATTTCTCGGGGTGTTTTACCAAGTCAACAACTTCTTTTTAGTTCTTTTATCTCGATTATTACCTTCACCTTTTCCTACAAGGAATAAAAAGTTGGCAAAAAATAATATGGGACGACAATATCAGTTGATTTTATCACTTTTGGGTTTTTTGCTTTGTTTTCCGAGACAAGGTTTCTCTGTGTAGCCTTGGCTGGCCTGGACTCGCTCTGTAGACCAGGCTGGCCTCGAACTCACAGAGATCCGCCTGCCTCTGCCTCCCCCGAGTGCTGGAATTACAAGCATGCACCACCACACCCGGCTCATCACTTTTCTTATTTCCGTGACCAAATATATGACACGGGCAACTTGAGGAAGGGTTTGTGGGCTGAGGGATACAGTCCTTCCTGTGAGGGAAGGCGTGGTGTCAGAAACGTGAGATGGCTGGTCACACTGCACCCTCCATCAGAAAGATGATGCCACTATTCGGCTCGATGAGTTGGTGTGACCCACATCACGGTGGGTCATCCTTTCTCAGTCACACTCTCTGGTCGTTACCTCAGAGTCCCTCCCAGAGGTGTAGCTTCTAGGCGGTTCTACAATCTATGGAGGTTGACAACAGAGGTTAACCATGACACTTCCCATCAACACTTACTACCAGGGCTTGGCCTCAGGCCTGTGTGTCCCGGAAGCTGCTCACCTTCCCAGCTTCCTTTGCATGACTGCCTCACCCTTTTTCTCCTGGTTCCAGATCTATGAACCTTAGCCCCCTTTGCCTTGGTCCTGTTGCTTGCGGCTCTGCCTTGGACCAGAGCACTTCCTGCCTGTTGGTTGGAGAAGGCTCCTGTCATTCCCCACCCCGACCCCATCGGAGGCCGATGGCACTTGAGACCCCTTGATGCTGCTGGCGAGATCGTATGTTCCTACTGTAGTCTTTTCTTTTGTAATGTTAAAAAAAAAAAAGAGGTGGGTTGCCCTGACGATTGAGTTAAATTTATGCCTAAAATTATGTAGCATGAAACAGGTGAACGTTTGGGCCACTGGAAGACGGTGCTGGGATGACTCAGAAAGGAAAGCCACGCACTGTGGGTGCCTCTCGCCCTTCACAGATGGGCCTCCTGCTGTCTTGCAAAGCATGCCTTGGCCACATGTCAAAACTCTGGCCGCTTGTCAAAAGCAAGTAGAGAGACCTTTAGAAGCCTTCATGGTCTATGGAGATGGAGTTGCTCTCTCCTGTGAGCCACAAGGACACCTTGTCTGGACATCCACTTTTTTTTTTCTATTTTTTTTCCTCCTTTATTAATTTATTGTTGTTACATCTCAATGGTTATCCCATCCCTTGTATCCTCCCATTCTTCCCTCCCTCCCAATTTCCCCTTATTCCCCTCCCCTATGACTGTTCCTGAGGGGGACTACCTCCCCCTCTATATGCTCATAGGGTATCAAGTCTCTTCTTGGTAATGGACATCCACTGTTACTTCAGACATCGCACCATAATGATGTGTGTGTGTGTGTGAGTGTGTGTGTGTGTGTGTGTGTGTGTGTGTGTGTGTGTGTGTATACTCAGCAGGGATCTCTTTGGCATCTATACCCTTGTTTAATGTCTTTGCATCCCCAGTGCCTGTCATAGTAGCTGGCTATATCAGGACCTCTTTCTGCAAGATCCAAAAATCAACTTCTTTCGAGCAAAAACCAACTAACCAGCCTGTTCACGCAGCATGCTCCTGGCTTGCTATCCTTCCTTCTATTAAAAACATGACGACCTCGTAGGTGTGCTGTGGGTAGGGAAAACCCCAGCACAGGCGTCCTGGGCACCGGATTGTTAGTGAGGAGGAAGGGAGAGGAGGAGGAGAAAGGACAGAAGGGACCGTGCTGAAGACTGGCTGAGTCTTCCTCACTCCCAGAAGGTGGGGTGTGGCTGGAGGTAGAGGGGTGTAGGGGTGGGAGGGGAGAGTTCCATACTCAGTGTTTTACTGCTGTGAGCAATTACCTGACAGAAACAATTTAGCGAAAAGACGGTTTATTTTGGCACAGGTTTCGAAGGGATTTCAGTCTCCCGTAATGGGGGGGGGCGGGGGCGGGGGATAAGGCATGGCAGCTGGTCGGCCACTCGACTGCCTCCCAGGAACCTAAGGCACCGGCTTCTCACAGGTGGAGACCAGGAAACGGAGCTTGCTGGCCGGAACCTTCAAAGCCTGCCTCTAAGCCTTTTAGAGTCTTAATAAGGACGGATTCCACCAGCCAGGCCCCACCCGCTTAAGGCTCTGTGACCTTCAAAACAGCGCCACCAGCTGGCGACAGGAGCTCAAGGAAAGGCCTGTGGGAGTCGTTTCACAGTCAAACTTAACTCCGTTGCTTAGGAATGCTGGGCCTCCCCATCCTTCCCCTCGCTCCCTCCCTCCCTCCTTCTCTCCTTTCTCTTTCTCCCTCTGTGGCTTGGTTCCTTGAGCTCAGGAAATAGTAGCACGTGCTCACCAGCCGGGCCAGTGTGGGGCCGGGGCTGTTCCTGGAGGCCGCAGTATGCTAGTGTTCTGGAATGCCTGAGAACCAAGGCTAGTCCTTGCCGGTGTCTACTCCACTTCCCTCGAGTTGTCCTCGATTTTTTTAAATTGCTCCATTTCTTTCCTTTGTTTTCCTAGTGAAAGGCCACCAAAGAGTGGAATCGGGTATTTCAGCCGTTTGTGGTCAGCCGTTCATTTCATGCTTCTCTGCATTTATTAACTCCTATTTCCTCTCTAAATCCTCCTTTCCCCGTGATATTTGTAAAAGCGCATCTTATTCTCCTTAATTGCATTTGCCTGTGTGAACTAATTCCAATTTCCCCCGCTTCCGTATCTTTGCCCAGGAACCTTTAACTGACTCTGCAGTCTCTTGTTTTTCCGCGTCTCCCTCTCTTTCTGCAGACACAAGTGCTATTTCTTTCCTCTCAGATCTCTCACCATCTTCGGGGAAGTCCTGTGGACCGTATTTGGCTTCTCCTTTAGAAAAAGTCCCCCCCCCCCACTGGGTTTTAATTCTGCGTGACTCCCTCCTCCCCTGAAAACTACCCAGCCGCAGCCAGTCTTCGCTGGAGAACCAAACAAAGTGCTTGAGTCTTCTGCTTTGCTGCCGGAACAGAGAGCTGAGCCTCGGGCAAGAAGGAAGAAAGGAGGCTGCTCTGTCTTATGTCTTCCTGTTAGCGGCAGCTGTGCACTGACTGGTGACTGGTAACAGAAAGATCTGCATATCTGGCGGGGCTCTGCCTTCATACATAATTGAGGGCTCTTCTTCGGCAATGACAAGGACACCCAGCTTCCGGTTTGTTGGTAGCGGGTCCTGTGCGTCCACCTGAACGCTGTTCATTTTTGTCGTCCGCCCATGACTCAAGCCGTAGCATCTCCTGTGTATTTTGCCCATTCTTCTTACTTAGCTCCTGTTTTATTCTGTTGTGCCCAATGATTATTTGGGTGTCTCCTTTACGTGTTCAAATTTTAACCCACTCTTTGGTGACCAGAGTTTTGGATTCCAGGGCCTCCGTTGCTATCAGCCTCATTGACCTGTTATTCTCCAAACATCTCCAGCCCCCCTCCCCCCCTCCCCCCCCCCCGCCATCCCCCCCCCCTCCCGCTTCCTTCCATCACCATGTGCGGCAGCCATCAGTTGCCACTTTTTAGGTGTGCCCTGCTCCCCACTCACGCTGGATGCCCTCATTAAACCATGCCAGGCCAGGTGGGCGTTGTGTGGCTACTCGACTCTCACGTCCCTTCTCAATTACCATTCTCTTTCCGCAATGTCCCTATCTTGCGCCCCGCACCGCCCGCCCCCTACCTCTTCCATGTCACACCTTAGGGAAGCCGACTTTGCCTGTAATCCAGGACCCACACATGAGGACCCGGCAGAATGTAGTCAGCACAGTAGTTCCATCCTTAGACCATCCTTCTTGGGCCCGGGTGAACATGTGACACTGTTCAAGCCGATCACACTAGGGCAGGCACTTATTGCGGACATCCGGGACAAAAGGCTTCCGTACTGTAAAAGTAAAACAAGGGAAGCCGTAGGTCAACGTTGGAACACCATGGTAGAAACGCCAGGTGGGCGCATTCTAGCAAAACCAGACACGTCTCTATTCTAGGTGTCAGATGTTGTCTGAGGTGTCACCTTATCTTTTGGGTCGGTAGACACCAGCAGTCTGCTAATGCATTCCAAAAGGCTCCATCTATCTGATAGTGGCAGGAGGTGAGGTCAGAGGTGAGCACGCGTAGCTATTAAGTGGACTAAAGATAAGCTGAGACAATTTGGTTCTGAATCTGTAACATTCCAAGTCCTTACAATTATGAGCTTCAAACCAGCCTATCAGCCACGTAGGATCTGTTTCATGGGTGTTCCCCTCCCCCTCCCCCGCCCCGCCCCCCTGTGCCCTGGGACCTTCAGATCACAATGGTTTTTTTTTTTTTGAGAGAACCTTCAGAACAGGTCTGAGCAGACAGTGGATGTCTTTAGCACCATATGTGAAGAGTTGAAAATGAAGCCAGTGTAGAGCAGCGGCAAGAGACACAGGAGAACAGAGTCTCCATCTTATTGTCTGAGTTTTTGATCCAGCCGTGCCTGTACCTGAACCCCTCCTAGACTCTGCCATGCACACACCCTGCACCTCATCCATGGGCAAACCATACAAGGACCGCCATTGACACACTCAGAATCCCTTCTACTCTTTTTCCACAGAGTCAGCCAGGCCAGGCTTAAAAACCTCAAGTCATATGAGATCACTGTTCTCCTCAGAACCCTAAAGACGTGGTATTTGTCTCCAAGAGCCGTACCTCGACCCTCAGCACCTGCCGCTCCCCTCTGACCTCATCTCTACTGCTGTACCTTACCTCAGCTCACTCCGTCCTCACCAGCCTCTCGACCTTTGCATGAGCTATTCTGTCTCTCTGCCATGTTCTTCCCCAGTAGCTGCACTCCTCAGGCTTTGGCTGAGCCATCAGAACCATTCTGCCTAAAATAGGACCTTCCTGCCACTCTGCCTCTTTGCTTGGCTCTGTTTTTCTAGATTATTACTACCTGGCAAACTTGTATTTGCATCTACATGGCTAAACCTACCTATCACCCTTAGAATGTGTGAGAAACATGGTCTGTCTCCTTTGCTAATAAATATAGAAATTTCTAGAATGCCTCCTGGCACCAAGCAGGCACCGAATAAAGCATTTTCAATTTATTGGTTGGATGAATTAAAGGATCATGTCCTTATTCTGAGTGAGGCATTTTAAACTGGGGTCCTGCCACTGGCAGACAAAAGCATTCCAGTACAGGAGCTGGTTAAGATTTGCTCTAGATGTGGGCAGGTGAACAGCTTAGCTTTGTCTGGGTTCTAAATTACATCTCTATAGCAGACTTGGATGCATTTGCCCGATTGAGTGCTAAGAGTCCACTGTATCCGTGGCCTCCTTGGATCTTCACATTGTTTGGCAAGACACACACAGTGTGTGCTGCCTGCCGCTCACGTGACTGGAAACGTGGCTGCGGTCTGGCTGAGCAGGCCGAGCCCCTGCCGCTTGGCCCCCAGTCCACAGTTCTGTTTCTCCATTTCTCTTCGCAGTCCCACAGCTTCACCGCGTGGCTCTTGCCCCAGCCCTGGGGAAACACAACGAAACTGTGCCGCCTGCGGTCTCGAGCTTGCATTTCCAAGCCCGCTCTTCTCTGAAGGCCAATAACATCCTGAATTTTTCCCACAAGAGATTGTGGGCTCTTTGGGAAAGAGAACAGCGAACAGATGGTTCTCAGGAAACCAGATCTGCTTTGTGAGATCAAAATTTCCCCTTCTGTAAACCGGCCCTAAGCAAAATGTTCCTCAAACCATGGGCAACAGACGCCCATGTGCTCCAGCGATAAGTGGCCACAATATGTGGCAGATTCCTCTGCCAGCCCCTCGGTTCCAGCAAGAGCAGCAATCCCTGCCCCCACCCCCACCCACACCCCCACCCCCAGTTACTCCCCACAAGCCACATTAGCCCTGGTTTCAATTCCCTCCCTGCACCACACACTTCAGTGTTACTCACCAGCCCCAGTGGACACGCACAGACTTATTTGCTTTCACACGTAATGGCTAAAACAGCAGGGGCTTTCTAGCTGCAAACTGTTTTCTAGGCTGCAAAAGGCTACAGGAAACCACAAAGCTGCCAATACGGTTCACGACTTATTAGTACACACTTGGCACGACGGCATATGACACTGCTGCATGCCCCATGGAGAGGGACAGATGACAGCCTTCAGTGGTGGGAGGGTTAGGATGGGCCCTGTATCCGGGGACTTTCTATACTGGCTCTTTTAGGTGTCACTCAGAGGCATGCAGGTGGTTTCCAAAAGAAGGGACAATTTCAATGATTGTCAGGTCCCATTCTGACTCCAAGCTGGGGTTGACAATAGAGCAAGCCACATTTTATAGTGTTTGTCTTGGAAGTTGGGCCAATGTACTAAGGAATGGTTTATGCTGTTTCATCATAATAAGCGATGAGACCATTTCTCTGACTTTTAGCCACCACACAGAGTGCATTTTCAGAATGGGGCAGGAGATAGTGTATTTGCCCACAGTCATAAATCTGTCACACTCAGGCCAGGCTCAGCTAGAGAGCATGGTCCCACACCCCATGCCTCTGATGCTGTTACTATTGACAGTATGTTTCGTCTCGCTTGAGAGAAGAACGCTGCCTACATCCACCCTTAGCAGCGTTTTCAATACTTTGTGTTGCCTTGGCCAGAAAGGTGAACTATTTGATTTGTGTGGTCTTATTTTATATTAAGTGGTGGAGTCTTCTAACTGTTCTTCAGGGGATAGAGTGATTATTTGTTTGCTTGTTTGTCTTTTTGTGGTTCCTGTAAGACTTTTGGAGATTTCACTTCCTCAAAGTAACAGAAAGGAGTATTTAGAGCTTGGGAGGATGCAAGGCCAGGGGCACAGAGAGATCAGGGGCTTCCTAACTCTCTCCTCCTCCTCCTCCTCCTCTTCCTCCTCCTCCTCCTCCTCCTCCTCCTCCTCAGATTTATTTATTTTGTGTATATGAGTGCTCTGCCTGCACACACACCTGCAGGCCAGAAGAGGGCATCAGATCCCAGTAGAGATGATTGTGAGTCACCATGTGGCTGCTGGGAATTGAACTCAGGACCTCTGGAAGATCAGACAGTGATCTTAACTGCTGAGCCATCTCTCCAGCCCCACCTGCATTACTTGACAATGTATGTTTAATGACTAAAATAGAGGAAAACAGATGGGAAAATACAACTGAAATGGTAGAATGATTTGGGGCAAGGGAGGCTCACACAGTAAAATTCTTGTCCTTTAAGTATAAAGACCTGAGCTTGGTCCCCAGAACCTGAGTGGAAACGCAGGTTGTTAATGTGCACTTAAAATCCCCGCTCCGGGGAGGAGGAGGCCTGGGGCTCGCCGAGCAGCAGGCTAACCTACTGCACCAGCTCCAGGTACCCCAGGGACTCTGTGTTAAAGCAGGTGGATGCTTTCCTGAGGATGGAGCCCCGAGAGTCATTCTTGGCTTCCACACATATACACGCACATATGCACACATGCAGAGTCATTCTCTGGCTTCCACACATATGCACACATGCAGAGTCATTCTCTGGCTTCCACACATGTGCATACATGCAGAGTCATTCTCGGCTTCCACATGTGTACACACATATAGTCACACATACATTCAAAAACACCCCACCTGCCCTGCACACACAAAATAATCCAGTAGAAGACAAATAATTCATTCATTCATCCTTTCTTTCTTTCTTTCTTTCTTTCTTTCTTTCTTTCTTTCTTGTTTGTTCTGTGTTTTGTTCTTCGAGATAGGGTTTCTCTGTGTAGCCTTGGCTGTCCTGGACTCACACTGTAGACCGGGCTGGCCTTGAACTCACAGCGTTCCACCTGCCTCTGCCTCCCCAGTGCTGGGATTACAGGTGTGCGCCACCACGCCCGGCTCAAATGCTTGTTTCTTAGACTACATGAGAGTGTGGGGTTGTACAAGGCATGAGGGCAGGGAAGATGTGACTCCAGGTGGAACTAGAGAAGGATGGACACAGCGATTCAAGACTAGAGAAACAAGGCAGGGGACTTTTTTTTGACCTGGGCTTGGTCTCTGGCACCATATGGAAGCTTACAACCATCTGTAATTCCAGTCCATTGCCATAGCCAGAGTAAAGAGAGGCGTGCCAGAGAGCCCAGACAATGCTGGGCAGAGCCTGTGGTGCCCTGTGCGCATACCAGTGCCCATCCTCTCTGCCAAGGGGGACTGAGAACCAGACCCCACCATCCCAGATGAGGAAGCTCCTGCTCCCTCAGCCTTGCCATGAGGGACAAGCTCAAGCCTAGGTCCTCCAGCACCAGTCACTAGAACAGAGGCTGGGAGGTTGCTTGACTTGCTCCGAGTCCCAGCCTTGGCCCTCTGCTGTGCGCGGGACTGGAGGAGCGCCATCGCATCCCACTTACCTTGGGGCGTGATGAGTACCAGCTACCAACCTTCCCACTGGGAAAGTGACTCCATTGTCTCCTGAGGCTTCTTTTGAGCATCTCAAGAGCGTGTTGGGATGGATGGCTAGGTTCAGGTCACAGGGTGTGTCAGGGCTTGAGTATTCTCCTGTCCTCAGAAAATGACCCAGCTGTCACTTCCTGATCTCCGTACCCACTGTGCAGACCTGGTGTTTCAGGAGCATGAGCACGTGACCGGGAGCTGAAAGATCTTTATGCGCCACTTGGCTGTGGCACTAACTTTGCAGGAGGTGGAAGTGAACAGACAGGGCTTTTTCAAAGCTGCCCAGGGCTCTGGCTGAGGCATGGTAGGATGGAGGGGTGGAAGGCACACAAATGTAAGCCCTGTGGCACTCCAAGGGGCTGCCCCTCTCTTACAATTCCCATCAAGAAGTGACGCCAAGCCCTCTTTTCACCAACTTGCACTCTGTGATTCTGCTGGACACTGGAGTAGCAGAAAGGATGCTGTGGCCTCCAGAGGATTAGACACAAAAAGCCACGCACCTTAGCTGCTTCTCCTCGGCCACTCACCTGTCCTCTGGCTGCCCCCTCTTCAGCATGCTTCTTCTGAGGAAGACCCACCTTGTGGGGAGCCACAAGCCAGACAGAGGCCTTGTGTGGTGTGTCAATCAGGCCTCCAGATGCAGACATCAGGAGTGTGAATGAAGCCACCATCTTCTCAGCTTGACACCCGGCAATCCACAGCAGCCTGGGCACCCAGTGCCTCCCCTAGCAGGACAGTGAGAAGCCAGGTCTCCAGAAACATCGTGAGGTGGCTGCTTCGGGACACCTATGGGATGGGTAGGCAGAGCCCACGCAAAGCAATCAGTGTGTCTTCCAAAAGCCACATGTCACAGCCCCTGACCCCTGCATCTCCCATACCTCACTTAGGCCTCCAGGATTAGACTGTGAGCCAGGCTTTGTTTCCATAGATAAATCCTATAGAAAGATCCGGACTCCACAGCAACCACAGGGAGCAAGGCCTCCCAGGACCGTCCCTACCCTTCCCCCTACCTGGCCCTCTATTGCTTTCCGACTCCTCCTCCCACTCCTCAGCAACGATGGGGTCTTCTCTGGTCCAAAGATCCAGCCAACATGGTCTCACCTCAGGCCTCTGCGGCCCTCCCTGCCTGTCCTCCCTCCCATGCGTACAGCCATCCCTCCCCCTCAGTGCCTTCAGGTTGCACTTCTTCAGTGAGGTCTCTGTAGTCTTCCCTATATGCTAGCTGTAGGGAGGACTTACCTCTGCTCGGCGTTAGCTCGATGGCAGCTGAGACTGGCTCAGTTCACGGTGCTGTAGCCTTGTTCATATCTCTGCAGACCAGGAAGCAAAATGAGAGTCCAGGTACTGGACAGCAGCTCACCCCTGTCGCGACCCTTCCTCCTGTGAGAGCTCTCGCCTACACTTTACCAAGCAGTGCCACAGGCCGCAGCCAGGTACCCAAACACGGAAAGCTTTGGGGATATCCCACTCAGACAGAACACTTTCCAAACGTACAACTGGGCCCTGGTTCATACAATCTCTTTCCTGCCTTATTTTTCTCCTGAAGGCCTGTCACTACACAGGGTGCTAGTTCATGTGGCTTATTATCAGCCTCCGCCGCTAGAATGTGAGTTCAAACATGGGTCCGGCTACTTCCCCAGGGTCTGGAAAAGTTGGGCACAAGAATAGTAGGTGGTCAATAAATACTGCAAAAATAAAATAATATCACACCACAGTGGTTGTTATCCTATAAGGCAGCAGTGTGCTTAGCTTCAAAAATGCTTGCTGAGTGTACAGATGAAATGTGCAAGGAATGTCGGCTTTCCAATGCCTTTGGGAAGGAGCACACATCTTCTTGGACCTGCCTTCGGCCTCTCTCTCCAGCTTGCCTGTCCCTTTCCTCCATGGACAGGAGCCTGCATCCTTCTCTCTCACCTGGTTCCTTTGCCCAGGCCCCCTGGCACTGGCCCCAGCACAGCTCCCTCAGCTGTGGTACTGTATCTCCCTGCACTCACTGGTCACACTTCCCACAGACATCAGGTGCCCTTGTGCCTGCCTCACCTCTCTCCTCAGTCCGGAAAACAGGAGGAGACGTGCTCTGGTGTCTCTGGCACTCCTGGCTTGCAGCTGGCTGTGGCAGCTACAGGTGGGTATGAACAGGTTGGGGCATGGAGTGGAGAGGTTGGGGGGAATGGTAGGATGAGCCCTCACACCCCTGAGAAACAGAGAGCGGAGCCTGGACTGGTCTCCTGGCTGTGTCTCTGTATGGTGCAGTTAACTTTTTCCAAGCCAAGTGTCTTCTTTATCTGCAAAATTGTTTAGCCAAGGCTGGCTTCGAACTCCTGATCCTCCTGTTTCCTTCTCCCAAGTACAGGAGTGATGATAATCTGCCAGCGGTCAGATTTTTGTTTTTTTAAGACAGGGTCTTGTCTTGCTGTGTCACCCAGGATAGCTTTGTAGCAGTAATTATCTTGTTTCAGACTGAAAGTGATGGGATTGTAGGTGTGTAACGCCATAGAAAGCAAAATGTGCTTTTTGAAGGGAGAGGGAAGCAAACTGAAAAACACTGCTCAAATGCAAATAATTTTGAGTGTTCTAATTCGTGGCAGGGAAATTAGCACGGATGCAATTCAGGTTGTGGCCAGAGGGTGGCAGCAGCAGATAGGGGCTTTGTCTGGAGGTCTTGCAATCAAATGGCTTTGAAAGCTGCTGGCGGGGACTAGAGTGACTGTGGTTGCTGGAATTGAGGTCTTTTGTGCTCAGCTGACTGCCTTCTCTCCCGTGGTGGAATTTGGCCACTGCTGAATCAAACCAGAAGCTTCCCTCTTGAGTGACTGGCTGACTCCTGGTAGTTTTCCCTTATTTATTTATTTATTTGGTTTTTTTTTTGAGACAGAGTTTCTCTGTGTAGCCTTGGCTGTCCTGGACTCGCTCTGCAGGCCAGGCTGGCCTCGAACTCATAGAGAACCACTGCCTCTGCATCCTGAGTCCTGGGATTAAAGGCTTCTGCCATTGAGGCTTTGTGAATTTCACATCATGTACCCCAATCCCACTCATCTCCTTGTCCCCTCATATCCACGTGCGCACACACAGACCCTAAAATAAAAACAACAAAACAAAACAAAAACGACAAAAAGGCTGGATACAGTGGTGCATGCCTATAACCCCAGCACTTGGGAAGGCAGAGGCAGGCGGATCTCTGGTTTGAGGACAGCCTGGTCTACAAAGTGAGTCCAGGACAGCCAAAGCTACACAGAAAAACCCTGTCTAAAAAAAAAAAAAGTCTCATCATGGAAGCTGTATTGAGTCTCAGTGTGTCCCTTTTGTCCACACTTCTTTGCTTGCAAATGTTCATTGCAGTGAGTCACTGGTCTGGTTCGAGGCCTCTGGCTTCTGCTACATCATCAATATTGGATCCTTACTGGGACTCCTCCTGGTTATCCTGTGTTGCCCTGCGCATGGAGATCCTGCAGCTTTGGATATGCAGGACAGATCATAGATGGGGTAGATGTGAGCATGGGCCAACTCAAAGGGCCTGGATCTGGGTCTGGGTGGCAGCTGAGATGGTCAGCTCGCTGGCTATCCCAGACCTACACCATCAGGGTGAGCCTGCCAGCACTGCTCCCGATAGCTCACCCAGTGCCAGCCAGCTTATGCCCCTGGGGCTGGCTCACCAGCTCCCTGCTGCCATCACCACCACCACTACCACCAGGGCCAGCTCAACAGTGCTGCCCAAGCAGGATGCAAGGCCTACTAGCTCTGCACAGCCCTTGGACATCAACATGGTCCCAGAAGGCAGCCCCCATCAGGGACATCAGCATGGCCTTTGGTGGTAATATGAGCCTCTGACAACCACCCAGATCTCTGCTGCTGTGTGGCCTTGGACCCAGGCATGCCCTCAGCAGCAGCACTGGCCAGGATGTCACAATGGCCTCAGGCGGCAGCACAGGTTACTCACAGCAGGCTGTTCCTCTCCACCCTGGCATCTCCAGTTCTGTCTCTCTTCACAGTGCTCAAGCCATTCAGCGTCCCCTCCTCTCCCAGCCTCCACCACACACTTGCTCATCACAGTGGCCCCACTATGTGGCCTCTGGGTGTTGCATTTTTTTAAATTCTTAGCCTTAACCTCATCCTATCGTTTGGCAATTTGTGGTGACTTTTGTTGTTGTTTTTTACTTGTTTTGTTTCATTTTTAATTTAATACTTTTATTAATTCCTTGAGAATGTCATATAAGGATGTAATATTTTCTGATATTTGCTTTTGAGACAGGGTTTCTCTATGAAGCTTAAAATTCATCTCCTGGTCCTGGAGAGATGGCTCAGAGGTTAAGAACACTGCCTGTGCTTCCAAAGGTCCTGAGTTCAATTCCTAGCAACCACATGGTGGCTCACAACCATCTATAATGAGATCTGGTGCCCTCTTCTGGTGTGCAGGTGGACATGCAGACAAAACACTACATACGTAATAAATAAATCTTTTTAAAAAACGTAAAAACAAAACAAACAAACAAACAAACAAACAAGCAAAACTCATCTCCCTGCCTCTGCTCCCTGAGTGCCGGATAGCACCTGTGTGCATTTCCCTCTAGAGTGTGGATTTTCACTAGTGACCTCACCTAGTCGTTACCATAAACCTCAGACAAACTGAACAGGCAGATTTTCCCTCTTCTCTCACCTCAGCGTTTTAACTATGGGGAAACTGAAGAGCAGAAAGGTTACTCTCATGACCACAAAGGGAGCAGGAGGGAAATATGGCAACCCGGGCGTTACGTCTGCATCCTCTAATTTCAACTCCATCACACCATCACTTGGACCATGCCATTCAGTTCAGTGGTTCCCGCAGCAGCACTGGGGGGCTCCTGCTGTTCACTGGGGATCTGCCAGCTGGTGACAACATGCCCTTCCCCTCAGGCCGGAGCCTCAGCCTCAGACAGCAGCAGCACCTCCTTCATGACCAGCTCCCAAGCTGGCTGTTGAGTAGCAGCACCCTGCGTCTCTGCGTCATGGATGTCTTGGGCTTTTAGCTCATTCGCTCACTGGCTTTGCTGGTCTTACAGTTGAGCAACCATGAGCCATCACCAGGAGGAGGGCTACAAAGGGAAAACAGGAAGCAAAGATATGTCAACACGCGCCCAAGCAGCCTTTACGTTTCTTGGTTGACTTGAGGAAGTAGGCTGGAACCCAGGGACCACTGAGCTGCATTTGCGGCCCAGACTCCCCTAGTTCTTGCTACTCCTCATCTCAGAGGCTCTGCTGGGAGCAGGAGGCTCCCCCTCCCACCCCCAGCATTATGAGCGGTCTGGCTTACCCTCAGGATGAAGGGTCTCAGTTTCCCTCATTTCCACCCTCCCACACACAGCATCTCCCCACCCCTTCTTTTTTGTGTGCATTGGCGTTTTGCCTGCATGTATGTCTGTGTGAGGGTGTCAGATCCCCTGGAACTGGAGTTACAGGCATGTGGGTGCCGGGAATTGAACCCGGGTCCTCTGAAAGAGTTTCCAGTGCTCTTAACTGCAGAGCCGTCTCTCCAGCCCCATTCCTACTCCTTCTTATCTGGGGTCTCCCTTTTCACAATTTCAGTTGAGATCAAACACAGTTCAGTTGTTAATTCATGGAAACTTCCAGAAGTAAACAGTTCATATGCTTACCATATGTGTTCTCATAGCAACCACTACTCTCAGTGCCGCAGTTGCTCAATTTTGTCACTAGTCCTTAGTATTCTCACATTGTGCCTAAATGAAACTTAGTTACAGGTGTGTACAGTCCCCAGATCCAACCAGGGTTTGTGGGGTACATCACCTATATAGAGGAGCTATTGTAGGCTTCTCCATCAGGAACACGGAAGCAAGGGGAAAGCAAAGCGGACAGGTATCAAGGTTATTCTTGTGGTCCAGACACTGTTAAATCACTCATCTGACCCTCACAATGAGCTGGGGAAAGAATCAACAAACACAGCAACTGACCCTAACCCTGAGGCTCAAGGACACACCTACCTCTGTCTGGAGTCACATATCTGGCGCATGACGGGGATGGGAGGGTTTTTTTTTCCATAATCACATTATTATTATTCAGGTGATGACAGGCAAATTTGTCCTTCTTTTAGAGACATTTGCCCTGCAGGGGATTTCCAGGTTTGGTGACTCTAGTCTAGGAACCCGTGTTTCACCCTGGAACCAGAGGTTAACAGATTCTGCTGCGTGGGAGGCAGAAGGAACAGGATGCTCCGTTGCTTTGCCTCAGGGGAGCCAGCCCTAAGTGGAGGGAAGGCCTGCCAGGAGGAGGTGGTCCATGGAGAGAGAGCACCCAAAAGCATTGCCTGGCAACAGCAGTCCCCAAGCATGGGATGCAGCTGCGGCCGCCCGACAAATGGGGCCAGCCAGATATGACCAAGCTGAGCATCAACAAAAACCTTGCCACAAGCAGACAGGCAGGGCGGCTTTTCCGGCTGATAATCACAGAGGCCTTGGTGAATGCAAGTTTCTAGTAAACAATGCTATGTGCTCGGCTGCTGGTTTGGGGTTTTGCCTGAGTGTGAAAGTGTAACCAGGGCTTGGCTGCAGTGAAGACAGGAGCCCCTCTGAGGATGCTTGGGAAACAGGACTCAGTGATGGCTCGAGGACAGGAGGAAGCAGAAAGTCCCTCCAGCTTAAGGCCTAGCTTCCAGGGATTGCACACCAGAGAATGGTCTGACCTAACGGGGCAGAAACATTGTCTTGGTCAAAATGTCAACATGACCCAAACCTTATGGCCCTCCCTTGTCTCGGAGCGAAGGAGGTGGAGTCAGGTGCCTTAGCAACACAGGAATTAAGCCGAGACCCTAAACATGTTCGTCCTCCTCCTCTTCCTCCTCCTCCTCTTCCTCCTCCTCCTGCTGCTCCTCCTCCTCTTCGTCCTTTTCTTCCTCTTCCTCCTTCTGCTCCTCCTCTTCCTCCTGCTCCTCCTGCTCCTCCTGCTCCTTCTGCTCCTCCTCCTCCATCATTTCATATTCCCTTCCCAGGAGTCTTAGTTCAGGCAAGAGCAAGAAGGAATGGAGACAGAGCAGGAGAGCAGCCATGCGCTGTAGGACATGTGTAAGGAGGTGGATGGAGGATGAAGCTGGGGGGCCCTGGAACCCCACACAGCCACAGGCAGAGGCTGCAGCCTTGGAGCTGTAGGAAGCGCTGGGGGCTTACACAGGACGAAGTCTAAATCAATTCAAAGCAACACACATCTAAGAGAGAAGCATGAAAACAGCAGAACACAGCCACTGTCCCCCAGCACAGAGACTCCTCCCTAAGAACACCCCCCATGTCTCTTTAGGAAATAAAATGAGCTTATGAAGTTTTTTTTTTGTCATAAAGGGCACCAAAATATGCCACCCTAAAATGTACGTCTTTGAAATGTGCGTTATTTCATGCTAAATGCTGTTGAAAACAGGCAGAGGCAAAGGAAGCTCCACAAATAGGGCACGAGGTTTCCTTTGACCGGGGAAATTAGCATGTATAAAGGAAATATCTATTTGTGAAAGATGTTTCCTTTTCCTGTACTAGGAAACAGGAAGAGGAGGAATCTGAACTCTCTTTTTTTTTCTGTTCTTTTTTTTTTTTTTAATTAATTTATTCAGTTTACAGACTCTGAACTCTTACGGACTCTCATGCAAATACACCTCCTGCTACTCAGCCCCGCATGCACAGTACTTGTCCTGGTCACCTCCGGCCTGGCCGTCCCCATCTGAGATCCTTAACCCTCCTTTCCTTTGGAGAAACTCAGGTAGTGGGTGAGGCCAAGTTCCACCCTGTCCATTGGCTGGCTGGTACTGGATCCTTCTTTGCACAGGCTGCCTCATTTACAGTTTTGTTGTTTTTATTTTATGTGTGTGTGGGTTTTGCCTGCATGTCTGTCTACCATGTGCAGTACCTGTTGAGGGTGGTGGATTACCTGGAACTGGAATCACAGATTGTGTCTCCATGTGGGTGTGGGGAATCGAACCCAGGACCTCTGGAAGAGCAGCCAGAGCTTTTAACCACTGAGCCATCCCTCCACACTGCTGAGCCATCTCTCCTCTGAATTATATAACTAGCTCTATTTTCCCTTTCTAAATGAATAATGTATCTCTGTTAAAACGGCTGTTTCCTTATTAGTGAGTTAACTACCTTTTCAAGGGTTTGTCATTTAATTGAATCTCTCTCTTTGTGAATAATTCTTTTAAGAACCTTGACCCATTTTACAGCCGTCCATTTTTTCTAATTTTTATAAAAAAATTAAATTTAGGGGTATTAACTTTTGTCATGTATCTTGTCAGCAATTTTCCTCTTTTACTATGTAGTCTTTCAATTTTTACAAATAATTTTTTTTTTTACATAGAAAAGTTCTACATGGTACAGAGTCAGACCTGTCCGTGCTCCTCCTTCATGGTCCTCCACTGAAACTGGCTCATCAGTGGGAAACTACAAGGAAGTGAGAGGCAGCGGCAGCGGCAGCAAAGGGCTCAAAGCCAGGGACAGTGTGTGATACCTCCTCCTATGGGTGACGGCCAGGCGGCCAGTGACGGAGAACTTAGCAGCAGACATGCCACATGCTAATGGCTTCTCAGAAAGGGATGTCTCAGGCATCCTTTATGCAAACAACGTTTTCATTAGGAAAGCAATTCGATCTGGGTTGGGGAGATGGGCTCAACAGCAGAAGACCTTGCCACTGAGCCTGGAGATGAGAGTTCAGTCCTCAGTGTCCGCATGGTGGAAGCAGAGAACCGAGTCAGGTTGTTCCCTGACCTCCACATGTATGCTCATGACATACATGCATGTACAAACACACACACACACACACACACACATACACACCTTTGGTAAATTGATATTTCCCCCCTATTTTTAGGATGTTTTTGTTAGTGACTGATATAAGTCATTTGTATACATTTGACTGTGGATGTTGCTCAGGGGTTGAGGGCCTGCCTAGCAATTCCAGGTTCCACCCTCAGCACCCCAAAGGGAAAACAAGACATGATGTTACATCTTGGATATTAACACTCTTCACATATTGCAAATATCTTGTCATGACTGTTCACATTTGTCATTAGCCCTTTGTATATGCAGAGTCTAGATTTTCATGTGACAAATCTTGTCGGTCTGTACTCCTTCTGACTTGTGCAGTATATATGGGAAGATTCTCTGCACTCAAGAAGAGAAAGTCTTTGTATCTTTTCTGTTAAGAATGATTGCAGTTCCCCCCCCTCCCCTTTAGAATTAATGTCTTAACTCAACTGTAATATATTGTTGTGGATGTTAAGTATCTGAAAGGGAAAATCATGATTTTGAAGATCTTTTCTCACTGAATTCTAAAGAATCAAGCCTGGATGTTCACTGTACCCCTTGCCCATGTGACCTCACCCAGGTGTCTTTTTAGGGACACTAGTGCCTGCATCACTGACCCTATCCCAGATCACACACACTCCTTTTGTTCCTTTCTCCCAGTTCTGTTTGTCCTGGTCTCTCCATGCCCTAGATGTCCTCTCCATGTTAATCGTCCTAGATATTATGAATTTGGCTCTTCGCTATTTGGATTACACATCTGTCCACAGCAGGAGACAGAAAGAGAGCTAACAGAACGGCATGGCCTCCTGAGAGCTGTAAGCTCACCCGCAGTGACACACCTCCAACAAGACTACACCTCCTAATCCTTCCCAAATCCGTACCCCTGAATTCTATTCCCTTATGAACATTTACCAGTGAGTCTACTTGGTCCTGTTGGGGGCAGCTCAGCTGAGTGGACAGAAGATGGGTTTGACCCTTTGTTTACAAATGAGTAACTCTGGCAACTTGTGGGGCTATTCTGGAGAGGTCAAAGTCTGGCACTTCTGGAAAGCCTCTGAGCTCAGTATACAGCACTTCCTTTCTCAGCAGGGTCCCCTCTCTGAATGCTAGAAACTCTAAGGGTATCATATAGCCAGCAGGGAAGATTACAGACCCAACCCTTTCCTGATAAAACCTCTTTAGCAAGTACCTGGAGATTCTAGTCATCAGCAACTGACCTTTAATCTTACCTGGAAGTTTTTCCCCCATCCATAGGATAATTAAGTACTGTGTTCCCCTTCTTGTGATAGGACCCCCTGCTGCCACATGTAAATGAGTGTACTACTGCATGTAAATCAAGTATCCTAGCATCTCTAGCTCTACCGAATCAGACACAGTCACCCTCAAACCAGTACTGGGCTTGTCTCTCACTGGACCACCTTCCAGGGCATCTGCCCGCATCATTTGCCCTGCTTAGCATAGCAGCTTAAGCAAAGAGCTGTAAGTAACACTTCTGTATCATCACAGGCCTTTGAAAGACCCAAGTTTCCACTGTTGTCTGATACTGGCAATTTCATTCTTCTCTCTCTCTCTCTCTCTCTCTCTCTCTCTCTCTCTCTCCTTTGTTTTTTTGAGACAGGGTTTCTCTGTAGAGCCTTGGCTGTCCTAGATTCTCTTTGTTGACCAGGCTGGCCCCGAGAAATGCTGGGGTGAAGGTGTGTGCTACCACACCTGGAGGCAATTTCATTCCAAAAGAGCTAAACTGTAACACTTCAAGAAAAACTCTTCCTATACCCTGGCCTTGCCCTAAGTCACTTCTGAGGCAGAAACTGGACCCTTTGACCTTGAGGTTCATCTGTTCTTGGCTGGAAGCAAGCAGGGCCTGGGCCAGCCTGCTAGAAACAGAACCCGGACACCTGCCGGACACTGAAGGACAGCAACTGACCTCTCAGCTCCTCTTCTCTTCAGTGAGGTGAACTCGGCAGAGGAGGGCAGCATGTGCTATGGGTCTTTGTCTGAGGGGATGAGGGGGTGTTTTCTTCCCAGCTGTGAACAGCAGGCACGAGAGGCACGTGGTTCAGGTTGCTGGGTGTGGCTTCTGCCAGTCTTACCACAGTCCCAACAGAAAGAAGAACTCAGAATCATCACTGGAGAAACAATTCTAAAGATGATACGTAAAAGGCTAGCTGGCTTGCTTCTGCTTTTCAGCGTTTCCAGCAAAGGTAAGCATGGGTACGAAGCTCCTCTGGAGCTCCCGAGTGAGCGTGCCTGAGAGTCAGAGAGGGAGACTCCTGGTAGTCCCAAGACCTCACAGGAACCATCTTGCTTTTTCACAGCAGCAATCCCTGGAGACAGTGTGATCATCTGGGGTGCCTTGGATCATAGTGTCAACTTGACCATCCCCAAGTTTCAAGTGACTGATAAGATTGATGAAGTCCGATGGAAAAAGGGGAAGAACTTGGTCACACAGTATAAGAAGATGGAACCGCCTATGAAGTCAGAAACGTTTAAGGTATTAACAAACGGAGCCCTCCAAATAAAACAGCTGAAGCACAATGACAGCGGCATCTATAACGTAGTAGTGTACAACACAGATGGGCGTAGTTCGTTGGAAAAAGCATTTGACTTAAGGATTCAAGGTAAGTCTTCATTCCCTGAAGTTTTCCGTGTCGGTACATGTTGGTACATGTAGCAAGTTGGGAGGCAGTGTTTTTTTTTTAACATCACCATCCAACTTTCCTGTGCGGCCCACAATGAAGAGTACAGTGGGTGAGCGTGATCCTCAAGTTCGTGTGCCTCTCATTCTCTCTTTGGGGTGGCTGTGGGGCTGTGTAAGGAACCCCAGGTTAAAGATGGGCGTTGATTAGAAAGAGGACAGGTTAGCAGAGAAAAAGATGACATCTTTGGTGGCTGATAAAGTGAGTCTCGTGTCTGGGAAGCTAAGATCAAGCCACCGTGCTCAGAAGGACTTAGAGGGCAGGGTAAGGCAGGAGATGCTGAGCTGAAGGACCGACAGCTTTTCTTTTCATCTTGTCAACATCACCACAGTAATGGCGGATGATGGGTTAGCTGGTCCTTGAACTATACGCTCACAAGGTGTGGCTTTGTCTTTGCGTGTACTGAGAGGACAGCATAGTCTAGATCAATACGGGGAGTCTAGCTAGAAAGCCCCTACTGTAATCCAAGTGAGCCCAAGCAGGATGGTAAGCGGTCTTAATCCTGGTAGCACAACGGAATATGTGGAACCCAGGCTCCTGGCATGGAGTCCGTGTACCAGTGGGATCTATAGGTTTCCAAGAGCTTCTAGTAAGCAGCAGTCATTGAGAATCGCTGGTCTGAACTAAAAAGTGACTGAGAGACAAGGAAGGATGCAAGCATGTCGGGGGTGGGGGTGGGAAGGAAGTCAAGAAAGTTTTGGTGAGTGAGAAGGAAGAGAAAGAAGCACCGAGTGTCACAGAAGTTGAAAGTTCACGGACAAGTGGGCAACTTGCCGTAACAAGTGAGATGAGAGAACCTGCCCTTTGCTTGCAGAGGAGGCTGCGCATGCCTGCCCACCATAGACTGTTCAGGGAGCACACAAACATTCTGAGCTTCACACAGGAAATGTCACCGGCACAAGGTCACCCCCTCCTCATCCCACCTGTGGTGTCCTTCCTGCCCTGTCCTCAGCACCTGGGCCTACTGTCAGCTCCTCTACGCACGACCCTTTCCAGACCCTAGTCCTGTAACTTTGACTGGAGAGAATGTTCCAGAAGTGGGGTGGGAATGAGAATGGGCACTGAGAAAGGCCAGCGTCGTGGCCGCAGACAGTGAGGCTCTAGGGTCCTGTTGTGATACCGAGCCGGATGGAGCCCTGTGTGGGAGGAATCCTATGCATGCACTCCCACACCGCCACCTTTATTTTGGGATAATAACGGTGACTGGGGCAGAAATCAGAAGCTTGTTAACCTGGTTTGGTTTAGCAATCCTGACAACTTACCATTACCAGCTCTACCCATCTGTAAGGGAACAGGGCTTCGTCAGAAGTGACTTGGCCATGTTCTCACAGTTTGGAGGGAACAAAGTCAGGATCCCAGCCTAGGGCTTCCTTGGCAAGGATTAGGACATTCCCTCCCAAAGGAGCTCGCTGCTGTATAATTCACGTACAGCACAGTTTGCCCTCTTACCATGCACAGCTCAACAGCATTCTGCATAGTCACAG
The DNA here is from genome assembly GCF_964271855.1 of Acomys minous. NCBI lineage: Eukaryota > Metazoa > Chordata > Mammalia > Rodentia > Muridae > Acomys > Acomys minous. The sequence goes on along the minus strand of NC_140496.1, from coordinate 58,516,980 downwards.
AGTTATGTGGTTATCACCAGGGGCAACATTTTTTTTTACCCCCTTGAAGGAAACGCATACCCCATAGATTAAAAACTGTGGCTTCACTATTGTATGCAAATGCCAGCGTCACATGGTGTCTTGACTCAACTTGTGGTCCTGTCACCGTTATACATTACACAGCATTGGAAAATGGTTCTCCGCACCCTAACCTGATTACTCAGCGCAGATCATGTATCACCTACTTAATGAGTTTAGGATTAGAAGAGGTTAGGATTGGGGGCTTTTTGAAGATTTTAAAATATTTGAATACATATATGTATATATATGTGTATATGTGCTTATATGTATATATATATATGTGTGTGTGTATATGTATATATATATCTTGGAGAGGGGACCCAAATGTAAACAGGACATTCATTTATGTTTATATATATTTCATATCCACTGTTCAAGGTAATTTGATACAACATTTTAAGTAGTATTGTATAGGAAACAAGGTCTCATGGGGTGGGACTTTCCATTTGTCATACTGAATTATGCTCAAAAAGTTCTGGATTTTGGAACATTTCAGAATTTTTTCTATTAGGGGTGCTCACGAAGCCTGGACTATGCAGCGAGGGGTGCCGTGAGTCATTGAAGGTGCGCTGGGGTCCTGAGACCCCACACACATCTCCTCAGTCTCTGAGCGCCTCGTTCCTCTTCCCTTATGAGGCAGCTGGCTGAGGAACTGCCACGATACAATTTCAGAGTTAAAGCCTGAAGGCGGGTTATAAAGTCATGTGATCCAGGCGCTGGGGACATAGTGCAGGGGTAGAGCTTCTGCCTAAACGCCTGAGGCTCTAGATTCAACCCTCAGCACAGTTCCCTGTCCCCAGGTACATGATCCAATTTTAATTAGAAAATATTATATTATGGATTTATGCATAGAAAATATCTGCTAAAGATATGCATCAAAAATGTTAATAACCCCGAGTGGCAGAATTGGCAGGTGATCTCCAACTGTCTTTAGAGCCTTTTTAAATTTGATCAGTATTTCTTGAGATGATTGGATGCTACTGTGAAGAAGGTTTTTCATTCTAGAAAGTCTCTGCAAAGCAACCCCAAGACTACACACCACTCTGTTGGATACAGATGATTTATCACTTCTTTATTCTGACTCTCAGGATGGGAAGGAAACTTGCATTTCTGCATGCTTGTATGCTCGGGCCAAAATGGAGTTAGACTGGGGAGGCCTGTGGGAAAGAGACACTGTGGCCTGAAAACTGAAGAGAGGGGAAATGGGAAAAGTTCACTTGTGCCTTGTTAACGAATAGAGACCACTGAGGAGCTGAGAGTGCTACATAAGCATCAGGCACAATGTCTTATTTTTACTCATATCCTGTGTCTATGAACTTTACCAGAACTAATTTTGTTCAAGACGTTATATGTCAATTCAGTAAAGTTATTTTCAGAAGACTTTCAATGTAATGTAGCCTAGTTGGTAGAATGCAGAGAAACCTGGGTTTGACTTTCAGCACCACATAAAACCTGGCATGCCAGCAAACGTCTCTAACCCCAGCCCTTGGGAGGTGGAGGTAGGAGGAGGATCAGAAGTTGAGGGGTAACCTCAGCTACAGAGTGCATTTGAGACCAGCCTGAGCTCTGCTGAGATGCCATCTCCAAAACAACAACAACAAAAGCCCCCCACCAAAACAAAACACCTACAACATTTGAACTTCTTTGGTGCCAAACCAATTAAATTTTAATAGGCATATTTATTAAGATTAAAAACATCAGTCACTCTACATGGGAGCATCATAGTCCCATAACCGCAGCTCTCCGGAGGCAGAGGCAGAAGGAGGAAGACCTCTAAGCAAGACTGGTCTACAGAGTGAGATCCTGTCCTTCTTTTTTTCTTTTCTTTTCTTTCTTTCTTTCTTTTTTTTTTTTTTTTTTATGAGTCCAAACATTACCTGATAGAAGTTGGATCTTTCTTTTAGAGAAGGTCTCAAAGCCAATGATCTACTGGGACTGCATCAATAGAACCCTGACATGTAACGTCTCAAACGGAACAGACCTTGACCTAAAGCTGGAGCGAGGAGGGAAACTTCTCAAGAGCCTCCATAAGAAAGCCATAAGTCACAAGTGGACCAGCCTGAACTTACCATTCACGTGCCGGGCGGAAAACATGGTTAGCAAGGAATCGGTGACAGAAACCGTCAGCTGTCCAGGTGCGAAGGGGACCCCCAGGCTCCAACCCCGCATCACAGAGGCACGAGGGGTAGAGCTGCCCTTGACACCAGACTTTGTCAGTGAACCAACACAAAGCAGCCCCATATATTGATCCTAAACACTATTGATCGTTTATTTGAAATTCAAATTTAACTGGCTGTCTTGTATTTTACCTGGCAGCCTCGTGCTTCATATTTATTGTAACTAGATTCCCTCCAGAACAAAAATACGTGTTTATTAAGGAGAGAGGGCCTTGGAAGGAGAGAGTACAAGGTCTGGGAGTCGGGGATCATGCAGGTTCCTTAATCAGTGATTCAGAGCAGAAGTTGAGGCTGGCTCAGAGAACGGCCATCAAAGAAAAAGACCCCAAAGACCCCAAAGACCCCAAAGGGGATGGGAGTATTCCTCCCATCCTAAAGTGAGTGGGAACTTAAACTCTGAGGAGGAGGAGGAGGAGGAGGAGGAGGCAGACTGGCCCTGAAGTAGTGCTCCCTCGCACACATAGGTGCAGTGTCACATGAGGAAGCATGGCGGGGGGGGGGGGGGTAGTTGCAATGAGGCACTACAAGGACCTATGACAAAACTACAGCTACTGATGGCCTCACGAGGAGCACCTAGGTACCCAGGGCACTTGTACTGGATAAACTTGAGACCAGCTTGTGGAAGGTATGCCTGCCTCGCAAGGGCGTCTGGGGAAGGCTGGAGGCCCTGCCTAAGGACTCACAGGGAGGACCTTGGGCAGGGTGCCTTGTCCGTCTTGCTCACACCTGGGAACTGACAGTGATACCCCAGGCGGCCCTTGACAAGCCAACAGGGCCTTGAAGGTCCCTGAATCCATCCTTGAAGCAGCTTCAGGGTGGCTGAGGGATACCCCTACGTAGGCAGTGTGCCCAGAGAGGGTCTCAGATGACACGCAAGGACGGGGTGAGGGGAAGACTGAGAGAAAGGAGGTGCATTGCACTGACAACGTGGCTTGAAGCTCTGCCCTGCTTGCTGGAGGCCATCCGTGGTCAGCTCCCATTCGCTCTCCCCAAAGTCCTCTGACCCCGCTTCTCTGACTGCTCCCTCTAACTGCTATGACTCCCAAAGGGCACAGTGTTTATCCCCAGCACCTGGGAAACAGCTCTCAGAAACACCAGTGCAAAGAGCAGAGCAAGAGCGACAGCTCATATCTGGGCGTTGTTTTACAGTTTACAAAAGCACTTTTCCATCCATTATCTGATCTGACTGCTGACAGTTACTCTGTGATGTAAGTTGCATTGTTTCCAATTTACGAAGGAGGAAACAGACTCAGAGAGGTGGAGCATCTTAACCAAAGGTCACACAGCTCTTACCTGGAAGAGCTAAACTAAGCCCTTAACAACCTTGCCGCTTAACACCCGTGCCACTGTTTTCTCCTGTTATTTTTCACGGTTCTGGCCGGTGAGGGAATCGGAACCACGGATGCCACTGCCAACCACTGAGTTTCTAGGCTGCTTCCTGTGCCCAGGAGGAGTCTGGGAGGGAGAACAGCTGCACACTGAGGTTGGGGCATGCTTGACTTGGGGAAAGGTTTCAGGAGGCAACTCGCCCACCCTTTCTAGAACTTGGATGTGCCTCTCCTCGGTGGGGGGATGGGGTGAGGTGGACAGGCCCATTTCCTTAGCCCTTGCGGAGCAGTTTAGTTCTCCAGGTCCCGGAAGTTCAAGCTCAGCGAGGTGGAAAACCCCATGGAACTCTTTCATCTGTTTGATGTAGAGGCCGGGGCTGGGCCACTCCGCCCGAGACCCTCTGCCTCAGCCATCTTTTCTTCTGACAGGGAAAACTCTGTCCTTCTATCTCACGGTGGGAGCCTGCGCAGGAGGCCTTCTCTTGGTGGCCCTCGGCGCTCTGCTTATCTTCTGTATCTGCAAGAGGAAGAAACAGAACAGGAGGAGAAGAGGTAAGCAGCCCCCACGTCTTTATCACCGTAGGCCGCATCAGAATCCCCATGGGAGCCGGGCGTGGTGGCGCACGCCTTTAATCCCAGCACTCAGGAGGCAGAGGCAGGTAGATCGCTGTGAGTTCGAGGCCAGCCTGGACTACAAAGCGAGTCTAGAACACCCGAGACTACACAGAGAAACCCTGTCTCAAAAAACAAAACAAAACAAAGAAACAAACAAACAAAAAACAAAACAAAACAGAATCCCCACGGGAACATCTTCCCTTGAGTCTGTGAAGGGAAAAAAGAGGTGAGAGTCAGAACAGCAGGGTTGGAACCAGAGGCTCTAGGTGGCTCTCTTGTGTACTCAGGTTGATGGCTGAAGGACCACTCTCAGGGATAATAACCAAGGACCTTTGGGAAGCTGCAGACAGGCTGTATACCTCCCCCAGAATCCACCACGGGGAAGCTGCCTTGGTGAAAGGCTAGCGTGGTGATCCCTGGACAGTCCACACACTTCCATAACGGTAGAAAGACCCACACCCTAATCCTGTGTCTATGAACAAATATCTTGGCTTCAGAAGGCTCAAAGGTGTGTGCAGGGCCAAGACCCTAGGAATATAGATAAAACTATCTCTGGCCAGGAGGCCCTCCAGGGCTGGGTCGGTGTACAGTACTAGCTCAGTGTGTATGAAGCTCTGAATGTGATTCCCAATGCTGCAAGGAAATAGAAAGAAAAAAAAGGGGGGGGGAGAGGTGATGGTCCTTCCTTTCCTGATTGGCTGCTCAGGAGGGGGATGCTTACAGGCTGGGAGTATGGTCTCCTTAATGCGGACTGGCCCTGCAGCCTAAAATAGCAGGAACTGGTTACCCTGATGCTAAGCAGGGAGTTGACCACCCAAGGGTCAATATGTGAGGGACCATGTCCAGATGTCACTGCAGATGCTGGGGTAAGAGCAGGCAGGCTTTGGATGGACATGTCCCCGGGGTCTCAGAAATCTCAGACTCACACAGGGCTGGGTTTCCTCTCTGCAGGTTTCTACCTAGAATAGGCCTAGTGATGTTCAAAATACTGACTCCCACAGTGTCACAGTGAGTGTCACAGTTCCAGAGCGATGACACCTGGGTCTGTGCCCTCTAGGTTTGGCTTCCGTCTTCACACCTCATTTCTCAGTGTTGCTGTAGTCTTCCCTTCAGGCCAACACCCTCATCTGTCATCTCACGCGCCACTTCCCCAGCCTGGGGCCGGGTACATACACACATCCATGTCTCTCCACCCAGTACAGCTTGGTGGCTTGCAGAGCCCTGGACACCGGCTCTCTTGTCTCTGTGCCCTGCTCACACTGTCTCCACCCCTCCCTACAAGGCCCACTCTCTCACTGCCCAAGGGCGGACCTCAAGTGTCACCCAAGACAAGGCAACCTCTGCCACCACCAGACTGGCAAGAGCAATGTGACAATAGTTCACATGGATAAAGTACCTTGTTCCAGGAGCTAAGTTCAGTATTTTTGATGTACCAACGTGTCCCTCTCTGTGACCAGAAAGGTAGACATTTGCACAGATGAAGAGGCACATTTGCTCACCACCTCAGACCCACAGACTGTGGGCTGGCACATGACTAGGATTTTAAGGAAGTCTCATCTTCTTCTTACACAACCCCTGTTTAAATCTGATACCCATGGGTCTGGTTTTCCTCACCCTCATTTATGACCTGAGCTGAGTCACCAGGACACAGTCTTAAAAGAAAGAAGAAGAGCATGGAAGGCCCCTGGAGCAGATGTTTAGGTGGGGGTGAACCTTGTACTGAGGCCGTACGGTCCTGTTCCTAACAGGTGGGTGACATAGATAGATGGTACCAAATGTACAGAGCCAGCTTGCTGCCCAGCTCAGTGTGAGGGCTCAGCATCTCAGCCTCTCACACCTCTCACACCTCTCACCCTCCCACTTCTCATGTGGTTCTTTGCATCATCTGGTGGTCCCCTCACCTTGGTGGAGGCTCTGTCACTTACTGAGGACAGCGTTGGTGGCTGAGGTATTAGGCAGCTTAGCAATGGGCCTAACAGAGAGAGAGCATGCAGAGAAGTCACAGGAAGAACAAAATGTCACCAAGCAGAAGAGCCAGCGGAGAGCCACTGGAGCTTGCCACCATGGATGAAGGACCGCTTCTGGGTCTATGTGTGGGACCCAGGATCAGAGTCAAAGTCTCACCTACAGCCTCCCAAACATGACCACTTTGGAGTGTCTTTTTATGTTTGTGCTCAGAGGCTGCGAGTCACTCTGGTGTCAAAACCACATTGTTTGACTTTGATCCTTGTCACTCACAGCGTGTTTACAGTAGCCAGTGTGTCACCTTGGGTCAATACGGGTACCACAGGTAATGCTGAGACATACTCCTGAAGTCATATGTCTCTATAGGATGTAAACAATTGTTCGTTTACCCCTGAGGAGAGGCTCCCCCGGCCTCCTTGAGGATGGCCATGGGCACAGGGACTAGAGCTAAGAATGTGGCCTAAAAGAGCCCAGCGGTGCCCTCCAAGCCTTTGGCAGCTGAGTGATCCCACAGATTTCCTGTGTGGTTTAGAAACAGTGTAAGAAGTTCTACGCAGTCTCAGGCTTGTCTTCCTGGACAGGCGCCACACAAAATAGAAACTCCCCAAAAGGAGCCATCTTTCCCCCTAAAGTCCAAGAGGGATGGGCCTTCCTTGCTTATGAACTTCAGAGGAGCTAGTCCATTTCTGAGGGCTAGCATGCCCTTTGGAGGGTCCTCCAATTTCCTTTCGGAATGTGGCTTGTATGACAATCAAACTGAGCAAAAGGCAGACGGACTCTAGAAATCCCAAGCAAGAACTATAGCCACTTATGTCCTCCATGGCCACTCAGCCCTGGGGTACACTGGGCTCCAACCATGGGGCTTGTTGCTTAGCAATCCTACTCACGATCTGTGGGCAGCATCCAGCTAGAACTCCCAGATCGAGTACTCACTCTACACTTTGGAGCCTTAGGAGCAAAGCTCTCCATCCGGGTGTCTTCTTCCATCATAGTTTTGGGTCCTAAAGAGGTTTGTGGTCCCACTCTATCTGTGGCCAACATTTCTCTCTCCTCCCAAACACCCAGAACTTGCAGAGGGTGGGAGTAACTTCCTTTTCCTCCTCACATCTCCTGAAGAGGCTGGTTTGATGCTTATCACATGAGACGTGTTCAGTGTTTGCACTGTGGGGCCGGGGAGGCAGCTCGTTCCGTGAAGTGCTTATTTTGCAAGCATGAGGACCGAAGTCGAATCCTCAGAGCCCGCATGAAAAAAGGCAAGGTGGTGCCTGTAATCCCAGAGCAGAGGCAGGTGGAACCCTGGGAGCTCTCTGGCTAGCCAGCCTAGCCTCCTTGATAAGTTTCAGGCTTGGGGTGTGGAGGGAAGAAAGGGGGTGCGGGGGAGCAGGCTCTCAAAAAGAAGAAAGGTTGACAGTGCCTGAGGAATGCTATTAGAGGTTATCCCTTGGCACACACATGCATGCTTACCTTAATACACATGTATACACACACACACACACACACACGCACGCACACACGCACACATGCACACACGCACACACACGCACACACACACACACACACACGCACACGCACACACACACACACGCACACATGCACACGCGCACACACGCACATTTGCACTCCTGTGTTACATTGTTCAGTATTGCCAGAACGAGTTCTCATGAAGTCTTGCCTCCTTCTCTTGTAGATGAGGAGCTGGAGATAAAAGCCCCCAGAGTAAGCACCGTGGAAAGGGGCCCGAAGCCACATGCCACCCCAGCGGCTGCATCTCAGCATCCAGCAGCTTCCCAAGCGCCTCCTCCACCTGGCCATAATCTCCAGACACCTAGTCATCGTCCCTTGCCTCCGAGCCACCGCCCCCGGGAGCACCAGCAGAAGAGGAGACCTCCTCCATCAGGCACACAGGTTCACCAACAGAAAGGCCCTCCCTTGCCCAGACCCCGAGTTCAGCCAAAACCTCCTCGTGAGAGTGGGGAAGATGCTACACCCACCCCCTAATTAAAAGGGCAGAAGCTGTCATTCCCAATAAAGAGCCACATGTATTTCTCTTCTCCCAATGCACATGCTCACTTTTCCATTGAGTGTTTTATACAAGCAGGACCCAAATGCCTCCCAAGGCTGGCAGGGTACAGTCAAAGTGGTACCGTCTCACTCAGCCATGTAGCCAGGCAGCCATGTGGTCTAGCCTCTGGGACCTGCGGCCTCTTCTTAGATCTGTCACATCAGAAACAGAGAGACAAAGCCGTGTGGATGTGAGGATGTTGGGGGAGCCGCAGAAAGGCCTCCCTTTCCTCTCAGGCCCTGTGCCCGTGTGAGTTACCACACAGCCACCAGCTCATGTCCAGCAGGCAGCCTACCTGGACAGAGGCTCTTGAGCTCCTCGGGTGCCCCGATGGACACTGGCCAGTTCCCTTGAGCAGGGATAAAATAAAGAAATTTGATATGCAACAGTGCCTGCTTGTTTTAGAAAAAAAAAAGATCAGGGTCTGGGAGTGGAAGCCACAGGATGGGAAACAGGTTGGAGTGGGGTGGCAGTCACATCAAATCTGGTCCACTCGGGTCACTGGAGGCACACGAATGCCCACCTGAGTGACTAGAACTGATATCTATGTGTCAGCTGCAAGGGACAGCGGGCGGGGGTGGGGGTGGGGGTGGGGGCCCGGTATCCTGTGTACACAGAAGCCTCTATGCACACATTCAATGACAGGTGCCCATGGAGTCTCACTTCCTTGACCATTCAAACGGGATCACGATGGTCTGTGGCCTTATCAGTGAAAAGAAGGGCTTGACAGATACTGGCGACACCAGGATCCAATCAGGCAACATGCCTAAGGGCAAGCTAAGAGGGCCCTGGGCCCATTCCTAAGTGCTGCAGGCAACCCTCGTGAACAAGGCAGAGCAGTCCCTCACTAGCCGTTATGGCGGATGCACCTTTGGAGAAGTGGGGGTGGAGGGGAGTGTTCAGTTAAAACTGGGAACTGCTCCCCCAGGGGCACCTGCTTTGCAGCACAGGTGGCACGCTGGTGGCCCAGTCTGCCCCTTTCTCCTTGTCTTCTTAGGCTTGGTAAGCCTGGGTAAGCTCTGGCAGGAAGCTCTGAGGGTAAACCACAAAGACTGAGTATACTAAGGACTTCCTGTGAGGGCTTGGCTGAGTTTTCCTTTCAATCTGGGTGTCTATTGTTTAGAACCCAGTAAATGACCAAGGAAAAGACAAATCAAGTCCCATGGTTTCCTCCACCCCCTCTGTTTTTGTTTTGTTTTGTTTTGTTTTTGAGACATGGGGGGGTCTCTGTGTATCTTGGCTGTCCTAGAACTCTGCAGACCAGGGTGGCCTCAAACTCACAGAGATCTGCTGCCTTTGCCTCTCAAGTGCTGGGGTTAAAGCTGTGCGCCTCGACCATCGCCCATCCATGCCCCACGCCCTTCTAACGTCAAACATTAGTTCCAGTTACAAAACAGCGATCACAGGATCTACCCTAGAGGAGAGAGGACGTCTAATCTGAGGCTTTCTCCTTCATCATCTCCATCCCATGTGATGAGTTCTCAGTCCGTTGACCATCCTGATACACTAGCTTCTATCTCTATCCTTTCAGAAAACCTTGCTTCTTTTCCACTCCCTGCACCCGCCTTTCTTCTGCTGTCCTGTAGTATTATGTATGGCACAGGACACATCTACCGTGAACCTGTTTGGTCCTTTATGCCCATTTGTTTATTCATTGGATAGTCAGTGAACTCTGCCGTAAATTTGTTCTAGAATCTGTGTGAGACAGTAGACGCACAGGTGAGTGATGACATCTGTGTATCCAGGCAGCTCAAGAGGCAGGGTGGACAGTGGACCAATGACAACACAAGTGGAACATGTGGCAGCAAATACAGGTCAGAGGCAAGCAATAAATACAAAAGACGTACATAAGTCATCGTAAAGAGAGAGTGGGAAAAACAATATGAAGAGCTAGAGAAACCAGATTAAGGCCGGTAGCTGGTGCCGGAGCAATAGCTGAGAGCTTACAGCTGAGAGCATGAGGCAGGTGGAGCTAACTGGGAACAGAGCAGGCTCTTTGAGACCACAAAGCTACACACCTTTTAGTTACACACCTTCAACAAGGACACACCTCCTAATCCTTCCCAAACAGTTCTGCCAAGTAAGATCAAGCTTTTGAACATATTAGCCCGTGGGGCCCACTTTCATTCAAGTACCAAATGAGGCAAAGAAAGAGACAATGCAAATGGTCTTACAGAATTAAATCCTGACTGTTCATAGGAATTCGGGCCATCATTAGGAATGGGAAGTACCATGTCTCTCCTGGGAGATAGATGATGCTACAGTGGAAGATGAGTTAAAGGAGCAGTTAGGGTCAGACACAGTGGCACACCACTGGAATCCCAGTACTCAGGAGGTGGAGGCAGGAGAATCATAAGTTCAAGACCCTGCTCTGCATATGAGACCAAACTGGGTGGGTAGGAAGAGAGGGAGAGGCAGAGGGAGTTACACCCCTGATTTGGTGCTCTACAAGGTAAGAATCAATTGCTTCCAGTAGAAGCCTGCATGTTTTCTCTTCAGGATGGTAAAACACATAGTCCCTGGGTTGGAGGATGCAGGAAATAGGTGACAACAGGCTATGGCATTAAATGCAAGAGGTCAGATAAAAGTTTTCTACTGCAAAAGTTGGGACCCAGGTGGTAGAGATCAGGGCGAATGGTCATGATAAAGTTTCAGGCAGATTATTGAAAGCTGACCCACCAGCATCAGGGTTTTATTGGCTGCAAAGAGAAGACCCAATGTCATCAACACCCATGCTTTCCTAGTGAAACCACCAGCTCTGTGGGTTCAGACGTTGTCCTAGGGAATTCTAAAGACAACGGTCAAACAAGACAAGCGTATCCAAAATAGAAGCGCTAAGCATTTCAGAAGAAAGGGCAGAGCAGGTTTATTGGCCATGAGGCAATTCGAGTAGAAGGACACGCTTTCCACAGTCAAAGGTCTCTAAAGCCGTGTGGTTTCGGGTTCCTCATGCCTGAGGCTAGGAGTCTCCATTGCATTCTAACAACTAGCATACCGAATGAACTGAAAACTCAGCCAACTGTGATAGCAGACTCCTGCAATCTCCGCCCCAGGAAGGCTAGCACAGGAAGTTCCTGGCCAACCCATGTTGCTTAGTGAGACTCCGTCTCAACAAATAAGCAACACATGAATACACAAATGATTTTTTTTTTTGTGAATTAAAAGAAATAATAGGAAAAGGAAATCTAGTCATTCTTCCAAGAGATGGTGTCACCAAGAAAGCAGGTGCATCTGAGTCAGAGATGCTGAGCCCTGGGCTTCACCACAGGAAAGCCCTGAACCCAGGCACAGCTCCAGGGGTATCACTCAAGGTTGGGGGCGGGGGGCTCAAACTTCTGAGAAGTTTACCTCCATGAGTTCGATGACCAGAATCTCAGAGATATTTAAGGGGGAAAAAAAACCCTCAAACTTCTTGCAGGAGGAGAGAAAACACAGTCATTCTGAAAATCAGAATACTATGTTTTTCAAAGCAAGATCTTTTCTTGTGAAACTAGCAAGATGCCACTCTGCTGGGATTTGCTCATAGTGTAACTGATCTGAACAAAAGGAAACACCTGATTTCAGCCCACACCGATTATCTGTCCACCCAAAAGGGGTAAGAGAATGAGAAACAGAGGTGAGATTCCCATCCGGAGGAGGGAGCTCATTGAGAGACCAGTGCCGCTGGGATCTCTCCAGAACACATCCTCTCCTCACACGTTCTACCACTGCCTGACTACAAGTCTATTTGCAGCCGTTCCGTGCGTACCGCGCAAGGCTTACCAAGGAAACATCACAACGGCTAGCTACATGGCTCAGGAAGTGGCAGCACTGGCCACGCAAGCTTGACGGCCTGGGTTCGAGTCCAAGAAGCCATGGAAGAAGATGAAAATCAATTCCTGAAGGCCAGTCTCTGACCTCCACATGTGAACTATAAGTAGCATGCATGTGTCTGCGCGCGCACGCACACACACACACACACACACACACACACTTAAAAAAAAGAAAACATAGCTGGGCGTGGTGGCACACGCCTATAATCCCAGCACTCGGGAGGCAGAGGCAGGTGGATTGCTGTGAGTTCGAGGCCAGCCTGGTCTACAAAGCTGATCCAGGACAGCCAAGGCTACACAGAGAAACCCTGTCTCGGGAAAAAAAAAAGAAAAAAAGAAAGAAAGAAAACACTATAAGACATGCTAATAGAAAAAAAGCAAAACAAAGCACCAGCTTTAGTCCATAGTGGTCAGAGTCAGATAGGATGCAGGGTGCTATTTCAATTTTCTTTTATCTGTTGAGACTTGCTTTGTGTCCTAACCCGAGGTCAGTTTGGGAGAACTTTCCACGAGCCGCTGAGAAGAAACTATGCTCTTCTGGGTTAGGGTAAGTTCTATAGACACGTGAGGTCCATTTGATTTATGACGTCATTTAACTAGAATTTCTGTTTAGTTTTTGTCAGGATAACCTGTCTATTAGTGAGAGTGGGGCACTAAAGTCACGCACTACCACTGTTTGTGGGGCGCTATGTGATTTTAGCTGTAGTAGTGTTTCTTTTTACGATCTTGGGTGCCCTTGTGTTTGGCGCATGAATGTTTAGATTGCAGTGGCCTCTTTGTGGGTTTTCCCTTTGATGAGTATGTAGTATTCTCCACCCTCTCTTCTGACTGGCTTGGTTTGAAGTCTTCTTTGTTAGATGTTAACATGGCTACACCTGCTTGCTTTTTGAGTCTATTTACTTGAAATATCTTTTTTCATCCCGAAGTGATGTTTATCCTTAATGGGATAAATGTTTTAGTTTTGTTTGTTTGATTGGTTGGTTGGTTGGTTTTTCAAGGCAGGGTTTCTCTGTGTAGCCTTGGCTGTCTGAGACTTGCTTTGTAGACCAGGCTGGCCTACAACTCACAAAGATCCACCTGCCTCTGCCTTCCTGAGTCCGGGGATTACAGGTGTGCGCTACCAAGCCCAGTTGTGTATCCTTCATGTTAAAATGTGTTTCTTGAGTGCATCGGGAAGACGGATCTTGTTTTCTAATACCATCTGTGGCTATGTGTCTTTTTATTGGCAAACTGAGACCTTTAGTATTGAGAGTTATCAATGAGAAGTGTTTATTGATTGCTGCTATTTCATTGTTATGGTGTGTCCCCGCCCCCTCAACTGGTTTACTGTTCTGGCATTATTTTGTTGTTACTGTTTGTTTGTTTGTTTTTGTTTTTCAAGACAAGGTTTCTCTGTGCAGCCTCGACAGTCCCAGAACTAGTGCTGTAGGCCAGGCTGACCTTGAACTCAGAAATTCACCTGCCTCTGTTTCCCAAGTGCTGGAATTAAAGGCATGCGCCACCACTGCCTGCCTCCTGTTCTGGGATTATTTGTTCATTGTGTCTTGAGTGTAGATAATCTCTTCAGAATTAAGCTTTCCTTCTAGTGCCTTCTGTAGAGCTGGACTGGTAGATAGAAATTGCTTTCGTTTGGTTTCATCATTCTTCACCCTCCATCAGTTGTGACTGATAGTTTTTCTGGGCATAGCAGTCTGTTTGCAGAACATCCAGCTAGGCTTTCACAGTCTCCATTAAAAATTCAAGTGTTATTCTAATGGGCCTGCCTTTATATGTGATTTTTCCTTGTAGCTTTTATTTTAATATTCTTTCTTTGTCCTGTACATTTAGTGTTTTGGTTAATACGTAGTATGGGGACTTTTTTTTTTTTTCTTTTTTTGGTTCAGTCTACTTGGTATTTTGTATGCTTCTTGCACCTTGATAGGTCTCTCCTTCTTTGGATTGGGAGGTTTTGCGTCTGTGATTTTTTTTCTAATTTATTATTATTTATTCAGATTATATCCTGAATGTTATCCCCTCGCTTGTATCTTCCTGTTCCCACCCCCCCTTTACCTGTTATTTTATTTAAAATATTTTATGAGTTTTTGACCTGGATTTCTTCCCCTTCCTCTATTCCTCTAATTCATAGGTTTAGTCTTTTCATATTTCATGTATGTTACCCAGATATTTTTAGATTTGTCATTTTCTTTGACTGAGCCATCCTTTTCTTCTATCTTGTCACCACACCCTGAAATTCTGTCTTTCATGTCTTGTAATCTGCTGACGAGCCTTACCTCTGACAATTTTGGGGTTTGTTTTTGTTTTTTGCATTCTAAGTTTTTCATTCCAAGTTTTATTTTGTTTGGGTTCCTTTAATAATTCTAATCCGTTGCTAAATTCTCCTTTCATGTCTTGAATTGTTTTCATTCCTCATAATTTCATTCAACTGTTTGTGCTTTCATGGTCTTCATTAAGGCATTTATTCGTATCCTTTTTAAGGCCCTTGAACAAATTCCTATTTGCTATTTGAAGTCCTTGTCTTGTGCTTCAGCTAAATTGCATCTCTCAGGGCCTATTGCAGTGGGTAGCTGGCTCCTGGAGGGGGCGCATTGTCTTGGCTGTCTGTATTTTTATATCTAGGTCTAGGCATCTGGAGTTATGACGTTTGGGGTGTTTCTTTTTTTTTTAAATTTATTAATTTTATTTTATTTTTATTTTTGGGGGGTGTTTCTTGATGTAGATGTCAGATCTTGCCTTTGTGAGCAGCTGTTCTGTTCTTTGACTATGCCAATTCTCCTACACCTTGCTCAGAGGACAGAGTCAAGGAGCACGTCCTGCCTGATTCTAGGAGGATGAACTGGACAGGACATCAGAACAATAGAAAGCTACAAGCAGATTAAAAAAAAAACAACTTTCAACATGTTCAACATGATATATGCAAACTGAATCCAACAATGTATAAAAATAAGCATACACCATAACCCAGTGGAATTTATTCTGGTTATGCAAGACTGGTTCAATAATTACAAGTCAGTTAATGGAATCCATCACATCTAGTAACTTAGGAAGAAAAATTACAACATCATTTCAATAGATGCAAAAAATATTTTTAAAAGATATTTTTTAGCCAGACATGGTGCTGTACATACACCTTTTATTTTTATTTTTTAAATGATTTATTTATTTTTATTTTGAGTACATTAGTGTTTTGGCTACATGCATGTCTGTGTGAAGGTGTCAGAGTCCCTGGAACTGGAGTTACAGACAGTTGTGAGCTGCCATGTGGGTGCTGGGAATTGAACCCTGGTTCTCTGGAAGAGCAGCCATTGCTCTTAACCACTGAGCCATCTCTCTAGCTCCACAAATAAATACTTTTTAAAAAAAATACTTATTTATTTATTATTATGTATACAATGTTCCTGCCTGCATGTACACTGCAGGCCAGAAGAGGATATCACATCACATTACAGATGGTTGTGAGCCACCATGTGGTTGCTGGGAATTGAACTCAGGACCTTTGGAAGAGCAGGTGGTGCTCTTAACCACTGAGCCATCTCTCCAGCCCCCAAATAAATACTTTTTAAACCTCTGCAATTATTAGCTTATTAGTGGACACAAGTTCAATATTCTTCCTTAAATTACATAAACAAAAATGGGTGCTTCTTCTGTGCCCCTCCAGGCAAGTTTGCACAAAGATGCATAGGAAGACATTTGCCTCTCAGCTTCTTAGCATCGCCTTTGCCCAGGTCCAGTGATTTTCCTCCATGAGGCACAGAATTGCCCAGAGTCAATACAGTTCTTGATTGCCCCTGTGCTGTGTCTATGGAGCTCAATGTACTGCAATGGCTGTGGGGGGAAAGCAACTTAAAAAAAAAAAAAGAGACTAGAAAAAGACTTGTTAAAGCAATCTACAAAAATTTTTTACCGCTAACATCATATTTAATAACGGGAAATCAAAGCTTTCTCTGTAAGACTGAGGATAGAGTAATGATATTCCTTCTTCCACATTTTCTTTAACATCACTCTTGAACTCCTAGAGATACCAAAAGAAAAGAAAAGAAAAATGAGAGGTATACAGGTTGGGAACAAAATAAAAGTAAAGGTGTCC
Source organism: Acomys minous (assembly GCF_964271855.1). Lineage (NCBI taxonomy): Eukaryota > Metazoa > Chordata > Mammalia > Rodentia > Muridae > Acomys > Acomys minous. The sequence goes on along the minus strand of NC_140496.1, from coordinate 58,500,877 downwards.
TTTTTGCAGATCTATGTAGGAAATGTGAAACAATGAGCAATAACAACAGCCGTGTAAGCAGCAGTAACAAGAGATTGTAGCAAGGTTTTAGAGTCCAAGATTAATACTGGAAAGTACATCACGCCCTTCTATGTACCACTGAGAAGTACAATAGGAAACCAAAAAACCCTATATCATTTATATTAACACTAGGAAAAGTGAACCCCCCCTCAAAGTGAAATACCTGAAATATATATATATATATCAAATCTATTGGGAGGAAAATAGAAAATTCTGATGAAAGAAATCAAAGTTTTGATTATTTAATCAAAATTTTGATTATTTAATCAAAATTAAATAAATGAAGAGCTAGCCCATGTTGATGGATAGGAAGACTCAGGGTAGTCCAAATGTCCATTTTTCCAAGTGAGATCTACAGTTGGTTCAACACTGTCCTAGTTACTTTTCTATTGCTGTTATAACACACCATGACTGAGATAAATTATGGAAGAAAGCATTTATTTGTGGCAGGCTCACAAGGATGAGGCAGAGAGAAGTAGCTTAAAATGAGGCAAGTCTTTTGGAACCTCAGAGTCCTCTCCTGGTGACAAACTTCCTCTGGTAAGACCACACCTCCTAATCCTCCCCAAACAATGGCCACCTGGGGGACCATTTGTTCAACTATCCCAGCCTTATGAAATGGGCTCAGGAAAAATCACCATAAACACCAAACAAAATTCTAACCAGTTATTCTGTGGCTCTTTCAACATTTACAAGGAGAAGCAAACCAAGAATAGGCCACATGGCAGTGAAGTTGGAGGAGGAGAAGGAGATTCAAGTACTGAGTTGCCTAATTTTATAACACACTACAAAGTTATAGGAGTCAAGACAGTGTGATATTGATGAAAGGATGGACAAATAGATAAATAGAACAGGATAGACAGCCTGGTAATAAATGCATAAAAATCAATCATTTAACCTCTGACAAAGAGACAAATGCAACCCAACTGGAGATATTGCTTTAATATAAGAGATTCTCCCAAACAACTAGATATGTGCATGGAGTAAAACCTACGTGGAGATCTTATGTGCTTCACAAAAATTAATTCAAATGGGTCACAGCCCTGTGTTTCAGGGGTAAAGCTGTAAAACTCGAAGAACACAAGAGCCTTAGCTGTCTTTCCTGTGTTGCTGTGTATAACCCTCTGGCAAAGCATCTTGAGGGAAAAAGGTTTCTTCTGTCTCACAGTGCCAAGGCACTCTGAAGTCAATTTTTTAGCAATTGTGGTCACATCACATCCACAATTCGCAGAGAGCAATGACTGCGTGTTGCTCGACTTCCTTTCTCCATCCCTATAACCCAGGATCGCAGCCAGGGAATGGCACCGCCCACAGTGGGCAGGTTTGTCACCTCACCTTAATCAAGATAATCCCCCATAGGCATCAGAGGCCCATCTCTCAGATGAGTCTGGATTCTGTAAGGCTGACAATTAACACCAGCCATCACAATAACACAGCAGAAAAATCTAGATGACTTTGGATCTCAAAATGTCTTTTTAGATACACTCTGAAAGATTAGGTTATGAAAAAAGTTGATAGTCTGAACTCCCTTAAAATAAGATTTTCCTGTTCTGCAAAAGGCAGTCAAGAGATGGAAAGGACAACCTCAGGTTGGGAGAACATACTTGCATGATCCCTGTTATCCAAAATACACAAGAACTCTTAAAACTCCACCAAGGGGCTGGGAAGGTGGCTCAGTGGTTAAGAGCATTTGCTGCTCTTGCAGAGGGCCTGAGTTTGGTTCCCAGCATCCATAGCTACCTGCAACTCCAGTTCTGGGGTATCCGACGCCTTCTTATGCTCTTCTCAGGCACCTGAATGCACACGGTACAGGTGCATAGTCTCATGGTACATACGCACATTAAGTGAACAAATAAACCTTTAAAGAAAACACTCCACAGTAAAACTCAAACAACCATATTCAAATTGAGCCAAAGACCTTAACAGGCACCTCACGAAGGCGTACAGATGTCAAATAAGCAAGGTGCTCCCTGTCGTATGTCACTGGGGCATGAAAATTCAGACAGAAATAAAGTACTTAGAACAACCAGCATGCAGAACATGCACAGCACTGGACCCTGGATAGGACACAGCAGAATGCTGGGTAGGACACAGTGGAATACTGGACAGAACACAGTGGAACTCTGGGTAGAACGCAGTGGAACGCTGGGTAGGACACAGTGGAACCCTGGGTAGGACACAGTGGAACCCTGGGTAGGACACAGTGGAACTCTGGATAGAAACTCTCAGCCACTGAAAGTGGGTCTCTCAAATGATGCAGCCAGTTTTGAAGATTCTCATAAAATTCTACAGACTTTCTCCCATACAACCCCCAACCTCATGGTATTTACCCCAAGGAGTTGAAATCACATTCACTACAAAATCCTACATAGAAATAATTACAGAATCTATTCCTAATCGTCAGATTTGGAAGCAATGGTTTTTGTTTGTTTTTCACACAGGGTCTCTCTACGTAGTCTTGGCTATCCTGGAACTTACTGTGTAGACTAGGCTAGCCTCAAATTCTCAGGCATCTGCCTGCCTCTGCCTCCCAATAACATGCCCAACCCAAACAATGGAATATTATCCAGGGATAAAGAAGTTCACTATTAAACTACGAAACAAGGAGGAAGAAGCAAATATTCCTGAGGGAATGCAGCCAACCTATTACATGACAGTGCGGAAAAGGCAACATGATGGAAAGGAAAAAGACCTCCGCTTGTTGGGGTTTGGGTGGAAACGGTGGTGGAGGGTGCACAGAGGCTTCGTAAGGCACAGAAAGCACTCGGCAGGGTACGCTGGATGGATGCGTGTGCTTATCCACTCGCTTAAACTCACAGAACGGACATCAGAGAGTGAACCCGGATGTGTGCCATGGGCTCGGGGAGAGAAGGTGTCAGTGATTGCAGTGCTCCACTGTGAACGAGGACTGTGCACACGGGGGATGGGGGTGGACTTTGTCAACACTGCACAGCTGGTGTCATCTAGGATAAAAGAACCTCACTTGAGGAATTACCTCCATCAGACTGGCCTATAGGCAGGTCTATGAGGTGTTTTCCTTGATGTATGATTAATGTGGGAGGACCCAGCACCGTGGGCAGTGCTGCCCCTGGGGAGGAGGTCCTGGCTTGCGTAAGACAGAAGTGAGAAAGCGAGGGCGAGCAAGTCAGCGAGCAGCATTCATTCCTCCGTGGTTTATGGCCTTGCTTCTGCTGAGTTCCCCTCCCGACTTCTCCCATTGTTAGACTTAGATTTGGAATGCAAGATGAAACAAACCCGCCCTCTCCAAGACACTTTTGTTCCTGGTGTATAGCACACGGCAACACGGGACACCTGTAGTTCCTCTGGGTTTCTGCTATCAATCTGAACGTGTTCTGACTCTGAATGCCCCTTTTCTTTCTAAAAGTGCTTACTGAGGATAGAGCACCATGAAAGAAAATGCATTCAGAGCCAGGAGTGCAAGTGTAAAATTTCAGAGACAAAAACCACTGAGACAAAGATAAGCCAGGAAGAGACACTGGGAAGAGACACAGGGAGGGGTGGGGCTCAAGGAGGGAGGAAAGAAAGCAAAGTATGCCAGGAGCAAACTTAGAGGCCGAGGTGTAGCCAGGGTAGAGTACTTGTGATGCCGTAGCCTTGGGTTCTATCCCTGCACAACTGATGGGTTAAACAAATGTTAAAGAGTGAGAAGCCAGACCTGACACGGTGGCACACCTCTGCAGGACAGGCAGCACTTGAGAGGCAGAGGCAGGAGGAGCAGAGGTCAAGGTTACCCTCATAGAGCCAGTTTGAGGTCAGCCTGAACTACTTGGGATCCTGTCTCAAAACAAACAAACAAACAATGAGAGATAGAACAGACTTCTTATAGCTGCCACAAAATTAAAGGACAACAGAGTAAGATTTTGAAGTTCTAGTGACTTTCCAGCATCCTGCTCTGACTATCAACTAAGCCAGAGTGTTGTGGTTAAGTGGCATGCCTAATAAATGTTTATTATTAGGCTATAATTATCATGGCGGTGTTCCCTAACCCACTATCCGTCAAAGAAAGACACAGACACCTGTTGTATATTTCAGAACAAGCCTTTACCTGGGGTGTGGCAGATATTAACCTTCTAAACAACCCTAACCTCCCAGCCCCATCTCAGGCTACCCTCAACCCCAATCCCAGAATATTCGTTAATGTTCTCCGTCTCTCCTCCATCCGCGCTGACCCAGCCGTGTGCTCCTTTCACACTAACCCACGGTGCCCGTCCGTTTCCTTCTCCTCAGATTCTGTCCTGCTCCCTCCTGCTTCTCTCCCTCATGGCCCTTCAACCCCAGCCTGTGAACCCCAAACTTTGCCCCCCTTTCTTCTGCCAAATCCCAAGCCTCGGCATTTTTTTTAAACTAATGTTTTACCAAGAAGAACAGGTGTATGTGAGAGTGTGCTGGGACCAGATCTTGGAGGCCAGTAATTAGCATTAAAATACGTAGCATCAGACCAAGCCCCAACACCTGAGGCTGGAATAAAGGCCTTTTCAAAGGTGGGCAGCCTTCAAAGGATTGTCCTCTAATTTCTGCCTTCACGAGCAAGCTCCTAGAGTAGTGTGCTTTGCTAAAATGAGATCATAAAGAAAAAGAAAAAGACCCCGGTGCCCAGCAGGCTCAGCAGCCAGCCAGGGTAGAGTCAGTGTAGAAGGGGCACAAGTTTCAGTAACCTGATACATTGAAGTGCATGGGGAAAAGATTTACACATGAAGACAGAGTTTGGAGGCAAAAAAGTAGTGAACACAGAGGACATGACTTAGCAAACCAAAGACAGTAATTAACGGCAGAGAAAATAATAACTCGCTCGACAAAGCAAATCATTGCGTATCAGATCACTAAGCAGGGCCTGGCACTCTCATGATTGGTAATAATATAAACACTGAATATTAATCTCTCCGAAATGATAGCATTGCTTTCCTGGCAGGGTTAGGGATGAAAAGGCTAGCACTAATGACTAAAATGAAAGAAAAAGCAATCAGGGAGCAACTACATAATTATGCTTTACAGCGAAATGACACAAACTGCTCAAAGAATCGGCCAGAGAAATAACAGGCAGCTTTCTCTAGAGAGCGGGAAACGTGCAAAGGGGCACTGGGAGGCTTCTGTTAGATCCCGGGGACCCCCAGTGCGAGCCCCCCATCTCCCCACCCCTGCTTGCAAGTTTGTATGTTGTAGAGAGCCCTGAGTGGAGAAACAGGACCTGCATTAAACAGTCAGGTGGGCCAGTAGCAGGGCTCAGAGGGTAAGGTGCTTGCTGCCAAGCCTGACAATGTCTGTTCCATTCCTAGGGCCCACAGAGTGGGTAGAGGGAACTGACGCCATAAACTGTGCTCTGACCACACACGCACTATGGCATGTGTACCTTTTGCCTTCCCGACATTTATTTGTCGGGAAGCACATGTAAAAATATTTTAAAAGTAACAGTTAGGTTAGGTGGACTCACGGATGGGTTAATAAAGCTGTCAGTGGGACAGGTTGTTATTTAAAGTGAGTTTTGAGGGGCCGGAGAGATGACTCGGTGGCTCAGAGCACTTGCTACTGTCGCAGAGGACCTGGGTTCGGTTCCCAGCTCCCCGTGGCAGCTCACAACCATCTGCGTCTCTAGTTCCAGGTGATCTGACATCCTCTCTTAGCATCTGTGAGAGCCAGGCATTCATGTGGTACCCATCTACACACTTTTTTTAAAAGTGAATATGGAGCCAAGTGTGGCATTACATGTCTATAAGCCCAGCACTTGGGAGGCTAAGGCTGGAAAATCATGAGTTCAAGGCCAACCTGGGCTGCCAATGAGATCTGGTCTCAGTGCCAACGATAACAATGCCAGTGAGCTCGCTCTCCTTTCCGCAGGCTGGTACAGTGAGAGTGCCCTCGCCAGATGTCAGCTCCTTGAACTTAGACCTCCCAGCCTCGAGAGCTAGAAGAAATATACTTGTGCTCTCATAACTTTCTCTGGGATTCTGTTATTTCCATTGTGGCAGAGCAACGTGAGCTAAGACAAACCTTATGGAGATTCTTGACCTGCCAAAAGCAAACCTTAACATAAGCGAAAATTAAATCTGCCAAAGAAAAGATGAAAAAAAATTAAGATAGATTTTTTCTCTTTTGAAAATTTTTATTTCTTTGACTGGTAATTCATAAAACGTATTTTTGAAACAATTCCTTAATATTTAGTATTTGTTTTAATTATGTGCATACATGTGGATATGTACATGCAGGAGCAGGTGCCAGAGAGGTCAAAGGTGTCTGGTACGCTGGAGCTGCAATTGCAGGCACTAGGAGCCACCTGATTTGATTGCTAGGGCCCCTGGGTCTTTTGTAAGAGCAGGAAGTGCTGGCTTTGTACTTGAGAGTGGTCCCCATGGGGCTGGAGAGACGGCCCAGCGGTTAAGATAAGACTCTAGGTCAATTCCCAGCACCCGCATGGCAGCTTGCAACTGTCTGTAACTCCAGTTCCAGGGGATGTGATGGCCTCTTCCGGATTCTGCAGCCACTGCGTGCACATGCTGCAGAGACATACGCGCACGCAAAATACCCGTACACATAAAATAAAATTAATTAATTCTTAAAAAGAAAGAAAGTGGTCTCCAAACACAGTGTTCACCTGCCCAGGCTGTTCTAACAAGTTCTGGTGGCTATGCAAGAGAAATCAATTTCTTAGCTGGGCCGTGGTGGCTCATGCCTTTAATACCAGCACTCAGGAGACAGAGGCAGGCAGATCACTGGGAATTCAAGGCCAGCCTGGTCTACAAAGTGAGTCCAGGACAGCCAAGGCTACACAGAGAAACCCTGTCTCAAAAAACCCAAAAACAAAAAACCAAAAACCAAAGAACAAAAAAAAAAAACCAAAAGGAAGGAAATCAATTTCTTCATATTTCCAGGGGCAGAATACTGAAGGTTAAGATCCAGGTGGGGATGGTTTCTGGTGAGCTCCCTCTGTTTCTATTTTAGACTCCCCCCCCCCCATTTGAGGATCAGGATCTCATAATATCTCAAACTCATGGTAGCCAAGGTGGGCATGCCGATTAATTTTTTCGTCAGCTTGACAGAAGCTGGAGTCATCTGGGAAGTTATGGCTCTTCTTGTCCCTGGGGGGCTGTTGGCCACCAGCCCACCAAAGCAAGAGGGGCAGAAGACAAGACGCAGGGCCTTGGAAGGCCATAAGCATTGCAGAGCTAGAATGCTCCGGGAACCACTTCAGGAGCTGGTTCAACTTTACTCAGGGATAACAAAGGCTATATACCCCGTTGGGGAGTGAGCGGGGCTTCCAGGATAAGCATTCACAACTGGTTGAAACCAGGCACTTTAAGGATATTTGTTTTGCATATGGCAGCACGCTCCTCTCATACGAACAGGAACACAGTACCTAATTATCCTGTAGGCACAGGCAGGGCCAAGCTAGAAGGGAGCTGTGTTAAGGGCCATACATCAAATGTGGTTAGGGGCATCTATGTCTAAAGACACTCTCCAGATGGAGTCAGGCAGAGAGTAGGGTGCTCTGCTGAGGAGAGGGGGTCCTGCACCTAACTCTCAGCTCAGGATTGCTCTCTGGACTGGGAGAACTACCACCTTAAACAGCAGGGTCCCTCCAACAGGAAGCCAGAACCCCAACTGAGGAAATGTGCCCACTAGGCTGGCGTGTATAGGCAGCCTATGAAGCGTTTTCTTTAGCGGTTGATGCAGTGGTCCACCCACCTTGGCAGGTTCTCCTGGGTTGTGTAAAAAGGCAAGCTGAGGGAGGGTGAAAAGCGAGCCAGTTAGAAGAATTCCTCCACAGTCTCCTCTTCAGTTCTTGCCCAGACTTCCTCTGGTGATGGAGTATAAATTGTGAACTGAAATAAATCCTTTTCTCACCAACCTGGTCTTGATCATAGTATTTATCAGAAGAAGAAATGGAAAGCAACAAAAACAGCTGTCCTCGAACTCCAGACCCTCCAGCCTCTACCTCCCTCGGGATTACAGGTGGGCACCACTGCAGGCAGATTCCCAGGGCCACTTTCTCCTCTTCCTCCTCCTCCTTTTTCTTCTTCTTTGGTTTTTTGGGGCAGGGTTTCTCTGTATAGTCCTGGCTGTCCTAGAACCAGCTCTGTAGCCCAGGCTGACCTCAGGCTCGCAGAGATCCACTTGCCTCTGCATCCCGAGTGCTGGGATTAAAGGTGTGCACCACCACCACCCTGGTGTGGGCGGCTTTCTTAACACCCTCACACGGTCCTTTCTCGTGGCAGGTGCCTCTTCCTCTTCTCAGAAGGCACTGTGTTAGGGTTTATCCCTTGGACTCTGCTTGGCCTTACAGAAAGGGCCTTACATACCTCCAATATGCCCTAACTGGGACTGCAGATCCATCATGAATTTGAGGGGCACCGTTGGGTCCCTAACAAGGCTGTGGTGCTGTCTGGTGTTGCCTAGGACACAAAGACTGATGTGCCTTGGGGAACAAACTCATGTTACCCAAGCTTCGTTGAAGCAGGAATTATAGCATTGGGGGTGAGTTCAATGTTACCGCAACAGAAATAGATCTTAAATATGTCTTTAAAGAGAAATACACAGGACACAACGTTACATATCGATCAGCTGAAAAAAGTATGATCAGTGACCCACAGGACTCTGTCCCCGTATTTCCCCTGAGGTCAATTTACTAATTCAGTGTCTGCAGCAGCTTCAGCTGCTGTGGATAGCAATACACACACCTCTTCTCTCTCTCTTGGCTCCCACACTGCCTTTTCCCCGTGCCCTCTCCACCCCAGCAGAACCACTCTGCTGTGTTTCCTGCCTGCACTAGTTTCTTTCTCTTACAGTGAAAAAAATACAGCCCAAACAAACAAACAAACGAACTGGGGGAGAAGAAAGGGTTTGTTTGATTCACACATGTCAATCGAAGTCAATCACAGAGGAATGTCAGGGAGGGAGCTCGCGCAGGGGCAGAGGCACAACAAACGCTGCTCCCGGCTTGCTCTCAGAGCTTGCTCAGCTTGGTCTCTTACACAACCCAGGACCACCTGCTCAAGGGTGGCAGCACCCATACTGGACTGGGCCCTCCCACATCAATCATTAATCTAGGAAAAGCCCCATTCAATCTGATGGACGCCACTTCTCAGCTGAGGCGCCTTCTTTCCTGGCTACACTAGTTTATGTCAAAATGACAAGAAACAAAAACGAACAAGCAAGCAAAACTCTAACCAGCACAACATCTGTGCTGAGAAGGCAGACAGTGGGCCAAGGGCAAAGAAACAAAGATGCTTACTCCCCCAGGCCTGCTCTCTCTGCCTTCAGTTTCTGGGGACCACAGCCAGTGCATTCACTCACATCCTGGCTCACAGCAAACAGGGCTCTCGGCATCTCAGAGGGCTCCCACGTGTGCGCTAGGATTCCATGTTCGTGCTTTCTCCCCTTGCACTGTCAATTATGAGCAGTTCAATCTTGGAGGAAGAGGCCAGCTGAGCAGGTTAGATCATTCCCCGTCAAAGCTCACCCAGGGAAAATGTCAGTGACATGACGTGAGAACAACCTCCTAGCAACATCAGCTTTGTCAAATACAACGACAGAAGCAAAAGGCATAAGAGCTGGGACAGGCGCCCAGACACATACAGCTGTAAGAAGAGTTAAGGACTGGCAAGATCACTGTGAGACTTATTCCACAAGACGGAAGAAGAAATTAAAAGGGACAAATTCTAGGTTTAAAAAGGCTAAAAATTCCAGCATCCAGATAATAGTGATTCAATAGGAGGGAAAAGAAACTAGGAGAAAAAACAGAGTCTATGGTACAGAGTCAGAAAACCCCCAACCTAGGCCGTTTCTGTGCAGTAGAACCACTGAAGACTCCAAAAAAGCCCAAACTATTTTGGAGAAAAATAGAAGCTCTTACAAAAAGCCCAAGCATCAGATGAACCTCAGAATTCTTGGTGGTAACACTTGATTCAAGATGAGGAAGTGATAAGGTAAAAGCAATGGACATTGACTTTTCTACCCAGCAAAACTAACACCTAAATAGAAAGATGTAATAAAAAGTATTCTGAACGTAATTTTTCTTTCTTTCTTTTTCTTTATTCCTTTTTTCTTTCTTTCTTTCCTTTTTTTTTTTTTTTTTTTTTTGTTGTTATTCAAGACGTGGTTTCTCTGTGTAGCCTTGGCTATCATGGACTCGCTTTTTAGACCATGCTGGCCTTGAACTCACAGAGATCTACTTGCCTCTGCCTCCCAAGCACTATTTTCTGGCCCACGAAATTTTAGAATCTGTGCTTTTAAAAAGCTTAGGAAAAAATATTTAAGCTAGTGGAAAATTATTCCAACAATGCTATAGAGCAGTGGTTCTCAACCCATGGATTGCAATCCCTTTGGGTGTTGAATGACCCTCTCACGGGATGTCACCTAAGACCTTCAGAAAACACAGCTATTCATATTACAAATCATAACACTAGCAAATTACAGTTATGAAGTAGCAACATTCTTATGGTTGAGGGTCCACAGCATGAGGAGCTGTATTAAAGGGTTGCAGCAACAGGAAGGTTGAGGGCCACTTCTATAGAGAGAGAAATGTGAAGTTAGGACAGTCAAATAAAATTAGATTTATTGTTGTCCTTTTTTTTTTTTTTTTTTTTTTTTTGGAGACAGGGTCTCTCTGTGTAGCCTTGGCTGTCCTGGACTCACTTTGTAAACCAGGCCGGCCTCGAACTCACAGCAATCCACCTGCCTCTGCCTCCCAAGTGCTCCCAAGCTCCCACCACGCTCAGCTCCTTTTTTTTTTTCCTTAAGCAAAGCTGTTTTGGTTCTTGGCTCCAAGGTGATCAAAAGTAAGGGTACGGGGACATGTGAAGCCGAGACACTGCGCAAACGGCACTCAGACTAGGTCCAAGGATAGCAAGTCCATTGCTTAGAACGCGGCTAAGTCTACTGCCATCAGTGACATATCCAAAGCAAGTGTCTCACTCCACCAAGGTGCATTCCTGTGCGAACTGTGTCATTCACAGCAAGGTAGTCAGGAGTCCAGTTCCTGAAGCCTGGAAGGACCAAACACATTGGCCATGATTTGACCTGCTGACGCACCAAAGCCCATGTAAACAGGTGACTGTACAAGAACAGAAGAAAAAAAAAAACAACTGGGAGAAATAAAATGGGCACAGATTTTTTTTAAAAGGGGAGGCAGGGGCAGAGATTGAGGTGGTGAAACGAAGACAAAATTATATTCATAAGATATCCAAACTAAAATTCTATCCAGACCACATGAGTAGTGTGTGCGTGGGTAGATGGGTAGGTGTTGCTGTTACATGTACTTTAGGTGGGAGGAAGGAACGAGAACACGCTGAACTACTTGTACTTTGTGGGTTAAGAAGTAGATATTCCTAAATTTAAGAAGTCAGGATAAATAAGTAAATAGATTTCAAGTGCCGTCACTGTAAGAACAAGAATAAAATATGACTATACCAGCAAAAGAAAATCAAATCTGTTCAGTTTAAAGCAAGAAGATTTATTTTATTTTACTTGAGACTTTATTTTTATTTTCTGTGTATGGGTGTTTTGTCTGCACATATGGCTGTGCACTGTGTGTGCAGCTTAAGTCTGAAGAGGTCAGAAGAGGTTGTTGGGCCTCTTAGAACTGGAGTTACAGGTTGTTCTGAGATGCCATGAGGGTGCTAGCAACTGAATCCTGGTCCTCTGGGAGAGCACCCAGTGCTCTGAACCACTGTGCCGTCTCTCCAGCCCTAAGCAGAGAATTTTAAAAGTTTTTTTTTAGTAGTGAAAGAGGTAGAATAAGATTATAGAAATAAGTACTAACATAAAATGATTATAATAAATGTAAATGGATTTGACTATCAAAAAATTAGAACATCTCTAAGTGGATGGTCTGAAATATCTGCCAACATATTTATTTACAGAAGATACCTTCACCACAAAGGAATACAGAAAGATGAAAATAAAAGAATTGGGCCAGAGATTGTTCAGTTGGTAAAGGCACTTGCTGCTGAGAATGAAAACTTGAGCTTGATCCCCAGAACCCATACGGTGGATGGGGAGAACCAACTCCTGCGAGTTGATCACTGACCCATGCAAGTGCACCGCGACACAAGTGTACATACACACATCTACAAAAATAATTTGAATAAATAAATATCAAGCAAATATGATGCAACAGAAAGCCGAGGCAACCATCTTCACATTGGGTAAGAGAAAATTCAATGGGCAAAGAAAGAAACCAAACACTTGTAGAATAGGAGTGTGCCAGTGAAGGGGGTGGGCCACAGGGAATGAATGGCCTTTTGGCAGAAAACAACCCAAAGACTCCCTACTCTAATCTGCTCCTGGTTCAAGGTCAGGACACTGAAATTGCCAAAGGATGGTTTGGGGATGAAGAGGCAACATGTTCCTTAAAATTATGAACACTATTGGTTGCCCAATAACAGTGGTTACCCAAAACAGGCCTGCTGGACAGCTATTATCCAGTGGATGAATGGATCTCATGCCAACCTATGCATCAGCAGAGGCCATCTCTGACAGGAAGACAGGTGGCTGCCATCTCACGTGGTCATTCCGTCGACATCTGTGCTTGCAGAGCTGACAAAGGGATTCAGGCATGCCACATTATACCCTACACACTGGGCTCCCTAAGGGAGCAAGGGAGATCAAAGGACCAGAGATGCTTGCTCCTCGGACACAACCCTGCCATCAGTGTGTTCTCTCACTCGCTTCTCAGCCTGGGAATCTTCTGGGAAGTTTTAGTTAGGAAGGCAGGTAAGGATCTTCTATACTGCCTAGAGATCAGAGACCTGGACCACCGAGAGATTAGGAAGCCTCCTGCCTTCCAAACGGGTGACATGACTCCATTATTAATAGCTTCATGTTTTTCTGCAAGTAGCACCAACAAGCAACATGAGCATTGGGCTCTGCATGCAAAAACTGTATGAGCTTCAGGATAAATGTGCACATATTAACATTCAGTGACTACAGATCAGAGCAGCTTCCATGACATTCTTTCATCCAGTGGCAATTGTATGGTAAGCCTTAAGAATATACAAGGTGAAAGTCAGACACCACTCTCCACTCAACTGTGGAGAATGTCCTGTCCATTGGCTAGGTCTGTGTAGGAGTTTGAAGTTTACTGCCTGTATTGTCCTTGGCTGGTGCCATAGTTTTAGTGGGACCCCTGGGCCCAAATCTGCCTATCATAATGTTCTTCTTGTAGGTTTCTAGGACCCTCTGGATCCTTGTCCCCTGGATGGGGAGACCTGGTGGCACTCAGAGGAAGGATAGCAGGCTACCAAGAAGAGACTTGATACCCTATGAGCATATAAAGGGGGAGGAAGTCCCCCTCAGTCGCAGTCATAAGGGAGGGGAGTAAGAGGAAAATGGGAGGGAGGGAGGAATGGGAGGATACAAGGGATGGGATAACCATTGAGATGTAATATGAATAAATTAATTAAAAATTTCAAAAAAAAAGAGAATATACAAGGCATAGTGGCACAGGCCTCCAGTCCCACTCCTTGGGGAGGCTGAGGCAGGCAGATCTCTGTGAGTTCGAGTCCAGCCTGGTCTACAAAGTGAGTCCAGGACAGCCAAGTGTTGGTGTTAATTTAATGGTGTGGCCTAATAAATCTTTATTATTAGACTTTAGTTATTATGGTAGTAGTATCTAACCTGCTATCATAATCAAATAAGACACAGACACCTGTTATATTTCAGCTTTGGTTCACCTGAGGCAGGGCAGATATTAAAGCCTAAATTACCTTCCATTACCTCCCAGCCTCCATCCCATGCCATTTGCTTCTAATACTTTCTGTTGGGCTACCTCCCATCCATAGTCCCAAACTACTTGCTAATGTTGCTCATCCAGGCCACTTCTTTCTTTGTAGAACCTCAGAGCTCCTCCTCTTGGCTCACATGGCTCTTTCCTATGTCATGGCGATCCTTTTTACTCCTCCAATACCTGTCTGCTTCCCCTTCCCTAGATCCTCTCTGCCCACCCCCCCTTCCAACTTATACTCCATTCCTACCTTCTGCCCTGCCAAGGTGTAGATGCCTTTTATTCAGGCAATTAGGGAGGCACGGTTACATAGCAGTACTTGGGGTGTGTGAGAATGTGCTCAGGGAAGCAACTAGATCTTGGGAGCCAGTAATCAGCATCAAAATTCATAGCATCTGACCAACCTCCAACAGCCAGGGTTACACAGAGAAACTCTGTCCCGAAAAAAATAAAAACAAAACAACAACAATGAAAGAATACACAAGGTGGGGTCAGTGGGATCAAAGATTGGATCTGATGGTTGGAGCAGATGGCTCAGTGGGTAAAGGCGTTTGCCACCGATCTTGACAAACCTGAGCTGGATCTTTGAGCCGCGCTTGGTGAAAGGAGAGAATCAGCTCTGCTAAATTGTCCTCTGACTTTTACAATAATACTTTGGTGTACATGCACACACAACAAATAAATAAATTTAGTGAATGTAATAAAAAAAAAGAACTATGTGCAGGGTGTTGGGTTATTTTTCTTGTACCTTTGTTTCAGTAGAAAACAAATGGTAAAAATAAAATAAAAAAAGAAAAAAGAAAAGAAAACAAATGGTATACAAGGAAGGCTGCTTGTGTTTGGTTTAAGGGTCTGGATGCTGCTAGAATGCGGGCATTTCAGAGGCGCTTCCTTTGGTTAATAGACTATGTATTTTAGAGCTGTTTTGGGCTCACAGCAGATTTTCTATGCTCTCTTGAGCGCGCACACATTCATAGCCTCCTCCATCATCAACATCCTCATCAGACTAGAACATCTGTTACAATGATCATCCTACATTGTTACCTGAAATTTACATCAAGGCTCTCACTCTCTTTGCTCTGCATTCTATATATATACCCACATATTCTGTATGCTCGCATATTCCGTCTGAACCAATGTAGAGTGAGATGTCTATAATCTCAGCACTTCGGACTTCAAGGCTGTCTTCAGCTGTACAGCGAGTCTAAGGCTAGCTTGGTCAGCACGAGACCCTGTCTCACGAGCCAACATGAAACAGACAATCTTGTGGTATGCAGACTTTTCTGAGTGGCCACATTCACTTCTCGATTGAGCGTCTGAGGTGCCTCCATGTCTGTTTTTGCTGCCTGAGAGTTCCTTCTTTTTAGTGCTGAGTGATGCTTCATAATCTTTCAGGCTTTGCCAGTTAGGGACCAGGCTGAGTGCTGCCATCTTGCACTCGTGAAGGAGCTCGCTGTGGCAATGGTTGCCAAAGTGTGAAAAAAAAAAACCCTGGCAATATGGGATGGAGGGGTGGTCTGGGGCAAGGGAGTAAGAAAGGGAGGAAATTAAGGAAGGCCAGGGCAGTGGCCTAGTGCTCCCCGGGGTAGCTACTGGGCCCATGAATCACTCCATGGGCATCCTTCAAGAGATGAAAAAAAAAATTGAAGAAGAAACATGCTCTCTTTGAAGCCACAAAGTTTTTTCTTCTAGGAAAGGAAACCTGCTCAACTCAGAATTTCAGAAAGAATCTAAGTAAAAGGCCAAAGGAGGCTTGCCCAGAGGGAGCAACCCACAAGGAGAGTTCACCTCAGGGCAGGATCTCCTCAGGCGGAACTCTCCTCAGGGAAGCAATCTCCTCAGATGAATCTCTTCTTGGGAAGCTCTCTCTGGTGGATCTTTCTACAGGAACGTACATCTAAAGGGAACTGTTCTTGGTTGTGGGGTTCTGGGGTAGGGTATGACTCTTTCCAGGGGTCTTTCCTTAGGGGAAGCTATCTGAGGGGGGTGGGGGGAATTCTTTTCTGGTTAAGCCCTCCTCAGAACAAACTTTTCAAGAGAAACTTTTCAGGGTTGTGTGTCTTGGGGAACAAAATTTTATAGGACACACATATAAGAGGGTTTTCCCTTCTAGTGTGGCCTCAGGTAGGCTCCTGGGCAGACCTCTTTAACAGGACAGTGTCAGAGGCAGTGACTTACTACCCTGCTGAAAATGTCACAGTATGTCACACTGTGGAGGTGAGAAAACCGTCTTCTCAGCTCATCCTGGGTTTAAGGTTGAGAGCTCAGTAGCAAAAGACAGCTTATTAAGAGACGTGCATGCAAACGTGCTTAAGGTCAGTCTTAAGCAGCTTGGGAGGCTTTGTCAGGACATGAACGTCTAGAGGAACAGATAAACCTGCATATAGGTCTGATAAAAAGTGGACAGTCAGAGGAACACAGTAAGGGAACAGAGCAGTGTACTCTGAAAGTACACTAGAGAAAACTTACCAAGGCTGGAGCACATTTCTTCCTGTGTCCCCTTCACCTTCGGAGGTAAGGGTGAACCTTTCCTCCTGGTGTATGAAAAGCTCTTTTCACATGAACTCATATGACCTCCTTCCCAGTAGAAGAGCTGGTAAGGTCAAGGTGACCTTTTTGTTGTTGCCCCCAACTTAAAATATGTTTAGATCTGACCACATCAACACCAATACTTTCTCTCTTAGCTTTGTGTATAACTTGTGGAGTCTTCTAGAAATCCTAGCAGTCTTATAAGGATAATGGCAAAGGCTTTATGAAAACCTTTCTTTTCTTTCTTTTTTTCCTCCCTCCCTCCCTCCCTCCCTCCCTCCCTCCCTGCCTCCCTCCCTTCTTCCCTCCCTCCCTCCCATGTCTTCTTTTGTGATAAGAACTCACTAGGTAGCCCTGACTGGCCAAAAGCTGTCCATGTAGACAAGGCTGGCCTTGAACTTGCATCACTCTGCTTCTGAGTCTGGAATACCGGGCCTAATTCATGTACCTGAGAAGCCTTTTCCAGGCATTTCAAACCATACTACAGCTGGTCCTGGAGGATAACAACTGTCTTAGAGTTTCCAGAAGGACTGGGAACAGATCACAACCCCTCTGTCTTTTGTGTAACACATGAGTAGCTGACTTGGACGCTCGCACAATGAAATCTCTATGACTTCAACTCAGAGACCCAAAGCCTTGAACTTGCAGAGCTCCGGGCACTACCCACCGTGAGCCAGGTAGGTGCTGTGTGCGGTTGGCACTGGTGCTGCTATGGAAGAAGCTTCCAGAAATGAGTCAGGCAGGGTGGGATTGGAAGGTCAGAAACCTCTTGTTGAATGGAAGACCCTGTTTGTATTAGAGATGCAATTCTCCGTGCAACTCTCATGTGGCTTCCTTTGTAGCAATGAGGGCACTGCCAGAAATAGAGTTCTGAGGAATTACAGAGACTTCTGTGAAAGGACCATTGAAGGTGTGTGGGCAAAGTCAAGGGAGCCAATAGGGAGGCCGGAAGACCCCGAGGCTTAAAATCGCAGGAAGCTGTTACTTCTTAGAGCAGAGAGACGAGGGGTCCAGTAAAGATTACTCGTAGGACAGACAGAAATGGAGTTAGAGGCGGGAAGTAGTGGAGAGAGAAAACCCCAACCTCTTTTCCTTCTTCATGATTGATGTCTGTTTTCCAACCTCACCAGATGCCAGGAAGCAAGAGACTTCAGGTGATGGAGCTACAGAGAGTTGACCTCCTGCTACCCAGAAAGGCAGAGAAGGGAAGTCAACCCCAAGGCAGATGGACAATAGTCAGCACCCCCATGGCTGCCTTTTTACTTACTCCTTCCACATCCCCTTCAGTCTCATAGACGTTAGCCACAAAACACATAGCCAAGGAGGAGATTGGAGAAACTGCTGTCCTCTCTCCCTAAACCTGTGCCCAGCCCCTTTCTATTGGCAAGAGTTCTCTATGGAACCAGGCAGCACGGTAGACAGATAAACCTTTGCCTGGGTAGAAGTTTACCACACTAGACCTGGGAAGGTGGGAAAGGCAGGTAACACAGGGAAGTTTTGCATTTTTATGGCATTAGCAATCAGGTAAAATCACTCAGAAAGCTCAGAAAATTGTCAGATTCCCCCAGAAGTGTGATGTTTTTTCTTCACTGTCAGCCAAGCCTAGGGCCTTGAGGCACGCCTCCAGGAGAGAGATTCTTCCTCATTGTAGATGGTTGTATACCCATGGCTTGGGGCCTGCAGGCAATAGAGAGGGGAAAGGAGAAAGCCATCTAAGTGTGAGCACAACTGTCTGTGCTTTTGGCCCACCATGACATGAGCTGAAGTGCTCGGTCACACCACTCTTGCCATGACAGGTCAGGAGAACCTACAACAGGCCCGAGCCTAACTCCTGTTTTAATGGAAGAAGGCTCCACGGAGGAAGTGGCATTTGAAAGGAGCTTTAAAAGACAATGACAATCATGGGGGCTCTGTTGAGACAGAGGGGGAGGAAACTCCCAGCAGAGGGAGCAGAGGTGAAAGGCAATGGACATGAGACGTGCAGTCTTTCTTTATCCATGGTGTCGTGGGACATCATGTGGAAAATCAGTGTGATTATTTATCTCCGTGATGCTGACCTCTTTGTATCTGCGTAATAATAACCTTGGCAGGAGCTTACATGCAATCCCAACTGGAACCAAATGCTCATTTCTTGTTTTTAACTAAGCCACAGATCAGATGCAACTTGAAACACACACACACACACACACACACACACACACACACACACACACACACACACACACGCATGCGCGCATGCATGTCCTATATCTCTCTAGGTTTGCAACAGACAATAGCTTCCTGCATGTATTAAAAAGCACAAATGAAGCACAATTGCTGATAGCAAGGCATATTTTAATTTTCTTAATTATTTTCCCCTTCTAAATATATGATCAAATTTATTTGGTACTCCAAGTTTGCAAACCTCTTCATTAGTTCACAGAATTCAATGAGGCAGGACTAGACATAATGATATTGATTTCTGCATGTAGCTTGCAGACTCTGTCTTCATAATTAAACCTCTACACATTGCTATATCCACAGGGTATCAGTCAGGGTTTGTAATTGAAAACACAATCACCTGCTTAGCTAGTTTAAACAGAAAGAACATTCATTACAGGATGTCAAGGAGCACGCAGAGTCTCTGGGAAGGTCAGAGGTCAGGACTGCAAGCTACGCAGTCCGACTATCATTCACCTCAACATCTGGAAGGACCACACAGGGCAGCACAGCAGCGCCCACTAGCGGAGCCAGACACTCTGCCTCAGGATCTCTGTCACTGCCCCAGAAGAGCAGACATGTAGCTGTTCTGTGTTCCTGTCTTGTACATTGCTTCCTTCCAAATCTGAGTCTTGCAATGGTGCTCCAGTGGGCAGGGTCTGAATGGCATGCCTGGCCCTGAAAACTGCCTTAGAATCAAGAGAAATATTTTCTTTCTTTCTTCTTTTTCTTTTGTTTTTTCTTCTTCTTTTGTTGTTGTTGTTGTTGTTGTTGTTGTTGTTGTTGTTGTTGTTCTTCTTCTTCTTCTTCTTCTTCTTCTTCTTCTTCTTCTTCTTCTTTTCTTTTGGTTTTTGGAGACAGGGTTTCTCTGTGTAGCCTTGGCTTTCCTGGACTCACTTTGTAGACCAGGCTGGCCTCGAACTCACAGAGATCTGCCTGCCTCTGCTTCCCAGAGTGCTGGGATTAAAGGTGTGCGCCACCATACCCGGTGAGAAATAGTTTCATTTAATAATAACAAAAAAAACTTTTAATTTTTATTGTGTATGAGTGGTGTGTGTGTGTGTGTGTGTGTGTGTGTGTGTGTGTGTGTGTGTGTACCATGTGTGTGCAGGAACCTGCAGAAGTAGAAGGCCTCAGCCCTTCTGAAGCTGGAATTTCAGCCTATTTGTTCGTTGTGAACTGCTCCACGAGAGTGTTAGGAACCAGACTCCTGTACTCTGGAAGAGCGGCAAATGCTCTTAATCACTAAGCCATTTCTTCATCTGCAGGAAAATCTTCTTGCTCCCAACTTGAGAAGTGCAAGTCCACAACATGCCATGCTTCGCAGACACGGGCAGCTGTTCAGACAATGTGGATGGTTTCTAGCATGGCAGCACCACACCAGCTGTGGCACCAGGAGCTGGAGATACAAGGCAACTCACTTTATTCTGTGGGTTCAGTTGTGCAGCACACAGGAGATTTCTGGTTTGGGCAATATTGTGAACAAAGCGGGAAACACCCCCACTGCAGGACTCTTTAAAATGCTGGGCATATACCAAACTTCCTCTGAAAGGTGTAATTGATCTTGACGAAAGCAGGTTGTGAAGGCTCTCCCAGAGTGAAGCTGGAGCCAGGAAACTCGGTGACAAGCTCTCTCTGGCCTGTCGTTGCTCCTTGGAGATTTGTTGTTATCTGTAACCCGAACTTTGAGGTTCAAAGATGACTTAAGGACCATAGTTAACACCTAGACCCTTACCAACTCGAGGTCAGAGTGGGGACCCCCATGCAGTGTTGGCAGAGCCGAGAAGCCAGTGAAAGGATCGCAACAGGAAAAGTACTCAGGGCCCGGGGCACATTGAGGGAATCTTTTCTGTTCTGGCTTAAACTGACTAGGTGAAAATTATTCTTAAAACTGTGAGTCCGGGACTGGATTTTGCAAACCAAGTAGCCCTAGAAATCACAGTAGGAGGTGTTTATGGATGCATCTCCAAATTTGCTTTGTATACAGTGACGGGCAGAAAGAAACCCTAATTGTTTCCTGAAGGTATGCCTACAACCCTAGTCTCTTGGGGTTCTCACAGATTCAGCCAAACACTGTGGAATTATTAAAGATGTGTAGAAACAAGTTTTCTAAATCCTGGGTCAGTAAAATACCAGGCGAAACAGGTTGTATGGGACATCAGGTGCTAAAATTAAGGTAGAGCTTAAAGTAAGGTAAGGAGGAAGGGAACTGCATGTATACGCCAGGAAAAGAGCTTCACGAAAAAGAGTGGGCCACATGCAGCTAAGAAAGAATTAGTGTGGGGCCGGGCATGGTGGCGCACACCTCTAATCCCAGCACTCGGAAGGCAGAAGCAGGTGGATCACTGTGAGTTGGAGGCCAGCCTGATCTACAAAGCGAGTCCAGGACAGCCAAAGCTACATAGAGAAACCCTGTCTGGAAAAACAACAACAACAACAACAACAAAGAAAGAAAGAAAGAAAAGAAAAAGAAAAAGAAAGAAAGAAAAAGAAATTAGTGAACTAAAAGAAATTACCCAGAATTGGGGGCGGAGGAATGCCAGAAACATGGCAAATATGAAACGGAAGTTAAGAGACATAGTCAATGGAATGGGGTCTAGTGTAGGATGAGTTAGAATTCCAGAATAGGACGGTGGAGGGCTAGTTAAGGACTCCTCTAGGAGGCCAGTAAACGACAAACCGTTACTCTATTTCCTATCACTTTTGGGAGCAACTGAAACCTGGATTTAGCAGTGGGAGAACAAATGCCAGGTTATTACTAAAGGAAGACTTGAATTAGCGTGAAGGAGCTGGTCTAGTAACAGCGCTCCGGATACCCTCTCAGATTAAGCAAATTAACCCATATCGTAACAGGCAGTGCTGGACAATTGAAGCCTCCATCCTTGACCCTCATCCATCCTGCTGTCTGTCCTGAAGAAAATTAAACGCAGAGGAACAGAGAGCTGCTTGCAACCGGCGCCCAGAGAAAATGGCATAGCAGATGTAACCAAGCAACCCAGGTACCTGGTCCAAGCTCACCTGCAGGATAAATCATCTTCTTGCCTCAGGGGTCAGTGACTGTGCACATAGAGACTAGGGGCGCTGCACTCCAAGAACAGCCCCACCTTACCCCTGTCAAAGGAAAGACATTAATCAAAGAGATCACACAGATAATTTTTCCCCAGAATTCTTAAATCATGATGGCATCATCAATGCCAACCAAGATAAATCTTAAGAACCTCTTCAACCTTAGACACAAGGGAGTAAAACTGCAGAACATTGCAGAAAGGAAACTGAAAGCGGTTAGGATGTAGAGACAGATCTCCTGCTAATGGCCACCTGAGAGTTTATCATCATAACAAGAACAAGGCACTCAAACAAGACCCCCATGTTGCTCAGAGGAAGACAAGGCTGTCAACTCACAATTGCACTTAGCAAAACCATCTGTCCAAAATAATAATAATAATAATTTTTAAAGGGTAAAATAAGGATATTTTCATCCCCTAAATAAAAGAAACCGGAGAGCATCTTACTGATGCTTGTAAAATGTATTCATTTGTATCAAATGTGTTTACTTGTAAAATGTATTCGGGAGAAGGAACGCCATCTGAGAATCCTTTGGAGCTTCTGGGTTTTCCCGCCTCTTGTGTCAGCTTCCTGGCTTAATCTTGTGAATAAATGGGCTGATGCTACTGGTTGTCTCATTCCCAGTTCCCCCAAGGGCCTGACAAGACACTGTCACCTTCACAGTGGTGAAAAGGACAGCACACCGCTCAAGTAGGATCGCCACCACTGTCACCAAATTTTACAAGAAAAAAAAATCCCTGCCTCTGTGTATTGTGTGGGAAGGAGAAAAGAAGCGAAACTTGTATCTGCTTGGCTGTCCATCTCTCTGGTCAAAGTTCATCCCCCAGTCCTACTGGGTTGGCTTCGCTGGATACCCGGTCACTGTCCAGCAAGCCAACTTCTATGTTCTCTGATGTGTCATTTTTTCTTTAATTTCTACTAGTGCCTGTGTGGCTTGGCTTATGAGCTGTGAGAACCACTCTAGCCCAGAGCCTTCACCCAGTCTTCACACAGCTCCGAAATCTTGGCAAGAAGCCACAGCTCTGGGGTGGAACTGGTAAGAGCTAAGGAAGCAATTGGATGCTTCCCTCAAGGGGCAAACAGGAGACTCAAGACATAAGAAGGTTTGAGTGCATAGAATCTTAAAAGAGTTCCTCGCCCAGAGAGTTCACTGATCTGCCTGGAGACTGCCTTTGCCTTCTTTGAGTTCTCCTCTGACCTGTGAGCCATCTAATTCAGACATGTTTTTTTATTGGGATATAACAAGGTTATGCTGTGGCAAGAAAGAGCCCCCCCCCCAAATCTCAGGCGCAGCGTAGCCCTAAAAAATCCACTGAGGTCTCCAATGACTCTCCAGGGCAAACGTCACCCAGGAGTTGCCTCCCGGGTCCATGCTGGTAGAGATATAATCTGTGCTTGTGAGTTCTTTGGAGACGGAGGCCAAGGGCCATAGAGAGTCAAGAGTCTGCACCACTTCCTCTCGGGAGTGACGCGCAGCAGGGGCAGTCACATGACTCTGCCTAACTTCAAAGGAGGGAAACTGTGTTTCCCAGTGTGTCGGGAAGGGCAGGGGAACCCCTGGCAAATGGGTGCAAAGGATTCCAAGAAATACTTTTCTTACAGAGTGTTTACACTGAGATCATTTTAAGACTGTTACAGCCCTCCTCGTCTCCTCAGATACACAGTCCACACACATCAGTCGCTGTGTCCAGGTTGGGTAGCAAAGCTCAGGAAGATTTACATTTATTTTCTGTGATAGTCTCATCATTTCTGGAAATATCCCAATAAGAAGGCCAGTATTTGATCTACCATAAAGAATGTGTATGTGGGGGTGGGGGCATGGGGGTGGTTGGGAGGGTGGGAGGGTGGGGGAGGGTCTCTGTGACCACTGCAGATAGAGCAGTAACCATCTGCAGGAGGCAAGAAAGCAGTTCAGTTCAACATGTGACCTGGTAGCTGATGTTGGTTCAAACTTTTAGAGTCTTTCTCTGAGTGCTTTACTTTAAGCATATTTAAGCGCAGCACAATTTAGTGAAAGATTTCCTGGTGATAAACAACTCAATCCTGTGTGCGCAATAAAGCTTAAGATATGACCACATCCAAACTCATTGTAAAGTACTTTTGATATCTTCTATAAAGATGGATTCTCTAGACTGACAATGTGTGGTACTTTGTATGAAGATGGATTCTGTAGATTGACAAGCTCGCCATAAGGGTCTAGGGGGGGATCCAGGGTGGTCTTAGAGACCGTGGTGCCAAGGTGCAAGGTTGCCAGGCTATTGACCGCATTCTCTCCCAGCCTTCTGGACTGAAAACAGGTTATACATCGAGACAAGCCTGAGGGTTTGACATTCCTCGTTCTCCTAATACCTATCTGTGAGCCCAAGAACAGTGATAGTAGAAAAGATGGTTCTAGAACAAAAAAAAAATGGACTTAAAATTACACACATGCTCACCCACACACTTCTAGAAAGATTTACTAAATTCTTCCCTGTCAAAATAAGAGTACGATTTTAACATGTCTAGCCGTTGCTCCCCTGGCACTGCTCCCCTGTGATGCTCTCGAGGCAGGCTCGAGGCAGCTCACCCTGGACCAGTTAACTGTCCACCAACAGGCTCCTCGCCACCCCAGCTCCCATCTGATCCATCGCCCCTGCTGAGGCCACAGGTCCGATTTACATTCAGCCTATGGTTTTAAATATCAGACACTGTCGCTAGTCTTTTCTCATTATTTCCTAAGTAGGCTTTGTCTCCGCTGGGGCTGAGCACTTCTGGGAATGAGCAGCAGTTCATAGACGGCTGCGTATTCTCTCCCGCCCTCCTCTCCTCCTTCCCCTAGCACCTGGTCCTGAACACTGTGTGTTCACAGTGCACTCAATAACTGCTTGTTGAATTGAATTTTCTAAAACATACTAATTATTCATTCAGCTCGGGTGTCTCTGTCTATGTGGAATGATGGATTTCCAGACGCCAGGACTGAGGGTCAATTCAAATCTCTCGAGGGCCTATTGGGCCCACAGTTGTGGGTCACCTTCCCTGTTCCATGCTGCTAAATGCAGGGCCCAGGACTATGCTGCCCATGGTTTCTAAGCAGCTGCCTCCCTGCGTCTCATGCCTCCCCTAGAATGAGTCTTAGTGGTACGCATGAAAATAAGCCCACCCCCCTCAATGCTGTCAACAAAAGGGCCAATGAATGTCAAATTAATGACTCATTGAAAGTCCACAGCATCCTGTTTCTGACTTCTAGGAGGAAGTAGACCCCAAGATTTCCGAGAACACTCTAAGCAATTTCTCCACTAAGCACTTCTTTTAGACGTTTGTGCAATGACAATGCCTCCATTATTATAAGCCCGGGGATATTCGACATTCGGACTGCAGTATTTAAATGCTGTCCCCTTTCCTTTCTAGTTCTAAGTGCAGAGGGTGACTGCACGCAGGACAGCCAGGGGCCTCACATTTTTCCCTGTCCCTGTGTAGGGTGGCTGTGCAGATACAAATGGGAAAGACTGACTTTGTAACAGGAGGAGACACTTCCAATGGCTGAGCGAAATGTTGATGGCAGAAGTCGGCAAAATGGCAGTGCCGTAAGTAAGTGTGCGATTCTGTGGGCTGACTGGGACTTCCAGTTGCTGGATCTCAAGAGTTAACTCGGAGACAGAACGTTTGCGTGAAGGACCAAAGGAGACAAGAAATCACAGAGCGAAGCTGATGAAGAGATGGGGGCGGGGCTGAAGACCCCCACACTGTTTCACAGCCATGGGAGTCTGTAACTCTTGTTGATATTGTTAGCAGCTTTGAAAAGTCACTGTGGCGGTGCAGTGGCGATGCTCTTCTGGATTGGCAGCCACAGCTACGGTGAGAGGTGAAAAGAAGCAAGCGTGGAATCGGTGAGAAAAACAGACATTAGGTGGCTTTGACACCGAGTACACTTGCCCCCCAGCAAGAACTTGGTTTCACAAAACTGTAAAAAGGCATAACTTTAAATATTTTAATATTAAAAATCAGCATACCATTGAAATACATTGTCTTTCAAAGAGTGGGGTATTTTACTGAACTGATCCGTGCAGTCTGCAGAGAAAACTAACTGGCTGAGAAATGACACCTTAGTCCATTTTGTTAATAACTGGACTTAGAAACAGGAGACACACTGCTGTCCCCCTACTGAGCTTCTAGAACAGCCGAGGAGAGAACTTTGTGAGACTAAAGATAAGCTATCGGCTGGCAAGATGACCCAGCAGGTTAATGTCCCTGCTGCCAGGTTTAACGACCTAAGTTTGATCCCTGCGACCCATGTGGCAGAACGGACACTTGTAAATAGTCTTCTGTTCTTCACACACAAGCCCAGGGCACGCACGCATCACACACATGTCAAAATAAATCAATGTAACAAATGTGAAGGTGAGTGCAGGTGCCCTCGGAGATCAGAAGAGTCTCAGGTCTCCTAGAGCGGGAGCTAAGCGTTGCTGTGAGCCTCCCCACCTTGAGCATGGGTACTGGGTGGGACCCTGACTCAGGTCCTCTGCAGGAGCGGCACAAACTCTTACCTGCTGAGCAGTCTATCCAGCCAGAGGAGCTATTCCATAGCACTGTGATTCATAGTCCCCAGTCAGTGTTTCATCTCAAAACAAAGCACAGAAATCAGGGGCTGGCATGAAAAGCCAACTGCGACTCCTAATCTCCCGTAAAGTTACTGTGCTTATAATGAAGGCATCATTTTTTTACAACAAGCTTCATAATAATAAATGCCATTCATCTGAAATGAAAAAGCCAGTAAAGCCGAATCTAATGAAGATTTTTAAATGTGATGATTGAGTGGTGGTGCATACTTATAACCTTAGCCCTTAGGAGACTGAGGCAAGAGTCCAAGGTCATCTTGGGCTACATAAGATCATGCTCGCTTTATGTATGTATGTATGTATATATATATATATATATATATATATATATATATATATATATATATATCAGGATAGATATTATTTATGAAGTCTTTGGAATGACAGGACCCCATCTACAACACCACCCACCACTCATTTTGTCTATGTGTAAATAACTCACCACATAGATGTACAAAGTTTGAAAATAACACACAGGTGGCATTATATTGGTAAGAGTGCTATGATATATAAATTACACTCTGAGCAACAGGTGTGATACAAGGAAGTTTATTCTGGGAAAGGTGAGACATAGACAGTATGGGAGAGCATAAGAGAGGAGAAAATAGAGAGTGGGGATGGAGACAGGGAATCAGAGGGACAGACAGAAAGGAGAGAGAGAGAAAGAGAGAGAGAGAGAGAGAGAGAGAGAGAAAGAGAGAGAGAGAGAGAGAGAGAGAGAGAGAGAGAGAGAGAGAGAGAGAGCATAGTGACTGGTTGGTGCTTTATATCTCATGCACAGCTAAAGCGTGTCTGGCGCGCACCTGGCGGCAGTAGGTGATGATGTCAGAGGTTGCTAAGCAACCTAGAGGCAGCCTAGTGGATCTGCTTGTGAACTAGCAGAGAGCACTTCTGTATTCATCACCTCATGGCACTTTCAGAACTATGCTGCCATGGAGAGCACAGCATCTAGGGATAACTGGCAGTGAGCTAAGGCCATGGAGCCCAAGATTTGGGTGGACTGCATCAGAGCATGGCGGGGGGAGGGGGCCAGTTAGAGTCAGTGGATTGAGGAGGCAGCACAGGTTAAAGTGACGATGGCAAGCAACAGCCTTCCTGACTTTGGAACAGAGTCAGTCTGAGGGCAGCCATGGTGAGAAGTAATAGGAGTGGACTTGTTTCTCAACAATGTTCAACCCTGGAGGCAGAGGGGGTTCACTGTGAAGGCCAGGCACTGGGAGTTGCCCACTGGGAACCCCCACACAAAGCTGGTTCCCGTTGATGTGGTTTCTCTCTGTGAAGGACACATCAAAGGAAAGGCTTTACCTAAGCTCAGCAGCTGGGTGGCCTCTTGCCAGTAAGCACACAGGAAGGTCAGCAGGAATTCATGTGAGGTGCTGGTTCTCAGCCTTCCTAATGCTGCTCCAGTCCCTCATGTTGTGGTGACCCCCAACCATAAAACCCTTTTAATTGCTCCTTCATAGCTGTAATGACGCTACTGCTACGAATGAATCCCAGTGGGGATTATCTGAGATGCAGGATGCCTGCAGATTACATAGCTCCCCAAAGGGCTTGAGACCCACAGGCTGAGAACCCGGAGGAAATGTTTAAGAACCGCTTGGAGAAGGACAGCTTACGATTTGCGCAGGAGCGGTGCAGGAGAGGCCAAGTGAGCAGCAAAGCCTGGAGTCTAACTGGGGTCACACTCAGGGTGCAAAGGTCACAGAATCCAAGTCAGTCTTTCCCAGCATCTGCTCTTGTATATACTATGCACTGCCGCTCCACAGGGATCATGTGTCAGATAATTACATTATGATTCATAACAGCAGCAAAATTACAGCTATGAACGAGCAATGAAAAGGATTTTATCGTTGGGGGTGGGGGTCACCACAATATGAGGAACTGTATTAAAGTGTCGCAGCCTTAGGACCGTTGAGAACCACTGATAGAGTGACTGCCCAGCAAGAGTTAAACAGCAGACCCGAGGCTACAGCCTCTGCAGTGACCTAGTTTTTCTGGCTGTTGGCACCGACGAAGGCTAACAGCTCCTTAGAGGGTCACAGAACTTTCCCTGAGTGATGGAAGTGTCCAGTCTGAGCCCCACCCCTGCCCTGCCCTCCTTCTGCAGCCTGTCTCCTTAACCATTTGTGTGAACAGAGTGCCCACATAATTTGACCCCCAGTGAAAACCTCCTCCACTGCAATTCCGCGTGTATTGTCACAGCCCACTGCTGGAGGTACCAGGCAGCCAGTCTGCGGAGCGCTCCTGTCCTGCCGGGAGGGGCTGTCAGGAGGTTGCCTGTGCCTCGGGTCTCTTTCACAGTAATAAGCCAGAGTCACAAGCAGTCCCAAGGATTCTGAGTGAATCATTGAACCTGAGGTGATGTCTCAAAACTGAACCAAACCCAGCAAATACAGTCACAGTGGACAATTAAATCAGCTTCAATTGCTGATTTACATAAGACTGGCAGAGCATTACAATTCAACAAGCATTCAAGAGCTTACAATGAAATGTCAGTCTTGCTTACCTAATCCTGTACCTCTGCTTTACTCTCCAGAGGATCCACTTTAACTTCTAGATATTTCTTCTAATACTTATATTAATATCTAGCTATACACGGTTGCATTTGACCTTCCATTGTTGCCTTCTTGTTCTGTTTTATTTTATTTATTTATTTTTAAAGATTTTATTTATTGCATATGAGTGCTTTATCTGCAGAAGAAGGTATCAGATTACATTATAGATGGTTGTGAGCCACCATGTGGTTGCTGGGAATTGAACTCAGGACCTCTGGAAGAGCAGGCGGTGCTCTTTATCACTGAGCCATCTCTCCAGCCCTCTTGTTCTGTTTTAAACAGGGCATCACTGTATATTTCAGGTGGCCTTAAACTCACAGTCTTCTTTTTTCCTAAGTGCTGGGAATACTGGTGTGTGTCACTGTGCCAGCTACTCAGAACTTTCTGGTTTTTCATAACTAGGCATTATGTATTATTTCAGCATTGGAAAATGCTGTCTTACAGTACTGCCTCCTACACACTTAACACTTTCTTGCCACAACCCCCATAGTGTAAGTTCTCAGTGAGATTTGTGACTGACTGACTTTGCTATGGTTGCTAACTATTTATTCACAGCAGAAATGTCCTAGTGCCAGAAAAATGGCTCAGTGGTTCAGAGCACTTTCTTTGCATCCAGAGGACCCAGGGTTGGGGTCCCAACACACACAGCAACTTACAACCTCCTATAACTGCAGCTCAAAAGAATCCAACATCCTTTCTGGCCTCTGTGGGTACACACCCAAGAGCACACGCACACGCATACCTGCACATAAATAAAAATTGATCTTTAAAAAATGCCCTATTTGTGTTATCACTAATTCTTGCCGGCTCAGTTTGACTCTTCTCAGAAAGGCAAACACATATGTAAATCTGCTCTCCCCTCCCTCTTCCCACCCCTCGGGGCTTGCCGCCCTCCTTGCTGCTACTGTTACTGATGTGGCATCCAGGGTTCTCTCTGCTCTTTGGTTTCGCTGCCTCATACTCATGGCTCCTTCAATCCTTTGGTGAAGCACTTCGTCCAGTGGTCTCTGAGAAACAACCTGAGAGAAAGTCGAGGACGATGCTCATGCCACCTGGATACGGCCTTCACTGACCCTCTCAGGACAGTGACAGAGTGGCTGGGTATTCAACTTGAAGCAGCCAAACAACTTTCTCAGAATTATGCGGTCTTTCCTCCACTGTGTTCTAGCACCTGGTACTGTTGTTATTAATCTATGGACTTTCTCAGTTGGGATCCAATAGTTTAGTTTTATAATGATGTGTGCTGGTGACAGTTTCTCAGTGGCAAAACGGATGCCCTTTAAACTTGGGTGTTTTCTTTTCTAAGATTATATTCTTAGAAATTTTAAGCTGGGTGTGGTGGCTCTCAACAATAATTTCAGAACTAGGCAACGAGCAGGATGTTTCTAACAAGTTCAAGGCCAGCCTGAGACCCCCATCTCAAAAAAAAAAAAAAAAAAAAAAAGAAAGCAAAACCAATTTAATAGGCATTGTATCTATATAATTTAATTTTTGGTTGATTTATAAAAATGCCTTCAAATCTCTACTGAATTTTTATTTTATAATATTTAAAAATAAATAGCACCAGTACTCTTCTCAATCCTCACTGTAGTCTGGTTTTGCTGTGGCTATAACAGCTCAGGCCTCAGATGGAAGTCCAGGATGGTTACTGTTACCCCTATACTTTCCTGTTACTAAAACTGTATTACTAAGCCTGCCTTAGAGCTGGAGATTTTTCTCTGATACTTGCTGATTAATTCTTCCTTCCCTTTCTTTCTCCCACCCTCCCTTCCTCCCTCTCTCCCTTCCCCTTTCAGCTCCCTCTCTTCCTTTGTTTCTTTGTTCTGGGAACTGAATCCCAGATTTCTTGCATGCCAGGCAGGTGAGGCTCCTACCACTGAGCTGTATCCTCAGCCCCTAGTGACTCTAATTGGGACTTTTTCCCCCCCAGCAGAGTTTCGCTCTGCTGGCCAGGTAGGCCTATTGGATTCCAGCGATTCTTTTCTCGGTCCCCTGAATAACTGGGACTTCAGGCAGGCACCACCACGCCCCAGTCAGTTCTCTATTGTCATTCATCAGCGAGGACTGGAAAGCCGATCAGGTGACCAGTGAACTACCTAACCGGAGGGACTCACCGTCTGGTGGGCCTCCCCGAACTGTTGAGGAGTCGCCATTTTTCTGGGAAAGCTCAGAAGGTCAAGTGGGAGATCTTTCTCCTTGGATCAGTTTCTCCACGGAGAAATTTTCCTGTCTGGGGTACAGTTCTGATCACTAGAATTCTGATAGTTTAGGGAAAAGGAAAAGTGAATTTCACCTTAAGGCAGTGGTTCTCTCTTTTTTTTGTTTTTTTTTGTTTGTTTTTTGGTTTTGTTTTGTTTTGTTTTTTTTTCGAGACAGGGTTTCTCTGTGTAGCCTTGGCTGTCCTGGACTCACTTTGTAGACCAGGCTGGCCTCGAACTCACAGCAATCCACCTGCCTCTGCCTCCCGAGTGCTGGGATTAAAGGCGTGAGCCACCACGCCCGGCTAAGGCAGTGGTTCTCAATCTGAGAGTCACAGCCCCTTTGCAGAACACGTGTCAGATGTTTACATGGCGATTACTAACAGTAGCAAAACTACAGTAATGAAGTAGCAACAATGATATATTTTTGTCTTTGGAGTTTGTTGTTGTTGTTGTTGTTGTTTTTGGTTTTTCAAGACAGGGTCTCTCTGTTTAGCCTTGGTTGTCCTGGACTCACTTTGTGGACCAGGCTGCCCTCTAACTCACAGTGATCCATTTTGGTTTTTAGAGACAGATTTTCTCTGGAGTCTTGGCTGTCCTGGATTCGTTTTTTGTAGACCAGGCTGGCCTGGAACTCACCTGCCTCTGCCTCCCTGAGTGCTGGGATTACAGGTGTGTGTGACTGCACCCGGTACATAACCGTTTTATAGTTGGGGTCACCACAACGTGGGTAACTGTATTAAAGGGTGGCAGCGTTAGGAAGGCTGAGAACCACTGCCTCGAAGTATAATCATTTTCACTTAGTCCCTAATTTTTCTTTCTTTTGTTCTCTTCTTTTTTTCCTCCCTTCCTTCCTCCCTTCCTTTCTTCCTGTTAAAGTTAGACAAAGGCATCCTCCTGTAGTGGATAGAGGCAGGATCTTGCAATGGAGCCTGGTTGTAGGTACTCTGTGTCTTCCTGCCTTGTGCGCCTTAGTAGCTGGGATTGCAGGCACCTGCCACTGTTGGACTCTCACGCCCAACTCGGGAAGGGGGGTCGCCGTGAGAGACCACGCGAGGCACAGCACACTGATGCAAAAGCAAAGGTTTATTGTTATTGCTGACGCGCCAGGGTCCCTCAGCCTCGGGAGGTGAAGGACCCCGAGTAGCTGTTACAGACTAGTTTTTAAAACCACAAAGCACGTGGGGTTCCTTTCTTATCAAGCTTAAACCATATGGACATTGGCAGTGGGAGACTTCTTGTGGGGACTTGGGTGTGGGTCCCTAGGGTGGTTACTAGAAACCATATGGGACTTCTGATATAGGGAGCTCGCATGTAGCTATTCTGGGAACTAGGGTGGGACTCTGAGGCTGGTAGTAACGAGAACTGGGAGAAGCCTCTGGGCAGGGCAAGCAAGCATCTTACATTTTATAATTTTATAATTTCTTACCACCACACCCAGCAAGACTTTGTTTTCAGGCTCCTCTGCTCTTCTGTGGAGGAAACCTAATGAGGAGGCAATGACTGAATTCACTGATGTCCAGTGCTAACGGGCAAATACACGCCATCCCTGGTCTGATTCAGTTCAGAGTTTGCTGAACTCTTTTGTTTGGCTAGTTGGTTGGGTTTTGTGTTTGTTTGTTTGTTTTTCTATGTTATTTTGGCCGTCCTGGACTCACATTGTAGACCAGGCTGGCCTCGAACTCAACAGCGATCTGCCTGCCTCTGCCTCCCGACTCTGGGATTAAAGGTGAGCGCCACCATGCCCAGCTGTTTGCTGAGCTCTTGAACAGAAAGTTTCCGCTTCCTGGTGGGGAGGAGGGGCAGCTATGGGTTCTCACTGCTCCTTACACAGACTTACACACACTGACCATTCCCTCTTTCTCAGTCCCTCCTATTCCTACACTGCTGGTAGTTCTGACCTCTGCGACGCTCTGGCGCTCACTTGAGAAAACTGGCTTCTCCCCAGAGCCTCTGCCACCTCACACAGAGGTCCCTCAGTGCTGCTGTCTTTGTCTTCCACTTTATGACTTCCAAAGTTTGCTCGGTGTCTCCCTTCCGGTGCTGTCTTCTCTCCCCTTTCACTGTACAGGTTACTGACTTCTTTTGTTTTGTTCTGAGACAGGGTCTCCTATGTAACCCTAAGTAAGCCGCAAGCTTGCAAAGCCCCCTCCCCATCCCACCCCCCCTCCCCGTTTCCGTCTCTCAAGTATTTATTTAACTTTATGAAAAAATCATTTACTGTGGTCCCCGCCGTGTGTCCAGTTGTGTTTTTCTGTGATGGTCTCCATTGGCTGTAGCGAAGAACCTTTGATGAGAGGTAGGAGCTACACATCTCTGCGGGTTTAAGGATAGCGTTGACCTAAATATCTATACCGTCCCTCATCTGGTGTCTGCTTGACATAGAAGGAACCGGGGTTAAGACTTTTTAGCTCGTTCTGGACCAACTCCAAAGATTCAGACTCGTGAAAACAACAGGACTCGCCCCCACCCCTGTCAGACTGCAGGTGAGGCAAAGCGTGTTCTGTTCCGTGGCTGTGATGAGCTAAGGCAATTATGCGAAGTGAAACCCCAAGCTGGTATTTGTTCCATCTCTGCCTCCGTGAGTTCCAGGAAGGCCCACGGTTCCCATCCTTCAGGCCTTAGCTGCCCCGTGGCGAGTTTTATTCTGAAGAAAACATTTCATGCCATGGGTTACGTTTTCTTCTCTTCTTCTTCTTCTTCTTCTTCTTCTTCTTCTTCTTCTTCTTCTTCTTCTTCTTCCTCTTTTTCTTTTTAATGACATTACTATTCTTTTTGCCAAGGGAAGTAATCACACACTAACTGAGGGGACATTGGGAAACTGAGGAGAAACCAGGGGGGGTAAGGATTATGTCAGCCCCAGAGCTAGCCAGTGCACACCTGCCAGCCTGTACCCTTCCTTCCAGCCTCTGCTTTGTGGTTTGTACGGGTGGCATTGGATCTTCAAGGCAACTGTCTGCCTGGGTTTGTTTTTTTTTTCCTCCTTAACATCTTGGAGACACTCCTCCACATGATCACAGCTCTTCATAGACTCCTTTGAAGGATGTACATATGGCTAGACATCCATCTGGCCACTCTCTCATTGCTGGGTTTTTGGTATTTGTTTCCAAATTTTGCTGTTTAAAAAAAAAATAGCAAGATATGAAGTTTTAAAATGTAAATTTTGACCTACATTTTTATCCCACCACCAAGAATACAATCCAAGGGCCATGAAAAAATTATCTTTTGGTAGAAGTCATCACACTTTTCTAGGAAGTGATCTTAATACCTGCTTTGTACATGCGTGTGCTGCTGGGGACTTGCACACACTGAACACACCTTCTACCCCTGAGCTCCAGCCAGGCCCTATGTTCCCAAAAGCAAAGAATCAGAGCACACTTCCTGTTACAGTTTCAATAGCTTCACAGCTATTTTATTTATTTATTAAATTAATTATTTATTAAAATAATTCCTATATGTGATTTCTAAAATAAAGGCTATCAACATCTACCATAAAAAAAAAAGGCATCAGTTCCTGGGCTGGAGTAATGGCTCAAAGGCTAAGAGCACTGGCAACTGTCTGTAACTACGTTTACAGGGAGCCTCATGTTCCCTTCTGGCCTCTGTGTAGCCTTGGCTGTCCTGGAACTAGCTCTGTAGACCAGCTTGACCTTGAACTCACAAAGGGCTGCTTGCTGGTTGTGTGTGTCATCACCACATGACTCTAAAAATAAATCTTATAAAATTTCTTTAATTCACTTGACATCCTGATAACAGCCCCCTCTCTAAAATAACTCTTTAAAGAAAAAAAAAAGCCTCAGCTCCCTGGCCCACTCTGGTGCTACCCCTGGCTTTTTTTTTTTTTTTAAGACAGACTCTACATAGCCTTGCCTGTCCACAAACTCACTATGAAGAGCAGGCTGGCCACAAACTCATAGAGATCCACTTATCTTTACCTCCTGAGTACCAGCATTAAAGGAGTGTGCCACCACACCAGGCTGCCCTTGACTTTTAAGCTGTTGTTTAAGGTATTCACCTCTAACGGTATCTGTTCTGCTGTTTAAATGTTTTAATTGGAACAAAGCACAATAATATCTATGTATAAAAATGTCACAGTGAAACCCATTGTTTCAGATGCTAATTGAAAACATATTTTTTTTTAAAAAAACTGAGGAGTAATTTAGAACACCATCGTTCTGTCAGGCATACTGTAGCATGCTCATCTTCCTGGAGATTTCCTCACAACGTTCTTTATGGACACACCTCAGGATGAACTAAGAACCAACCTGGTCCCTAAGGATACTCCCAGGTCACCCTCAGCTATTGAATTCCAGAATGTTCCTCTGTCCTTGGTGGCTGGGGTTTCTGCTCCCAGTGCTGCTGTGGAGACTGCCAGCTGTCACTCAGTCTATGTCCTATGATGGGGCACCTTAAGCTGTAGCTTTTCCCAGCCCGTCCCACCAAGCACATCTCTGCAATAATCATGTTGAGAGCTCACATTTCAAATGGTTCTCAGCTAGGATGAATTTGCCCCTCAGGAAACACTTGGTAATATTTTCCGATAGTTTTTTTTTTTTAAACCATAACTGAAAAGAGAGGTTAGTGCATCTAGTTGGCAGAGTTCAGAGACACTATTAATTGTCCTTCAGTGCACAGGACAGTCCCCCACAGCAATGTACAGGACAGTCCTCCCCATAGCAATCCACAGGGCAGCATCCTATAGCAATGCACAGGACAGCACCCTATAGCAATGCACAAGACAGCCCCCCAGAGTAATACACAGAACAGCCTCCCCCCCAGAGCAATGCGTAGGACAGCCCTCCTCCCCCAATAGCAATGTACAGGGCAGTCCCCCATAGCCATTAACCATCGTGGTATGTGGTAGTAGTCTGTCAGGAAACATAGATCAACATATATTTAAATTAACATTTTTTTTCATTGCTATTGGTGTATCACTTAGGGTTTCTGTTGCTGTGATTAAAATACCACTACCAAAAATAAATTATGGGAGAAAGTTTATTTTGGCTTATGGGTCCAGAGGAGAAAGAGTCCATTTGGCAGGGAAGCATGGCAGCAAGCAGCATGGACCAAAGTAGGAAGCTGAGAGACCACAGCCTCAATCACAGTAGGAAGCAGAGAGAAGAAACCGGAAGTAGGGCCCAGTGATGCACTCTCACATTGTCCTTCCCTCCAGGAAGGCCACACCTCCTAAGCCTCCCAAACAGCCCCAGCCCCACCAGCTGGGGACCAAGTGTTCAAGGGTCTGAGCATTTAGGAGACAGTTCTCATTTAAAGAACCACAAGTAGAGATTGCTTCTTCACCTGCAGAACGGATTTGGTATATAGGAGGTCTGCTGAAACTGTGATGTTTGATCAGGAAAACAATTCCATTCACTGTAGCTCCCTCAAAGTTTAAAAAAAAATCCTGTGAGTACATCTTACTAAAGATGCCAGAGACCTCTGTAATGTAGTTAGAAACACCAAGTAAAAGAAGAAGACATTCGAACATAGAAAGACATCCTATGTTCACGGAGCAGCAGAATTAATATTTGTGGAAATGGCCAATATTACTGAAAGTCGTCTACAGATTTGATCCAATCTCCACCAAAACTCCAATGACATTCTTCAGAGAACTAAAAAAGAACAATCTAAGATTCATATGAAAGCTTTTCTTTCTGAGCCTATATCACTCCCTTGAACACGATGAACACTCTTAAGACCTGCTGGACATTTTGCAGGAAATGTGGCAAGCACCAAGCCCACAAAGTGCCACAGTAGGAGAAGGGCAAGGATTCTTTGTATGCGCAGAGAAAGCGGCAATATGACAGGAAACAGAGCGGCTATGGTGGGCAGACTAAGCCTATTTTCCACAAAAAGGCTAAAAACTACAAAGGACTGTGCTGAGACCGGAGTGTGTGGAGCCCAACTGCAGAGCTGAGAGGATGCTGGCTGTTGGGGGCTGCGAGCATTTTGAACTGGGAGGCGATAAGGAGAGAAAAGGCCAAGTGATCCAGCTCTAAGTCGATGTTGTTACAAAGACAATAAAGTCAAATTCACCTCAAAAAAAAAAAAGATTCATATGAAAGCACGAAAGATTCAGAGTACACATTATTACTCACAATATCATTTCTGAGGAGTCACAAAGGTTTTTTTTTGTTGTTGTTTGTTTTATTTTGTTTATTTGTTTGTTTGTTTGTTTGTTTTGCAGTGCTAGGGGGTTGAAGCTAGAGCTTGGTGTATGCCAGGCAAGAAAAGCCCAGTTATCTTGAGCAGAATTAGCAATGCTAGAATTTGTAATTTTTTAACTTTGAGTTTTATTTCTTATGTTTTGGCTTATTTGTTTGAGAGATTTTTCAGTATCATTTATCACTTCAAAGCACCTGCTCTTGTTTCATTGATTCTTTGTAAAAAAAAAAAAATTTTTTTTTAAATTTCCCCTTCATTAACTTCTGCCCTGGTCTTTATTGTTTTTTTTTTTCTATATAGTGATTTGGTGTTTGACTTGTCTTATTTTTCTAAGATGCATCACCATGTTATTTACGTGAATGTCTCTGGATTTTTTTTTTTTAATCTAGGCATCCACAGCTATGGAGTTCCCTCTTAGAGGTACCTTCTTTGCATCACAGGCTCAGGCTTGTCTTGGTGTTGACTGGTAGTTCTTTTGAGATCAGATGGGATGCAGGAAACCACTTCAGGGTCCTTGTTTGTTAAGGCTTGCTTTGTGTTCTGCCTTGTGGCCTGCTTTAGAGAACGCTTCATGGGGTGCTGAGAAGAGAGCGGACTCTTCAGGGTTTGAGTGGAATTCTTAGGGATGACTATGAAGGCATAGGAAGGCCACTGGGAGGGGTGAAGGGACGAGCGAAAATGATCAATAGACTCGACATATATACTGAAACCCACTGCTTTGGATTGTCACTATAAACTGATGAGAACGCCTGATGCTTTGGCAGATCACGCTATGGTAACTTGTGTCAATGTTCTTCCCTATGTATTTATTGGTGAGGCTGAAAACTGTAAAACTGCTTTCTACCACTAACATTTAATCTGCTGTGCTTTGTCCAAGTCCTTTGATGATGATTTTTCCTTATTATCTGCCACGTGGTTCGGACTCACTAGTGTCTGCAAAATAAAGGCACGTTTCTTTTAATACCAAAGGTCACTCAATCCTTGCACTTTAAATTAATATCACATAATGCTTTCTCAGGCCAGCCCTTACCAAGTCACTTAAATGCCTCCCTTATCATCACTTGCTACCCCGTGCTGAGAAAGCAGAATCTTGCATCATCCCAAGCCAGAGGGGACATACTATGTGGCTCTTCAGGGGACGCTGCGCATTCTTCTGATGACTCATCTTCCCACGCCTGCCACATTGTCATTTTGCCCTTAGTGTGGCATGTGGCTCATGTCCTAGGAAATGTTCTGCAGGAATGGAGAGATGGAGCTCTCACTCATCCAGGGAACCCTCAATTCCCTCTGAAGTTGGGGCTGGAGCTGCAGGGGCTCCTGGGTGGAGATGGATCCCTGAGATGGATCAAGACCTCGGTTCTCAAGTCTGAGTTCCTAGCCTTCCTCCAAGAGCTTACTGCTCATCCTTAATAAAGTGCTGTGCATGCCTTATCACTTCTACTGCTGTGAAGAGATGCCATGACAAGGCAACTCTTATTTTAAAAAAGCGTGTAATTGGGGGCTTGCTTACATTTTCAGAGGTTTAGTCCATTATCATACTGGTGGGGAGCATGGCTGCACACGTGGTGCTGGAGCAGCTGCTGAGAGCTACATCCTGATCACACGTAGCAGGACGACAGAAGGTGCCTTGGCCTTGTGTGGGCTTTTGAAACCCCAAAGAGACAGACTTCTTCCAACAAAGCCACACCTCCTCCAACAAGGCCACACCTCCTCCAACAAGGCCACACCTCCTCCAACAAGGCCACACCTCCTCCAACAAAGCCACACCTCCTCCAACAAGGCCACACCTCCTCCAACAAGGCCACACCTCCTCCAACAAGGCCACACCTCCTCCAACAAAGCCAAACCTCCTCCAACAAGGCCACACCTCCTCCAACAAGGCCACACCTCCTCCAACAAAGCCACACCTCCTCCAACAAGGCCACACCTCCTCCAACAAGGCCACACCTCCTCCAACAAAGCCAAACTTCCTCCAACAAGGCCACACCTCCTGATCCTTATAATCCTTTCAAACAGTTCCACTCCCTGGTGACTAAGCATTCAAATATCTCTGCTTGTGGGGGCCATTTTATTAAAACCATCACGGTCCACAACTAAATAACTTAGCAGATGTAAAGATGAACACAAAGGAGGCCCCAGTGGCCATGGATGTGCTGAAAAAGGATGGTGTTGAGTTGTCCTTATGATGGAGTATAGTCTGCCCCATCCTATGTCAGTCTGTCTGAGGACATGTCACTAATATTCCAGGCTTTGTATTTTCCTGTTTAAAACTACCTGTAATATCGAGATTGCCCAGTGTAATACTGAGATCACCCAGATCCTGAGACCCCCCCAAAATGATCACCAGGACTCAATACTGATGCAATCTACACAGGGTCCTGTATTATGGGTTCACAGCTTCGGATCACAACCCTTCCTAAGGCAGCAGGATAGGAGAGTGACACCGACCTTCAAGGGCAATGGGTTCATAAAGGGAAGGGGGGAGTGTCTGTGGGTCACAGGAATGTCAACCTTTAGGCAGGTTGGTCTGGTAAGGCTGGATCTTCAGGGAAGTTGTGGGTCACAGGAATGTTGACCTTTTGGCATGTTGGGTGGAGACTGAGTCTCCAGGGAAGTTGCTTTATCTCAGAGGATCATTGTGAGTTAATTGTATCTGATTGCTCCTGTGGAGTTTCTGGAGACTGCTAGCAGGTCTAGTTTATGGCAATGTGTGGTCATTCCCAGAAAACACAGGAAGAAGAGAAGTCACCTGGAGGACAAGTTCTCACAGAACATTCACAGACCATGGCATTAGTTGCAGAATATAGAATGTGGCATTAATTTTGCCATTACATACTGTTCTGTTATTTGCTACAGGATTGCTATTTCTAAATAGGGAGAATAGAGGACTGATGTGAGGAATTGAATTTCACTTAGGACCATGCCTGGCAATCAAATATTGGCTGCTGTAATTTATTCCTGCCTTCCGCATGTCTGCCGTCGTGCCAGCCTCAGGAGGTACAATGCATCGCCGTGGCTATTATCCCCATGGACTGAGCCAAGCCTTGTGAGGTCCTTTTGAAGAGCTCATGGGACTGAGGTCCCTGCCTACCCTCTCAGACAGACACAAAACCAGGAATGGGTGCTCAGGACCTAATTCCACTTCTCTGTCTAAGTGTTGGCTCAGCAGAGAAGGCTCAGTGAGTTTCTAGCTTGTCATGTGATAGGAGGACTTCACATGACGGTAACTATCCCTGCTCTTTCAGGTTTGCGTCTATGGGGCTGGAGAGATGGCTCAGCAGTTAAGACCAGACACTGCTCTTATAGAGGGCCTGGGTTCAGTTCCCAGCACCGGTGTCAAGGCAGCTCACAGCCACCTGGAATTCTGGCTCCAGGGGGATCTGACGGCCTCTTCTGGCTTTTGTGGACAATGCATTCATGCGCATAAACTCATACACACATATATATACAAAGAATAAAAATAAATCTTTTTTCATTTATTTATTTAATCACTTTACAGCCTGATCCCAGCCCCCTTCCTCCTCTCCCCTAGGTCCCTGCCCTCATGCACCCTCCTCCATTGTCCCCCTCTCCTCCTCAGAAAAGAGGAAACCCCCGCAAGGAGGACCAACCCACCATGGTACCTCAAGTCACAGCAGGACTAAGTACATCCTCTCCCACTGAGGCCAGACAAGGCAGCCTAGCTAGAAGAAAGGGGTCAGAGGTAGCACCTACTCCCATCATTCGGGGACCCACATGATGAGTAAGCTTAACATCTGTGCTACATACATGTAAGGGGTCTAGGTCTAGCCCGTGCAAGCTCTTTGGCTGTTCATTCAGTCTCTGTGAGCCCCCATGGGCCTCGGTAGTTTACTCTGTTGATCTTCTTGTAGTGTCCTTGACCCCTCTGGTCCATCAATCGTTCCTCTCACTCTTTTACAAAACCCTCAGAGCTGAGCCTATTGATTGGCTGTGGGTCTCTGCATCTGTTTCCATCAGCTGCTGGATGAAGCCTCTAAGAAGGCAGTTGTGGTAAGCTCCTGTCTGCAAGCATAGCAGAGTATCAGTGATAGTGTCAGAGGTCGCGTCTCTCACATAGGGTGGGTCTCAAGTTGGGCCAGTCATTGGTTTGGCATTCCTTAATCCTTGCTCCATCTTTATCCCTGCACTTGCAGGCAAGACAATTTGGGTCAAAGGTTTCGTGTGTGGGTCGGTGTCCCCCTCCCTCCATTGGAAGTCCCTCATGGCAAAAAGTGGGCGGGGACTTCAGGCTCCATGTCATCCTCATCCTCCCACCCCACTCCCCACTGCTAGGAGTCTCAGTTAGGGTCACCCCCACAGACTCCCAGGAGCCTTCCCTGTCCCAGAAAAGCCACCCACTGATTTCTGTTCTCTCTCCTGGTCCCCTACCTGCTTTTCCCACACCTGATCCCCATCCCTGTTACCCTCCCACCCTCTCTCCTACTCAGTTCCGTCCCTCCATCTGCTTCAGATGTCTGTTTTATTTCTCCTTCTGAGTGAGAGTCAAGCATCCTCCCTGGGGCCCTCCTAGGCTTCTGTGGGTCTGTGGATTGTAGCACAGTTTTCCTGTACTTTATGGTAATGCCCACTTATAAGTAAGTACATGTCATGCGTGTCTTTTTGAGTCTGGATAAAAATAAATTAATTAACTAATGAATGAATGAATGAGTGAATGAATGAATGAGTAAATTCTTTAAGAAAAATTACAAAATTGTGTCTAAATTCACAATTTCATCAAGACTTGTCCCTTTTATATTTTAAAAGTGAAAACACAAAAACCTGAGGGGTATTTGTAGGAGTCT
Source organism: Acomys minous (assembly GCF_964271855.1). Classification (NCBI taxonomy): domain Eukaryota; kingdom Metazoa; phylum Chordata; class Mammalia; order Rodentia; family Muridae; genus Acomys; species Acomys minous. The sequence continues at coordinate 58,458,973 of NC_140496.1, read as the reverse complement.
TCTCTGCGAGCGAGGGCACTGCCAATTCCAGGAAGCACCCACATAACCTCAGTCCTGGCGGAAATAATTAAGTACTTCCATGCACCCCTGAGCACCTTTCTTCACTCACAGCTAAGCTGCCCTTGGCCTGAATTTGGTTATCTCGGGTTTTTACGATGATGAAGCCGAGGAGCCTGTAGGAGTGCCCCCATACTGATGATTGCTATTCTAAGCCGCTGTGATGAGCTCATGCTGTAATCCTCCTAAACAAAGATAATTCTTAGCTCCATTAAGGGTGTAAACATGAGAGAAGTCTACCTAATTGAAAGGCCTCGTGGACTGCGACCCTGTCTGTCATCTTCCTAGCCACTGAGGTTTGGTGCGTGATTAGCCTCGAAGCACTTGGGGCACTTGCCTTTGAAAGCACTCTGTCTTTTTCGCTCAGCTCTCAAGCAAATGTTACTCAGGTCCCCAGGCACAGATTTCAGGAAGACTGTGGAGAGACAGATGAGAACAGCAGGTCAGTTTCACAGAAAGACTGGGGGTGCTACACTGTGGTAGCAGCAGCTTCTGGGTTGCAGCAATGAACATCTTTGTTCCTTTTTTTTTTTCTTCTCGTGTATACTTTGAACTTAGGGTTGTGCATGTACATGCTAGGCAAATGATTTCCCACTGAGTCCCACTCAGCCCTCTCCGAGCCATCCTGGCCACCACGCCTGTGCCCTGCCACATCCTCTCCAGTGTGTAAGTTGGAAACTCATCAAGATGGTGCTGTTAAGGAGTGTGGCCTTTGGGAAGGGATTAAGCCACAAGGACAGATTATCAGTGGGATTAATTTTATTAAAGATGCCTATTTTCCCTTCCCTTCTACCATCCGAGAGCACAGCCAGATGGTTCTATCTTTGAAGGTAACAGCAAGCTAGCTCTTTCCAGACCTCCTGGTAACTTACTCATGGGCTTCCCAGGACCCACAGCTATAAGCAATGAATTCTGGTGTTTGCAATTTACCACATGTAAGGTACTTTGTTATGGTAGCCCAAACTGACTAATACAGGGTGCGATAAAAAGATGGTATAAAGCATATGGCTTATAAAGACAGACAATTATTAGGTGATGGAGTTGAGAAGCTCAAGATTTATATGGCAGCCTCCTTCTTCAAAAGCGTCTCGATGCATGATGGGACGGTCTACTACTTGACCTTGAGGGCGTGAGGGTGGAGCTCTTGTGATCTAATTGTCTCCTAAAGGCCCACCCACCTCTGAACACCACCACTTAGGGATATGTTTCATCAGATAGATTTTAGGGAGGCAAAACTTCCAGACCCTGGCAACTCTAAAAGTGTAAGTATTTAGTTTATCCCACACTCGTCTTATTAGACGTTGCATTTTTTAAAAATTGTTACTCATTTGAGTCCTTCCTCTATAAAGCAGACACAATAATCATTTCCTCCTAAAGTGTCGTCTTTTAAAGATTTATTTTCTTTCTCTGTCTGTCTGCTTGTCTGTCTGTCTGTCTGTCTGTCTGTCTCTCTCTCTCTCTCTCTCTCTCTCTCTCTCTCTCTCTCTCTCTCTGTGTCTTTGTGCTCAAGGAAGCTAGAAGAGGGTGACATCACCTGTGAACTTGGAGTTGCAGGCCTCCTCCTTTCTGCCTCTCCTTCCCAGCCCCTCACAGCTGTGTGGGGTACCATTCTGCCCCACCATTCTGAGGCCAGCGCCCTGCTTCTGGCTCCCCACTGGGACTCCATGTGTAAGGTGCCTTTGTACTCTCTGCCCTATGGAAGGGGATGATCTCAGACGTCGCTGCCCGCGCAGGCTCTGTCTCCTGTGTGCTTCTCCACATGATCTCCACAGGCCGTGGCTGATCCAGCCTCGCCTGGCCTGCTGTCCGGGAGGAAGCTCCCACAACTTCTGTCCTTCACCTTGTTCTGCATCCCATGGGAACTATGAACGTAGCTCCCTGACTTAGTTAGGGTTGTACTGCCGCGAAGACCACACAACTCGTGTAAAGGAAGCCGTGTAACTGGCGCTGGCTTATCAGTCAGAAGTTTAGCCCACGTGGGGAAGCATGGCAGCGTGCAGGCAGACATGGTGCTGGAGAGGGAGCCGAGACTTCTACATCTTGATCTGCAGACAGCAGGAAGAGACGGTGAGCCACTAGGCCTGGCTTGAGCGTCTGAGACCTCATTTGTTTATTTATTTTTCATACATTGGTGTTTTGCCTTCATATATGTCTGTGCACGGGTGTTGTAGTCCCTGGAACTGGGGTCACAGATGGTTGTGAGTTGCCATGTGGGTGCTGGGATTTGAACCCCGGTCCTCTGGAAGAGCAGCTGTCTGTGCTCTTAACCTCTGAGCCATCTCTCCAGCCCCAAGGGTCTGAGACCTCAAAGCCTGCCCCTCCCTGCACACCCCCCCCCCCACACACACACGTCCCCTACCTCCTCTCCCCTCCCCCGTGACGGTGACCCATCTCCTTCAATAAGGTCACATCTCCTAATAATGCCACTCCCTATAGGGGCCATTTTTATTCAAACCAGCACTCTCTCCAAGTTCCAGCCTTAGAAACTTCCTCCTCATTGCAACATGATTCGAAAGTAGAGCGTAGAGGTGATGGGGGCTTGGGAGCTTTGCCTTTATAGACGGACTGTTATATATGTCAACAGGGTGGGCCAGTTATCCAGAATCAGTGGTGATAGGAATTCATCCGTCTCCTGTGGGTGTGATGGCTCCCACCATGTTAGACAAGACAGCCCTGAGCAGACTCAGGCTCTGATGCCGGATTTCCCATCTCCAGAGTTAAGGACTGTCATAAATGTCCATCTCAGATAGAAATCATATGGAGAGGAGAAGGATGCAGCTGGTGATAGAACGTCTTGGTCACGAGACAGGATTTCTACAAATGACCTTTGCTCTGTCAGCGGGTCATCACAGAGAGGACTAAAACAAAGACTGCGGAATTGCTCTAGGCCCTTATGGACGCAAACAATACACTCACCCCACCCCATAAAGGGTCACGGCCAACCATTCCCCTCATAGGCACCACCCCCTTTTCCCTGGGGAGAATGTTCGTCACTTGCTGTTCTGAAATAAACAGTCCGGTGTGTAGAGGTCAGGCTCTAGTCTCTGTTTCTACCTTCAGTCTCTCTACGCTAAGAAATCTAACAGCCATGGAATCGAGCTCCTGATCGGGGATGGTTCTCCCTGCTAGCTCTGGGATTCTATGCCGTAGGAGTTCTTGAGGGCGGGCCTTGTACTCCAGAGCTATCTGGACATGGAGCGTGCCCTGGGCCCACGCATGCTCAGAAGTCTGGTTGCGCCTTGCCTTTCTGTCTGCCGCTGAGAGCTAACGCCCAGCACTTCTCTCGGTGTGGTGGCTTTCTTTTCTGAGAGGAAACCTCAGTCTTTTTCCTGATCGTGCCTGGACCCTCACCTTCAGACACTGTGACCTCCCTGTGGCGTCTTCCCCTGTGACCACGCCGTTTCACCTCTGGTGCCAGACCCCTGCTCAATCTCATGCCACTCCACCTCCCTTTCCTAGCTGAGCCTCGGGTTCTGCTGTCGATGATGGTTCGGTTTAGAGGGGTCCAAAGGTCCCGAATAATTAGGCCCAGAGAGTATGAGTCCGGGAGAATGTGTGAATTCCGGATTGAGGTTAAAGAGGCTGAGGCTCGTGTATCCAGAGGCAACTGGACATTCACGGTTAAATTAACACGCATCTGAGGAAGGTCAGACACATGCGCCAAGAAGGAACCCAAAGCCCAACCCCCCGGCCCATCCCCCGCACCCCCCACCCCCTCACCCCCCTCACCACCCCGCCACCGCCCTGCCAGCTCTTTGCTTTCCCTATGGCCACATTTGTTTTGTTTGGCTTTGTTTGCTTTTTTTTATTTCTAAAAGAGCATCAAATTAAAGTGACAGGATGCAGCGATTCGGTGAAAACAGGTTTCACCGGCTCTAAGGGAAATTTTTGTTTTGCTTTGCTTTGGATTCTTTTAAACGATTTTATTTCTATTTATGTATATTATGAGGTCTATGAGCAAAGCAGGGTGTGTGCCTATGTGAGTGTACCTACACAAGTGGCTGCAGAGGTCAGGAGAGGGTCTCAGATCCCCTGGGGCTAGAGTTCTAGGCAGTGATGGGAACTGAACTCCCGTCCTTTGAAAAAGCAGCAAGCTCCCTTAAGTACTGAGCACCTCTTTAGTCCGTGACCTGGATTTTTTAGAAACAAGATTTAGTCCTATAGTCCAGACTATGTTGGAACTTGCTAGGAAACCCAGATTACCTTTGAACTCTCAGTGATCCTCCTGTCTCAGTTTGGGATTGTAGTCTTGAGCTACCACATCTGATTTTAAGATCATCTTTATGCCTCAAACTAGATGAATTCCAAAGTCGGTGCCATAATATCATGTCAGTAGCTTTTCTGTTGCTATGCTAAACACTGTGCTACAAAGCAACTCATAGAATGACAAGTTTATTAGGGCTTATAGTTACAGAGGGAGAGTCCATAAAATGGAGGCTGGGCCTGGGGAGCACTGAGCAGGAAACGGGGTGGTCACATCTTCAATAGCAAGCATGAATTGGGGAGAGTGAATTGAAGTGGAGCAGGGCTATAAAACCCCAGAGCCCACCTGAAGTGACAAATTCCTGCCAGTTCAGTGCCATCTCCCACAGATTTCACAGCCTCCAGGAAGAGTACCATCAGCTGGGGTTGAGCGCTCAAATATGGGAGCCTATGGGGGACATCTCTCACTCAAAACCACACTTAGTTTATTATTGTAATTAACAGTATCCTTTTTTTCTCAGTGGTAATTTGTAAATGATGCATCTTTCTATGAAAAGAGTCTTCTATTTGAGGAAATACGGTATGTGGATTGAAGTGGTGGAAATCCAGGATTAGCATCAGAATGCTAGAACATTTGGGAGAGAAGTTAACAAGATGGAATTGAGACGGTAGATACAATACAGCCCTGCACTTAAGTTAAAAAAAAAATCAATTGGCCAAGTGAAAGATGAAGACAAATTGGCTTAAATTCAGCTCCTGTCATAGAGGTAGCAATAGGTTTGAGGAGTCTAATATGAGAGTTAGCGAATCACTAAAAAGCTAATGCCACCCCAGGCCATGCTAAGAGGAAGAGCATCACAGGTAGAAACATCTTGCTGTCATTTTCTACAGTCAGAGGGAGTTTGAAATACTTTATTGCCATGTGCTAAGAGGCCCATTAACAAACCAGAGTGTGTATGCTTTTATTGAAATTGTGCTTTGGGGTTACAGTATGAGGTGCCCTTATAAGAAATAGCTTGAGTAAATGGGTTGTTGAATTTATGGTGAGAAAAGTACAGGATGCGTTTCTTCCCTGGGTGAACGCGGAGATGTTTCTCTTTCATTTCCAGGTCTAGAAGCATCTGTATTTTCTGTTTGTTCTTGTGGAGCCTAGACTGCAGCGCTGTCTGACTTTCCCTTTTTGCCTTAGCTGCCAGGGAATTCAGCAGACAGATTTGGTGCCGACATGTAGCTGAGCTCAAAACTGATAGGAACATGCTTACACAACATATTTACTATGGCTCAACATTTTCTGCCTTTATTTTTTTCTTCCTTAATATTTCCCCCACTACTTTTTATAATATTGCTGTATAATTTGCAAGCTCCTCTGAGTCTCTTTTGGAGTAAGTTGGAGATGTGAATGAATAAACATCAAAATAACAATGTGTGGGAAAAAAAGAATGCATATTCAGAGCATCTAGTCTCCAGAGTTAAGACTGGGCATGGGTCTATTAAAAAACAAAAAAACCACAGAAAACTCACTGGGATTTAGTATAGTCCCTACTGCAAGGAGGAGGAGGGAGAGAAGGAAAATGGCTAGGGGAAGAGGGAGGAGAGAGGGACATGCAGGGGGGAGGAGCAGAGGAAGGAGGAAACAGATGAGGAAGAAAGGAGGGAGAGAGGAAGGGAAAGAAGAGGGAGAAGAAAGGAAAACGAGAAGAAAGGACTTGTTAAATATCTGTGCTGTCCTGATTAGAGCATTGTATGAAGTACTGAGCTCCATGCCGTGTGGGGTACTAAGCTCCATGCTGTGTTGGGTACTGAGCTCCATGCTGTGTTGGGTACTGAGCTCCATGCTGTGTGGGGTACTGAGCTCCATGCTGTGTTGGGTACTGAGCTCCATGCTGTGTTGGGTACTGAGCTCCATGCTGTGTGGGGTACTGAGCTCCATGCTGTGTTGGGTACTGAGCTCCATGCTGTGTTGGGTACTGAGCTCCATGCTGTGTTGGGTACTGAGCTCCATGCTGTGTTGGGTACTGAGCTCCATGCCATGTTGGGTACTGAGCTCCCTGCTGTATCGGGTACTGAGCTCCATGCTGTGTCGGGTACTGAGCTCCATGCCGTGTTGGGTACTGAGCTCCATGCCGTGTGGGGTACTGAGCTCCATGCTGTGTTGGGTACTGAGCTCCATGCTGTGTGGGGTACTGAGCTCCATGCTGTGTGGGGTACTGAGCTCCATGCTGTGTTGGGTACTGAGCTCCATGCTGTGTGGGGTACTGAGCTCCATGCCGTGTTGGGTACTGAGCTCCATGCCGTGTGGGGTACTGAGCTCCATGCTGTGTTGGGTACTGAGCTCCATGCTGTGTTGGGTACTGAGCTCCATGCTGTGTGGGGTACTGAGCTCCATGCTGTGTGAGGTACTGGAGAGCTCCCCACTGCGGAAGTACTGTTGCTGGAGCTGACTGGCCACCTGTCAAGGAGATGGGGTTCTTTATGGATGGCGACTTCTGTGCCCCCTGTGAATCAGCATTTTGTGAAGAAAAAAACGGGTGAGGAAAGCGAGGATGCTGGTTGAGGGGAGAGGACCTGCCTTCGAGGACGGGGTGGAGATAGCCTGTAGGGACAGAAAGCTGCTTTCCAGCAACAGCTGACTGCCTCCGGGGGTGGGGGTGGGGGGTGGGGGGAGACACTCTTCCAAACACAGGCCACCTCTGTAAACAATACAAAGAAAACTCCAAAAACAGATAAGTACTGGCCTCCAGCCGGCTGGCCAGCTCCATGGTTCTCTCAATCCAGAAACAGGAACGTGGCACTCGGGAGTTCCCGGGTGCTTTAACATCTCCAAAGTCAGCTGGGATTCCGCCCTCCATTCTGATTGGCCAGCAATGACCTCATTGTCTTTTCGGAGCCCGGGCAGCCCCCTTTGCCCCTTCACTCCGGCCCTGTCCCTCTGACTGCAAAATGACAGCATCACTCGCTGGCTGGGTAACCCTGGCCTCCAGTTCACAGTTTCTGGTGATCTGAGTTCCAGGGGTCCCTGGGCTCCCCGGGGTCTTCTTTCCTGGCTTCATTAGCCATGCAGATTTATGCAAGCTTCTCTCTGCTACGTTAATATTCAATGTTTCCCTTTCTCTCCGGTCTGCTTTTAGCAGACATTTCCCCAACCGGCCTTCACACCCACTGGCAGCGTGGTGGACAGCTGGGTGTGGGCACCACAGGGGCGCCTGGGCACAGATGGAGCTGTGGAGGGGACAGGAAGGCACCCCCAGCCCCAGGGCCCAGCTGCTGAGTGATTCAGCCAAGCGTAGGAGGGAAGGACCAAGTAACCCCACCAGCCAAGGCTAAAAACAGACCAGGCTCCTCTGCTGCTCTGTAGCTTAGGGCCTTTCCTGCCTCTTCCCCGTGTATGGGCTCACAGGGCAGTTTGTCACAGGTCCCTGGCTCCCAAGGGCCTTGTTCTCCATCCAGGCTGCACGGGCTGTTTGTCTTCCATCTTGACAAACACAAGGGGGAAAAAGAAAACAAAAAACAAACAAAAAACGGAGGAAAGAACCCACAGTGTGACCTAACCTTTCTTCTATGTCCACCACAAAGGGTGGGGAGGCCGGGCCAGCAGGATCTAGGATCTTCTTAAGAATTTACAGCCTGCGCGCCAGGAGACTGGAGCTCTGCCAAAGCCATAAACTTCGTTCAAAGTGCTGTGTGATGGTTTAGGATGAGAGGGAGACACAGCTTCTTGGCCCTGCTTCTGCCCTCCCATTACAGTCGCCCCTTCAGCCACTCTATTTGGATCCTTGGCCCATGGGTGGGCAGGGGTGCCAAGGCACCGGTAGAAGAACAGGCCTAGAGCCTATATATCCTGGAGTCCCCACTCTCTCACAACCTTAACACCCAGCCCGCAGTGCCCCACCCAGTCCGTACAAATACCAAGGCCCTAACGTGCTCGGCTTTTCATTTCCTCAAGTCCTCACAGGCCTGGGCCATATCAAAGCTGAGTCCTCACAGGCCTGGGCCATATCAAAGCTGAATCCCCACAGGCCTGGGCCATATCAAAGCTGAGTCCTCACAGGCCTGGGCCATATCAAAGCTGAGTCCTCACAGGCCTGGGCCCTACACATCCTGCACATCCTGGCTATTACGTGGCCTGTCCCTCTCTCCCAGACTCACATTTCAGTCCTGTATATTCTTGAGATGCGCCCTCCCCACCCCCACCACTGAAACAGGCACATGGGCTAGCCTCTGCCTACAGCTACCAGGTTGGACCCTATTGCGCAGATGATATCAGGCCCTTCCCTTTTTCCCCACTGTGAAAAAAAAAAACACCAGAGAGCGGACATTTAACGAGATTTTTACCTCGAGCTGAAGTTATAACATTGCAACAAATAAGAGGACGGACCTCAGTCTCAAAGGGAGACTTGGCTGAACATAAAATGTCCCCTGTGGGCTTATGATCCCCAGCTAGTGGCGTCAACTAGGGAGGTGACACCAATCCGTCTTTGGTGCCAGATTTATGGCTGACAGAGATGGGCCACTTGGGGTGAGGGCCAGAGCCTGGCCTTGCTTCCTGCCGAAGCTCCGCCTCCTGCCACAGTCTCACCACACACTACTGCTTCTACCAGCACAGCTGCCCACACCACCATGCTGACTGCCGCCTGCAGTATCATCTAAAACAAGCCTGTCCTCCCTTAAGCTGCTTCTGTCAGGCGCTCAGTCACGTGACAAGGTAACAGTGTAGAGGGGGACCCAAAATACCACACAGGTATCCTCAGCGTGTACCGTCATATCTGCCTCCCAGCTTGTTACTCGGACGAGGCCATCTGAGTATCAATTTACTCACAGACCATACAGAGCCTCAGTATCACTGCACAAAGCCTGAGCTTCCCTTCTCAGGAAAAGGAAACTGCAATTCTTTTGAGTGGGCTCTGGGTCCTTTTTCCTGTGGGGGGGCGGGATTATAATTGCCCAAGATGATTGACAGTGGGTTGGCCCAATCAGGTGAGGACCCTGAGAAGGCCTCACCCAACATTCTGGCTTCTGTGTCCTTCCAACTGCTCACCCCCAACCACCTTTCGCTTCACTTTGACTCAGTATGAGCTTAGACCTTGTCATCTCTGTGAACAGCATCAGCTCTGAAATTTCCCTCTCAGAGATCCCAGGAGGCCATGCAAAGACGTGAAAGGACCTTCAATGAAGGAGCCCAGTGTGAAAAGACTACACGCTGTCTAGTTGTAGCTCTTTAACACTTTGGGAAAGACACAATGGCAGAGACAGTAAAAAGATTAGCGGTTGCCGAGGGTTCAAGGAAGGGAGGAGAAAAATAGGGCAGTGAAAGTATTTTGTATGATTCATAACTGGATATATTTTATATTTGTCAGGCCCCATAGAACGTGACACAGATACCCATAGGCTCTGCGCCACAATGATGTTAACCGTGCACGTGTGCTGCTCTGCTGCGGGACAGCTGTGCATGCGCAGGGCCGAGGTGTGTGTGTGTGTGTGTGTGTGTGTGTGTGTGTGTGTGTGTGTGTGTGTGTGTGAGACACATCTGTATCTCCTTTTCAATTTCGCTCCTGATGCCATTCTACAGATTTAAGCCCACAGAGCTTTCCTGTTCCTGGGACGGTCCTCATATCTAGAGACAATTTATGCCAGGCTGACTTGACATTTTGAATTAGTGTTCACAGGCCCAACTGGAGCGTCCAATGCAGCCTTTCTTTCCTAGCTCCTTTACCAGACAGGTGGCTAGCTCATATCTTTTGGTTCTCGCGCTCAGATTGCCACACTTTCTGCTTTGGTACTGGTTGTGGTCTGAATATGAGGTGCTCTCTCGTCCTCCTCATCCCTCAGAACCCAAGGGTTACGCGTTAAAAGCCTGGACCCCACTAGTGACACCGCTGAGGGGAGGTTCGATCATCTGAGTGCTGACTTCACTGCCGGCTGATCCATGCAGCCATGGCTACATGGGCCTAAGTGAGGTCTAGGGAGGAAGTGAGTGATAGGGCGCACCTCAGCAGGCTGGTCTTGTCTCTGGTCTCTTATTATCTTGCTTTCTTTGCCTCCTGCCTGCTATGAGGTAAGCCTTTGCAGTCTACCATATACTCTCTGCCATGACCTTCTGCCTCACATAGGCCCAGAAGCAACGCAGCTCACCACAGACTAAAACCTTAAAACCTGTAAGCTAAAATATGCTGTTGCTCCTTTAAGTTGTCTTTTTCAGATATTTTGTCACACTGACTAAAGCAGTTCCCTGATTGGCATGTGAGCTTGCTTTCCACTTCCTGCTTCCTGGAGGAAACAGAAGCTTTGAGGTGGGAACACTTCCGTCTCCCATCACCACCCTGCCTGCATCCCATCAACTCCCCTTCTTCGGTTTAACGGCCTGAAGTGTCTGCCTACTGATCAAATATTTATTTTTTATTTTTATTCTGGTCTTCAAGTGTGTCTGTGCACCATGTGCATGCAGTACCCATGGAGGCCAGAAGATGGCGTCTGTAGCCCTGGAACTACAGTTATGGATGGTTGTGGGCCTCCATGTCAGTGCTGGGAACTGACCCTTGGTGCTCTGAAAAAGCAGCCAGCGCTCTTAACTACGTAGCCATCTCTCTGGTCTCTCTTTCTCCTAATCAAAATCATGCCTTTGGTGTGAGGTGAGGCCTCAACCACAGGCTAGCTCTCCTTCTTGAAGACTTGGCTTCTGCAGCAATCACCAACGAAGCCCCAAGCACCCCCAGCATTATGGAGCTCTGGTCATATGAGGGTGCACACGCCACTTCTGGAGCACACTCACCTTCAAAAAGACAAGAAGCATAAACCGATGATCACCATCAGATAAGTGTCATCAGCCCCAGCGGGAGGCCGTGCCGCATGCCACACTTACTCAGACAGTCACAACAAAAAGGACAGATCTTAACAAGAGCTGCCAAGAAGGAGGAGAGATTAAAACCCGTCTTTACTGCTAAATGTAAAATGGCAGGCCTGTTTTGGAAAGCAGTTTGATAGCTAAAAAAGAATAAGAATAAGAATAAGAATAAGAAGAAGAAGAAGAAGAAGAAGAAGAAGGAGAAGAAAGAGAAAGGAAAAGAAAAAAGAAAGAAAAAATAAATAAAACTAAAAAGAAAAAATAGGGGAGTCAGCTATTTTAGATACCTCCCCACAAGAATTTTTTAAAAAAATGTCCGCGTAGAAGCTATGCCAGGAAGTTCCCAGCACTGTTGTTCACGGTAGTCAAAAAGAGTTAAGTCCTCTAAACATCCTTAAACTGATGGGTGGGAATACAAAACATGGTGTATCTAGGCAATAAATATTATTTTGCAATAAAAGGAGCAAACTGACAGACACTAAACCAAGAATGAACCTTGACAAGCACGGTGAATGAAATCAATACCAGTTGTTGGGTTCTGTGCTGGTTTGAATAAGAATGTCCCTCACAGGCTCACAGTTTTGAATGCATGATTACCAGCAAGTGGTCCTACCTGAAAGGATTAGGAGGTGTGGCCTTGTTGGAGAAGTATCACTGGACATGGGCTCCCAGGGGCTCTCTCTTTCTGCCACCTTCGGATCTGGGTGTAGAACTTTCACCTTCTTCAGCACCATGTCTGACTGCACACTAGCATGCTCCCCAACATGGCAATGGCAGACTGACCCCTGAAACTGTAAGCAAGCACCAATTAAATGCTTGCTTTTATGAGGGTTGCCATGGTCATGATGCCTCTTCATAGCAATACAACACTAACTAAGACAGGTTCTAATTGTGTGTATGTTGCTGTTGTTGTTTAATGTCCATAGTAGGCAGCCCTGCAAAGACAGAAAGCTGACTAGTGGTTGCCTAGCAATGAGGGGACTGGAGAAGATGAGGAAAAGCTAACTGGTACAGGGCTTCTTTCGGAGGTGATGGTCAAACTAGGTTTTGGCAATGATTGTACAACTGTGTAAGCATGCCTTTAAACTATCACCAGCCGTGGTAGCATGTGCTCACAATCTCTGCACTCGGGAGGCTAAAGCAGGGGGACCTCAAGATAGAGACCAGCCTGGGCTACATAGTGAAGTCTTGTCTTTTTTTTTTTTAATCTAATGTATTTATTTATTATGTATATGAGTACACTGTCTCCATGCACACCAGAAAAGGGCATCGGATCCTATTAGAGATGGTTGTGAGCCACCATGTGGTTGCTGGGAATTGAACTCAGGACCCCTAGAAGAGCAGACAGTGCTCTTAACCTCTGAGCCATCTCTCTAGCCCCGAAGTCTTGTCTTAAAAGTCAATAAATAGGGCCTGGTGAGTTGGCTTGGTGCTCATGAGCACTGGTTGCTCTTCTAAGGGACCTGCGTTTGATTCCCAGCACCCACATGGAAGCTTACAATTAATTGTAACTCCAGTTTCAAAGGATCCAGCACCCTCTGCTGGTCTCCAGGGATACCAGGCACGCACGTGGTACACAGACATATATGCAGGAAAAAAACCCAGTAAAGGAATAATTAAAAAGAAACAACTAGGTCAGGCATGGTAGTGCATGCCTTTAACCTCAGTAATCAGCAGGTGAGAGGGGGTGGCGGGGGCATGGGGAGGTCTCTGAGTTCGAGACCAACCTGGCCTACATAAAGGCCATACAGGACTACATAGTAAAACCTGCCTCAAAACAAAACAAACAAACAAACAAACAAACAAAACCAAAACAAATACATATGACTGAAAGAGACTTTCTACCTGGACCCCCATGAGTGACATGAGGCTTGGAACTCAGATTAGAGTCTTTTTCCGTCGTCGTCGTCAGAGAAGCTTCCTCTTACAGTAGATGGAAGTTAATACAGCAAGGCCCGCACTGGGCAGTGTGCAGAGTGGAAAGGCTTGGATGCACAGACCTAAGAGGGATGTCTTCATCAAGTCCCTCCCTGCAGGGCTCAGGGACCAGTGCAGGAGAGGGAGCAGGAAGACTGTGAGAGCCAGAAGGGATGGTTGACAGCAAGGAAGCAGTGTCTTCCCGACGGAAGAGGACTGATGCTCAGACGAACTCACAGAGCCCAGAGCAGTATGCACAGGGTCTGCGTAGGTTTAAGACACACGGGATCCCAGCTCTGAGAGCCACATAGGGTCCCAGCTCTGAAACAGGACAGTAGACATGAGCTCCCCATCCCCTGACAAAGAAGTTATCTCCAATTGACAACTGCTTGCAAAGGGAAAATTAATTTTCTAAAATGTAGTGTCATTGGGTGTATAACCACACTTATGGCCAGCCCATGCCCAGTAGTAGACGGGCAACACAAAACAAACTCAGTGGTGTTTTTGTATCACATTGCTTTGTTTGGGCACTTTTTTTTTATCTTATTGTTCATTTGTTTGTAAATTATGGTTTCCAGTTGTGTGTTTTTATGGGATTTGTGTGTTGGGATTTGTATCTGTGTGGTGTGTTTTGCCTGGATGTGTGTTTCTTGTGCTTTTTTTGTTTTGTTTTGTTTTGTCTTATTTTTGTCTTGTTTGCTTTTTTGTACTTTCCTGTTTATTTTCTACACGGGGCTTTCTTTTATTTTTTTGTTTAAGATCTTATATATTTATTATGTATACAGTGCTCTGCCTACATGCGTGCCTGCCCACCAGAAGAGGACATCTAATCTCATTATGGATGGTTGTGAGCCACCATGTGGTTGCTGGGAATTGAACTCAGGACCTCTAGAAGAGCAGACGGTGCTCTTAACCTCTGAGCCATCTCTCCAGCCCTTCCTGTTTATTTTCTAAACAAAGAAAGCAGTCTCGGAGTTGGACGGGTGAGGAGGAAGACAGGATCTGGGAGGAGATGGGGGAGGGGAAATCATCATGATCTGAATATATTGTATGAATTTTCAATTAAAAGCGAGTAAAACAGGACGCACTCCATTGCTCCCTTTAAATGCATGAGTTGTATCAATCACGCTGTTCTGGTTTTGAAAAGGAAATGCTCACTCTTCCTGTCCTTCACCCACCGCCCCTTTTGCACTCTTCATCGTAAGCAGACCTTTTGGAAGTGTTTTTCTCACCTGCCCATTGCGGTTTGAACCCCTGGGAGGAAGTGGGTCGTGGAGTGGGCCTTGAGACCTTCTAGCCTGCCGCAGTGCCTCTACGTCCTGATGGCCTGACCGTGCCCTCCTGGAACTGTGAGCCAACAGTAAAGCCTTCCTTCTTTTCTTTCTTTTTTTCCCCACTTCGGTTTTTCAAGACAGGCTTTCTCTGTGTAGCCCTGGCTGTCCTAGACTCACTTTGTAGACCAGGCTGGCCTCGAACTCACAGCGATCCGCCTGCCTCTGCCTCCCGAGTGCTGGGATTAAAGGTGTGCGCGAGTGCCACCATACCTGGCTAACCTTCCTTTCTTAGCCGGCTTTTCTCATCTGGGTCCTTTCCCTTACGCTGTGTACACACCCAGGCAGTCGTTGGTGGCCTTTGTTCTTGGGCGTGTGTTCTTTTTGGAAAGCAGTGGGGGTTCTACCGTGTTTGTGTGTTTCTAATAGACACAAGTGATACAGTGCAACACCAGCCTTGGGGACCGGATGTCTGACGGCCAGTGTGTAGACTGGAGTCCTAGCTCTGCCCTCTACTCGTTGGGTAACTTTAAGTACATCTCTTAAAGCACCATATCCATATTGCAGTTTTGTAAAGGGAGGATTCTTTCAATATTTCTCGAGAGCTTTCGGTGTGCCGGGCATAGCTAGCTCCACACAGCAGGAGTACAGACAAAATCCCCACCCTCAGGAGTCCTATCTAGAATTGTTGCTGGCATGAAATAAATAAGAAGGCAGAAGGTCCTATTTCAATGCAACAGTGTTCCGAATGTAACTGGGGTCACGTCTGTACGCAACACGATGTTTTAAAATAACTCTCCCCTTCGCCGTAACAGCAGACCGTGTGCCATGGCTTACACCCACCTTACTGGACTTGCTTATTCCCCAGTGATTGAGACCTGGGTTTCGTGAGAAGACTCAGGAAGAGCATTTGGAATCCAAGAGAGACATCTGCTCTCAAGAGGTGCAAGAGTCTGTCTTCAGAAGGCTTGATATTTCAAACAGAAAGCGCAGGGAGAATGTCAAGGAAAACATTTGAGCGTGGCCGGTGTCAGCAGGCATCCATTAGCCGGCCGATTGCGAGGAAGGCGCATTCGTTCTTCTCCTGTGGTTAGTGTGTCCACAAAGGCCATTACCATGTTCAGACGTCAACACTGCAACAGGCAGAGGGGAAATTGCTCCTTTTTTGTCAATAGCAGGGGGCTCGTTGAAAGCTTTTGTTTTCTGGGGGGCATGGGAATTAGATTACTCTGTTATTTGTCATAGCTGTTGCTCCTGCTGCCTGTCTCAGTGTGAAGACACCCAGTCCCGAGAGCATGGCGCGATGCACATTCACACAAGCATTAAGACAAACAACCAATTTGGCTCCCTCGGTGACCTCCCCTTTTTTCCCCCACAAAACCGTGACATGCATTCTCAATGCCCCCTCCCCTGTAGAATTGTCTGTGAGCTTTTCTGTACAATTACCCAAGAATAGGAATTCTTGGGCATAGAACACATGACGAAAGATCCAGATACACTGACTAGCTAGTAATACATTGAAAGTGTAGCAAGAAAAAAAAATATGCCGGCCTATAACATGAAAGTAAAGGGAATCGATCTCCAATTATAAACCATGAAGTACGAGAAACATCTAACAAATTATTTTGAGAAAAAAAAAAAGAAGTTAAAGCTAAGAAAATTTGGAGATAAGGGAAATAATTTTTTAAAGGAGGTAGGTCGGGCTGAGGAGACAGCTCAGTGGTTGACAGATCTGGGATCCCAGAACTCATATAATTGCCTAGCCAGCCTCTGGGGTGCAAACAGGGCATCCCAGGGCAAGCTGGCTAGTGAGGCTAGCTACAAGCAACCTCTAAGCACTGTTGAGAGACTCTGCCTCAGCAAATAAGGTGGGTGAGGGCCTCCGCATGCACACGTATCCATATGTATGTATGCCCCATATATGTACACACACACAGGCATGTATGCATGCACGTGCAGACACACAGACAGACAGACATACATTCAGTAAAATAAAAAGGGAATAAAAAGTGGTATATAAAATTAAATTATAAGAAAGTTGATATTGCTATTTTTAAAATACACAAGGTAGAGGAAGCAGGCAGGCAGGCAGGCAAGCAGGAAGCAGGAAGCAGGCAGGCAGCTGTTGGTTTCCAGATGTGGGCCACTTGCAAGGACAGTACCACCCATACAGGAGTACTCGCAGGAGGGCCACATTACATGCCTGGAGGTCAGAGGACAATGTGAGAAGAAAGCAGGTTCTCCACCATGTTGGTCCCCGAGGATCGAACTCAGGAAGCCAGGCTTGGCAGCAAACGCTAAGCCATCTCACCGGCACAAACTACTACTCTGACATTCGCCAATTCATAAGTAAACAACCGATCAAGACTCCTTCCCTCTGCTTCAGAGGCTCGGTCAGCTCGGGGACATCGTGAACAAACTCTGCGACAAATACGATTCCTATCCGATGTCCAGCAGGACTGGGCATACAGAGTGAAGAATCCCTTACCCTGTGCTGCGAGGGACACGTGTGTTGTCTACAGTTGCTGGTCACTGCCGCGTGTGCCGGTGGAGCGGATGAGACTGAGGCCGAGGAGCCCGTGCTCCCGCCTGTGGCCACTGGAATTTTTGTGCGTCCAAGGGGAGCATGCCTGGGTGAATGAGGAGCCGGGACAAAGCGGAGATAGGACAGGAGCGGACCAGCACCAGAGCATAACTTTGACAGCAACCGCGTTATCTTAATACTGTACACCTTTTAAGACCGGTGGAGGATGATCCCGTCCCTGCCCACCCTGACCGTCCTCATCCCGCTGATCTCACTGGCCAGCCTGTTCTACTCCGCCTCAGTGGAGGAAAGGTTCCCCGAGGGCTTCACCAGCGCCAGCAGCCTGTGTTTCTACAGCCTGCTCTTGCCGGTCACGGTTCCCGTGTACGTGTTCTTCCACCTGTGGACTTGGATGGGGCTGAAGCTCTTCAGGTACAATTAGTGCGGCCCGGCCCCTCTCCTCTCCCGTCTCCCTTCTCCTCTCCCGTCTCCCATGCGTTGGGTGGGTTCTGCCCTCAAGGGCTGCAGGTTCTGATATCAGTGCTGTAGCAGACTAACACTTTGAATAAAATGTCTTGAGGGAGAAAAAAAAATACACAAAGTAAATGCTATGGAAAAAACAATACTAGTTACAAAACATAACCTTTATAAAGATAAAAGATTTAAAGTTGCATGCAGCTATAAGTAGCCTCAAAATGTGTAAAGAAAAAAAAAACTGATCAGTATGATAAAAATAGATAAACTTGGGGCTGGAGAGATGGCTCAGTGGTTAACAGCACTGTCTGATCTTCTAAAGGACCTGGGTTCAATTTCCAGTCCCCACATGGCAGCTCACAACTGTCTTTTTTTTTTTTTTTTTTTTTTTTTTTTTTTTTTTTTGGTTTTTTGAGACAGGGTTTCTCTGTGTAGCCTTGGCTGTCCTGGACTCACTTTGTAGACTAGGCTGGCCTCAAACTCATAGCGATCCAGCTGCCTCTGCCTCCCAAGTGCTGGGATTAAAGGCGTGCGCCACCACGCCCGGCCACAACTGTCTTTTAACTCCAGTTCCAAGGGATCTGACACCTTCACACTAATGCACATAAAATAAAATCAAATATATAAAAAAGAAAGTATTTTTTTAAAAAATAGATAAACTCATAAAGGTAGCTGACCATTTAATAAGCCCCATTTCAGTAATTGATAAAAACAAACAGGCAGATTAAAAAAAAAACAGTAAGAGTTTGGAATATTTGAGAAGCAGTTTCTGCAAACTCCGATTAATGTACAGAGAACATTGCACCCACCTTGGCAGAATACACAGGTTCTTTTAATTGCACATGAAATATTTAGAAGAAATGACCATATGTTTGGCCATAAGACAAGCCTCAGCACGCTTCCGTGGACTGAAAGCTTGGGGAATCTGTTCTCTAGGCACAACACACTTTAGCAAAAAGTCAAAAATAAAAACATAGCTAGAAGAATCCACCCCCAACAGTGCTTGAGAGCTAAGCAATTTGTTTTCCAAATTACTGTGGGTGAAGGAGGATGTCAAGATGGAAAATGAAAAATATTTATAACTAAATAATAATAAAGATTATATATCAAAATTGGAGGGTTGTGGGAAGACAGCCAACATGATTCCTAGAAAAACATTCATATTTCCTCTCTGTTTTCTTTTTTAAAAATTTAGTGTTTGTGTGTGTATATGTCTGTGATATATGTGTGTGTGTGTATGTCTTTGTGGTATGTGTGTGTGTGTGTGTCTGTGTGGTATGTGTGTGTGTCTGTGTTGTATATGTGTATGTCTCTGTGTGTCTGTCTGTTTATGTTGTATACATATATGTGTGTGTTGTATATGTGTGTGTGGTATATGTGTGTCTATGTGTGTGTCTGTGGCATGTGTGTGTGCACATATGTGTGTCTGTGTGGCATGTGTGTATGTATGTGTTGTATACATGTATGTATGTTGTATATGTGTGTGTCTATATGTGTGTCTGTGGTATGTGTGTGTGTGCATATGTGTGTCTGTGTGGCATGTGTGTATGTATGTGTTGTATATGTCCATGTTTCTGTCTGTTTATGTTATACGTGTGTGTGTGTATGTGTGTGTGTGTGTGTGTGTATGTGTGTTGGGGTGTGGATATGCACATGCAGAGGCCAGGGAAGGACCTCCAGAGTCCTCTCTGTCAGTCCCTGCATTACTGACCCTGGAGTTAGGCTGGTTGCCAATAAACTCCTGCAATCTGCCCGGTTCTGTTGACCACAGTAATAGGGTTGCAGACATGCTTGGTCATATCCAAGTTTTTATGTGGGAGCAGGGGATTTGAACTCAGGCCCTCATACTGGCACAGCCTCTATAATCCTTAATGCATATATTAGGGGGAAAATACTATCATTTAGCTTAAGAAAGTGGCAAAAGATCTTTGTAAAGGACTTTTAGAGAGTAAAAGAATCGAGCGCACAAATTAATGAAATGTAAGTAAATAAAGGAAGAGGTTTTCAACATATTTAAAGTCTGGATTCTGAAATCTTCAGTGTATATAAAGTCTGGTGTTCTGAACAGGCTGATTACGCTAGTACACACTGGCAAGGGAAGCCTTAAACAGAGAAAGTATAAGCAAAGTTGGGGTGGGGGTGGGGCGGAGCATCAAAATGGACTGAAGAGAAGCAGTTTTGTGCCAACAAATTTGAACCTGATACAAAATTAAGAAATTCCTAGAAAAACAGAAAAAAGTCTTAGTAATCACACACTACCATAGAAATTAAAGACACGGAGAACTTTCCTGAACAGTGACTTCACTGGCAAACTCTGCTCCACACAGCTTACAGTGCCACGTCTTACAACACCACTGACGCTATCTGTGACACATCTTGCCAGTCCATTTGCATCCTGACTCTAAGACTGTTCTGCCAGCTCATCACAAAAAAGGAGAGCACCGATCCAACTTCCAAACAAAGCTGTGACGTGACGGTCCCAAACAAGGTCAATAAATCCAATCCAGAAGTGTGTACGTCACATCAAGACAGAGCTGTGTGTATGTATGGGTGCAAACTGGTGTAGCTCACAAAAATCAGTGCAGGTATCTCTCCACCTCAGCAGAAAAAAAATAAATAAATAAAATCTTATAATTATTTTCTTTGATTAGACTTAGCATGTATTTATAATTTTGAAGAAGTACTTGAGCAAATTAGAAATAAAATATAGCATCATTGATCTGAAAGGTATTTTAAAGATTAAATAAAATAAAAGAGAATAAAAACTGTAAAGATTGGGAAGAGAAATAAAATTGTTGCCCATGGGTCACATCAAAATAACACAACATGCCATCAGAAGGCTGAAAAGTAGCTAGCAAGGTTGCTAATAAATTCATGTGGGTCTGTTCCTGCTGCTGTAACAAAATACCTGGGACACTTTTGAATAACAGGATTCTTTTTCTGTGCTGTTCAAAGAAAGCTGGAAGCTCAAGATCAAAGCCCCTGGCGAAGGCCAGCTCTGCGCTTTATAGGTAGTGCCTCTGGCTGTCTCCTCACCTGCAGAGGTGCGGAAAGGTCGGGCTCCTTCCCCTGAGCCTTTGAGGTGGGCACTGCTCCCACTATTAAGAACAGAGCCCCCCAAATCATTCTTCTCCTAAAGACAGAGCCACCCCTGACAACATACCAAATCGTTCTTCCCCTAAATGCTGAGGATTCAGTTTCAACAGTGGCTTTGAAAGCACACAAACTTTCAGACCAAGTATCAATGTACAAAAACCATTAACTGATCCATAATCCTGTAACAGGGTTAGGAAACATTTTGTTTTCTGAGATAAGATCTGGCCTCACTATTCAGTTTAGCCTTGAATCTATGTCTTTTTTGCTGGGATTACAGGTGCATGTCACCATGCCTAGAAGGAAAGGAGATTTTAAAAGACTCTCATTTATATAACATCAAACTCGCCAGCTAATTATAACTTTTTAAATGGGCCTAAGGAGTAAAACTCACTAGAACAACATGTAATTGATCCTGCTTGAGGGTCTGGGTTCAGTACCCAACACTTTAAAAAAAATAATGTGTAAGACATATGGAAAACCATAAAACATCTCTGAGAGAAATTAAACACCAAAATAAATAGACTGAGGGTATGCTATGTCCATGAACAGAAAGTTTTATTTGTGTAGAATATGCATTTTCCCCTCAAACTAATTTATAAATTTAATTCAATCCCAGTGAAGACTTCTAAGTGTTGGAGATTTGGGGCCTGGAATTTGACCACCTCATTCTAAAATTTACATGAAAGGCCCAGGGCTGTTTTGGGGGAATCACTTATGCACCAGCAAGTAACCCTTCACTGATGCTCTGTAAGTGAGCCGAACAAATTTACTGGCTCCTCCAGTGAGCTTTGGTGGAGCTGTACTTAGGCTTAGTCTTGGGGCATTATGGAGAGAAAGGAGATGTGTTTAGGAGCCCAGGGAGGAATTCTAATGACATCACACACACACACACACACACACACACACACACACACACACACACACACACCTCTTGCTTTTCTTAATCATGTTAATGCCTGTATACCCTTACTCTGTGTGTGTGTGTGTGTGTCTTTGTGTGTCTTTGTGGGGTGGGATGGGAAGATGACTTAGTCCCATGCATAATGGAGACCCAAGTTTGAGTCCCAGCATCCACACAAGAGCCAGGTGCGATGGAAGGCAAAGCTAGGTGAATCATTAGGGGCTCACTGGCAGCTACTCTACAGGAATTAAAAGACCCTGTCTCAAAAAGTAAGGTGAAAATGATTCAGGGAGACACCTGAACATTGTACACACACACACACACACACACACACACACACACACACACACACACACTCACACAGGCATTGAGATGATTAAGACAAGCAGGAGACTGAGAGCACAGACAGCCACGGTGGTCATCTCTGTTGAAGGACGTGGGTGACTGAAGGATGCCCATGGCGCTTGCACAGCCATCACGCCCCAGTCGGCTTGAAGACTGATGGCACGGGTATTTGTTCTGCAGTTATTCGTTGAAGTGAGCATATCTATCTTTGGATGAGGCTCTGGGAACACTGCCCTGGAGCCTCCAAATAAATCCATCCAAAGTTAAAAATTCCATACCAGCACTTTCCCGAGTCTGGGTCACCCATTTCTGGAAAATGAATGGGATGCAAACAGTCTAAGCTGCCTGTGGAGCCAGGCCCTCCCACCGTCCCCTGAGTCTCTTTTGAGCACATCAAACTGCCACAGAGACAAGTCACAATATATACACAGTACTCGACTGCTGAATTCACATGCATTTCAAAAATAAATAAATAAATAAAACCCAAAACAAAAACAGGTTTTTTTCTCCCCCTAGCAGAAATCCAATTCACACAGAGATGAGACTTTTTCCACAAAAAAAGAATGAAACACATTTTTCATCATTATGCAACATAGTTTAGCTCCTGAGCGTCAGGCTATCAAACCTGTCACTCTAGGAAAGACTCACTGTTCTCTGTTTGCATAACCAAGGCTCTTTATAGGAGCCTTTAAAGTCATTTCCCAGAACAATGAAACACTCTGCCTGCAAGTTAACCCAAGACAGAGGACCGCTTCCAACCTTTAATGAAGTTGAGTGCGCGGTACAGACACCTCTGTCTGTTCCTTTCTTCTTCCTCCTCTTCCCTGTTTTCCTGTTTCCTCCCAGCAGCATTACCTCCTTTGCCCCAGTTCTATCTGGAAGCATTTTTCCTAGGGAGCTTCCAGCCAGCTTTGGTTCTGCCTATGCCCCTGGAGGGCCAGCGCGATATAATCCCTCTTCAACATGACAGTCTTCCAAATAGCTTAAGACAGTTGCTGGTGGTGTGCTCTCTCTCTCTCTCTCTCTCTCTCTCTCTCTCTCTCTCTCTCTCTCTCTCTCTCTCTCTCTCTCTCTCTCTCTCTCAGCCATGTCCCAGATGGCAATTTTTGAGCCCTTCGCCATCCCTGTAGATGTAGAGAGAACTCAGGCACGAAGTCACATCCCAGCTGTAGGGGAGGAAAACTGTTTTCTCTCTACCTGTCTCGGGTTAATTGTCTGGGGCCCTGTAAATTAAACTGACAAAAGACGGATGCGCAAAAGAAAAACAAACGGAAGTTTATTAACATCTGTAACGTGTGTTCACTTGGGAGCAACACAGGATGAGGAATGGAGAGGGGCAGTTAGAAACTAGGCCTCTAGAGCATCTGTCTTAGTCAGGCTGCCCTTGCTGTAACAAAATTACTGAGGTCAGATGATGTAGAAAGAAATTTAGACAGCCTGCATTTGGGGGATGGACAGGTCAAGAGTGTATGTCACTAGAGTTTCTGTGCCCATTCATCTGCCAATGGACACCTCACTTGATACCACATCTTGTCTATTGCGCATAGTCTGTAAGTAAACATGGGCATGTAGATATGTCTACGGCATGCTGGTTTGATTTCCTAGAGGGGTATTTGTGGGGGAAACTAGGTCATATGGCAGACCTCTTAGTGTTTGGAGGAGTCTCCATAATTCTGTACATAGTGACCGCATTAACCTTCTCCCTGCCAACAGTGGCTGGGCCCCACTTTCTCCATCTCTTTGCTCTCTGGTCCTTTTTGATTATAGCCTTTGTAACTGGGATGAATGTCTGTCTTGTAGTCAGTGAGATCTGCACTTGCCTGAGTATTTTTATATACATGTAGACCATTTGTGTATCTTCTTTTGAGATCTATCTGTTCAGATCACCTGGCCATTTTAAATTAGATTGTATTTTGTTGTTGAGCCTTGTTCTCTCTCTCTCTCTCTCTCTCTCTCTCTCTCTCTCTCTCTCTCTCTCTCTCTGTTATTTTCAAGGCAGAGCTTCTCTGTGTTCCTGAACTCACAGAGATCTACCTGCCTCTGCCTCTTGAGTGCTGGCACCAAAGGCGTATACCACCATTCTTTATAAATTCTAATTATTGATCCCCTCTGCAACAAACAGTTTGCAAATATGTTCTCCTATTGCATTGGGCGTTTCTGCAAGTATGGTTTTCATTGCTTTGTAGATGCTCCATAACCTAATCCAACTCTACTTTTCTACTTCTATTTTATTGCCTGTACTTTTAGGATGTCTTATCCAAGAAAAAAAAATCATTACCTTTATTGATGTCTTGAAATGTTTTCTTTTAATAGTGTCATGGTTTCAGCTATGTAGCCAAGGTTGGCTTCAAGTTCTCAGCCTTTCTGAAATAAATAGCCTGTGCCATGGTGGCTGGCTTTTAGGTTGATGTTTGTCCATAATGAGAGATAGAGATCAACTTTCATTTTTAACATATCCAAGTCTCCCAGCACCATTTATTGAAGACACCACCCTCTAAGGAGAGCGTGTTTTGGATGTGTTTCTTGGATGTGTTGACTGTAGCTTCGAGGGTTTGTTTTTGGGGTATGTCTTTTGTTCTATTGGTGTACCGGCCCAGTTTTTCACTAGCATTACACAGTCCTGCTTACAATGGTTCAGAGCAGATCTTGACATCTGGAGCTGCCATGTTTCCAGCTTCACTCTTTCTGATCATTTGCTTTGTCTTTCCTGTTTGAAAGTTTTGAAGTTCCATATGGATTTAAGAATTTGTTTGCCATTCTCTGAAGAAAAGGAGGCAGGCAGCCTTTCTCACTTGTAACAGTGTTCTCATGAGAACTCTCCAGGTTCCCAAGAGAACCACCCCAGTTCCTCTTGAGACCAGTACCCCCCACCCCACCGATGGCCTCATTGCCATGCACGAGGCTCCACTCTTAAAAGAACACCCCCTAAACTTCTCACACTGGGGATGAAACTTCCAACCCATGAGCCCCAGAGTGGCGGGGAGACACACTCGACCCTAACCAAAGTGTTATAGCATCTCAGCAAGAACAGTGACCTTTGCAGGGAGGTAGCAGGGCTGAGGTAAAGGGCTCAGCTCCCGGCACCGATAAGGTGAGGGAAAGCCAATATATGAGGAATCTGACGGTAGATAATGACAAGTTACAGCAAAGTGTGTTACACAGATCCATCCAGGGGTGAGGTTCTCTCTAGTCTTTCACTTTTGCTCTTCCTAGTGGAGAAGGGAGAAGGCGAACACAAGTCTATTTTCTATTTTTTTTTCCTAGGCAAATAGGAGGCAGGCATAGAGATTTTCTTGTACTGATCCCTCTCTATTGAGATTGAGTCAAAATAAGCCCTACGCCAGTATGGCCTCTTCCAGGGTAGAAACACCTGCTGCCCTTCCCAGCCATCCCGTTACCAGTCTAGACTGCCGCAGCATCACCAAGTCTGCATTTCTAGATATCAGACGCTTATCCCCACCACGCTCCAAAGGGTGATAATGTGTATGGTGTCAGAGGCAATTATTGACTGATGCCAAGTGTAGGTACTGGCAGGAGAAAGAGGAGGAAATTAGTTGGGTTTTTTTGTTTTTGTTTTTGAAAAGCAAAAGCTCTTACAGCCATCTTTGTGAAATGTTTATTATTGGTGCCTGGTTGCCTTGCCACACAATAGCAGCTGATGTCAGAACCTGAAGGGCTGCCAGGCAAATGAAGGATTTGTCAGATTACGTTCGCCATGCATTGGATTTGACAGCAGCAGTTAACGCTAGAGAAGTGGGCAGGGGCTCCACAGTGTGTGGGCTCATTGTGTGAGGAACAGATCAAGTCTGAAGGCTCAGTGATTCCACACAATGCAAGTTTATTTCGAGTCTCTTCACTAACCCGGTGTGGGTTTGTGTAAGAAGCGCTCGCTGTCTCCTAGCAGAGTTTCAGGGAGAGAGGCCCAAGGAGGAGGGCTGGGCTAGTTCCAGGTAAGCGGTCGGAAGGCAAGAAAGTATGGCTGCTAGCCTGCAGGAGGCCAGTGTAGGGATGAGTGACATCGCTTTTGCCTATGGTCTGCCATTCCCGTCCCAAAGCCAACCTAACACAGAGATGCTAGAAAGTGCAGCTGTTGGGGTCAGAAACCCCGTGGCAGGAAGTTTACGCGTGCTAACTACTTTGAAAGGAAGCGGTGCCTTGGAATGCAGATCTTACTGAGGTAATGCTGCTTCCCTCCAAGGGGGTGGGGTTGGGGGTTGGGGGAGGTACAAGGGGGGGGGGGTGGTTGCTCTCCCTGCAGCTGCTTGTGTGACTGGGGGAAGTTTTTCAGGTTGAATTGCAATTGTCTTGGACTTCCTCGGCAAATCTCCTCACTCAGGGAAGAACTGAAGATGAAGACAAGCCACATTTTACATGAATGACTTCATATGCTCTGAGGACCACACCTCTGCATGGGCAGCTTGTCAGGCCTTCTCCCCAAAGCCCCAGGAGGGAGCTTTGTCTAATCCTGTTGTCTCATTCTACTGCCTGCTCATTTCTCCTAAAGCAAAAAACAAACAAACAAACAAACAAACAAACATAAAACCCCAGCCACTCTCCACCTGTATTACTTTCCTGTTGCTGCAATAAAACACTAACCAAAAGCAACTTCGGGAAGGACTTGTCTTGTTTTTTTTTTCCAGATGAAGTCCATAATGGTGGGGCAACATGGCAGCAGATGGGCCTTGTAGCTGGAGAGGAGAGGCCGCGTCTTCACCTGCAAACATGAGAGAAAGAGCTGGGAGTGGATTGAGGCTGTAGACTCGAGGAGCCTCTTCTAGAGACACTTTTCCCATCAGGGCTCCATCTCCTCGAGGCTCTATAATCTTCCTCTAGCAGCGTTGCCAGCCAGAGACCAAGAGTGCAAATACGTACACAACTGGGACATTTCTCACTCAACCCACCACACTGCCCCTCTAAAAGTGCCCACGGTTCCACGCCCCTCTCTTCCATAAAGAGAGCATCTGAGCTTTGTAGCTACCTGGTTTATGAAACACACTTTGTCCTCCAGCACGTTCCTATGTGCGTATGGCTGCTGATAATGTACGTGCCTTTCCTCCTCTTAGTGCATAGAGTGCCTATTTATTTCAGCCGACTCAACCCTTCAGAGCAGGGTGGGGCCATCTCCTTCATCTCTACGTAGGCGACATCTGCGTTCTAGGAAACGGCTGTTTCTTGCCTCTTGACCATCCCATGTGGAGGTTCTTTTGAGGAACACATAGCCTCATGAGCCACTGAAAGGTCCGCACCTGGAACCCAACACCCTAGAGTTTCAGATGCCTCAGGGTCACTCTAGTCGCAGTGCTCCAGGGATGGCTTAAGGGACATGTGGCTATCTTGACTCTTCAATTTTAGGGCTAAAATGCCACCTCCAATTCTCTAACCTTTTCCAGGCTGAACCTGAAACTCTCAGAGATGTAGATCCCTGCCCCTTCGCCCCTTCTCCTCCCTAAGGGCTCCCACATGGGGTGATCTGTCAGGTGCTAAGTAAAAAAAAATGGGTAAGGAGATGAAAATTGTATTACATTTTAGTGTGTGTGTGACCATCCCACAGCACACTTGTAGAAGTCAGAGTCATTTGTAAAACTCCGTTCCTTCCTTCCTCTGTGTGCTTCCTGGGGATTAAACTCAGGTCATTTTGCTTGGCGGCAAGCACCTTTACCTGCTGAACCGTCTTGCTGGCCAGTAAGGCACTTTTAAAACAAAAATAATCTTATTCCAAGGCATATCTTTATAGCCAACCAATCCTCCTCCCCCTCCTTCTCCCCTCCTCCTCCTTCTTCTATTCCCCCTCCTCCTCCTTCCCCCTCCTCCTCCCCTTCTCCCTCCTCCTCCTTCTTCTATTCCCCTTCTCCTCTTCCTTCTATTCCTTTCCTCCTCCCCTCACCTCTTTGGTTTCCATAGTTTGCATAGGGATCGTCACAGAGAGCCCCCTACCCTTCATCTGTAGGGAGGAAGAGAACAGGGAAAGTCAAAGAAACCTAGATTCTAAACCTCTAGGAAGGTCTTCCAATTTCCTTTAACTCTAAGTGCTTTGCTTATTACATGTCATAATTTGGGGTACTGTTTTCTGAGCCCCAACACTGGGAAGGAGAGGAGAAGCCTGCAGCAGCCTCTCGCTTGGGGACTCAGGACCATGGCCAGCAGAAGTGGAGGCCATGCTTTGTCTAGTGGTCCTGATCTCTGGGCACCTGTCACACCTACTTCTGTTCCCAAAAGTTCCCATCAGGCACTAGAGGAGCAGAAGGCTCCTGGAGACATCTAGAAAGCGTGCAGATGAGCTTACAATCAGTCCTCAGGAAGGCAGGTTAACACACTCAACCTCCGAGGCCACGGGTGTCTGTGCTGTGCCCATTCTGTCAATGTTGGAGGACAGTGGCCCTCCCTGCCTTATTGAGACAAAGAAGAACAGAGCCACAGCCCTTCTGCACAGAGGTAGAACAGTCACAGGGTTAAGGACATACGCTTCTACCCATATGCTGCATCACGCCCTCTTGACCGATGCTCCATCAAATACAGACTAAAGTGTAAAACCTGCTTCGGAGACAGTCAATGGTATATTCTGTAATGGCGTTCCTAAGTCAGAAGACAAGGTGAACCAATCAGGCAGCGAGATGTGGGGCAGACCTGATGTGGCAACAGTGTTTCTCCTCTTGACTAGGCCAAGGGTAAGTATAACTTCCTTCTCAAGTCATGGGAGGAGCAATTGCACTAAAAAAATGGCCCATAAGGAAAGAGCACAGAAAGGTGAGATGGCAGATATAATAAACCTTCTTCACACGTAACATATTCCCGGTGTTTAAAATTATGCTTAGTTTTGAAACCTGATATTAAAATATTTAAGTATTTCAGCGTGATGGTGAGTGTTCACTGTCGATTTGATGGACTCTAACGTCTCCTGGGATATGGGCCTCTGGGCGTTCCTGTGGGGGATTATTTTGATAGTGTTAATTGATGCAGAAAGATGTCTTGACTGCAGGTAGTACTTTTTCTCTCAGCAGGGGACTTTGGACTGTGTGACGTTGAGAAAGTAAGCTGAGCAGGAATTCATTGCTCTGTGCTTTCTGATGTGAATGCCATCAGAAAGCTTCCAAGCTCCTGCCACCTTCCCTTCCCTGCTATGGCGACAGCACCCTCAGACTGTGAGCCAGAACAAACCCTTTCTCCTTTAAGTTGCTTTTGTCAGGGAAAACTATCACAGCACAACAGGAAAAGAACCAAAAAATATGTAGAAATGGTTATCCTGGGCCCCATACAAAGTGGCTCGTGCCTTCACAAAGTATTCCATATTTTGGAGTACTGGTATTGTGCAGTTAAATCATTTTTAATAAATATGTAATATTTCCCAGCTTTGTAAAACCAACAGTAATTAAATAAACCACCAACAACAACAGCAACCTTGGACCAGAGGCTGGGAGATGCTCCATCAATACGGTACTTGCTAAGCAAGCTGAGCCCCGGTACCCACATACAAAGCCAGGGACACGCTTGTAGTTCCAGTACTAAGGAGGCCGATGCAAGAAAGCACCAAGGCTTGCTAGGCAGCCAGGAGAGTCAAATCAGTGAGCTCCAGCTTCAGTGAGAGACGTTTTCTCAGAAACTAAGGTGGAGGGCAATTGAAGAAGACATTTGAGGTCTCTTCTGGAGTAAACACACACAGAGAGAGAGAGA
Source organism: Acomys minous (assembly GCF_964271855.1). NCBI lineage: Eukaryota > Metazoa > Chordata > Mammalia > Rodentia > Muridae > Acomys > Acomys minous. The sequence goes on along the minus strand of NC_140496.1, from coordinate 58,429,679 downwards.
GAGAGAGAGAGAGATTGAGAGAGAGAGAGGGAGGGAGGGAGGGAGGGAGAGGGAGAGAGAGAGATTGAGGCACACGTGCGAGCACACACACACATGCACGTGCACACACACACTTGGGGCCTGGAGGTGTGGCTCTATTGGTAGGGTGCTCGTCTAACATGCACAAAGCCTTGGGTTCTAATCCCAGCACTGCACATGGGGCATGATGGCATACACATGGAATCCCAGAATTCAAGAAATGAAGCCAGGAAGGTCAGAAGTTCAAGGCCATCCTTAGCTACAGGACATCCTGGGCTGCATGAGATTCTGTGTCAAAAACAACAGGACAAAGGTGCTAATGCAATTCCCAATCATAAGAATATGAATGGTTATTTCATTCTTTCTAAAATATACTCTGTAGTTTTGAGTTTTTGAAACCGGAGCGAAGAGGCATGGAAGTAATAAAAGGGGCTCAGCTGGCTGACGTCCCCAGGGTTTCATGAGCGCAATTGTACTCAGTCTTCCTGCCCTATTTGCTTTCTGTTGCTGTGGTAAACTCCATGACCAACACCAACTTGGGGAGGAGAGAATTGATTTCATCTGTCAGGTTATACCCTGTTGCTGAGGGAAATCAGAGCAGGAACTCCAGTGGGGCAGGAATGCGAAGCACAAACCACGGAGGAACACTTACAGGCTTACTTCCAAACCTTTGCTCGGCTAGCTTTCTCATACAAGCCAGGACCCTCTGCCTAAGGATGGTGCCACCCCCAGGGGACTTCTCCCTCCTGCATCAATTGGCAATCAAGAAACTGCTCCCACGGGCCAATCTGATAGAGGCACTACAATTGGAGACACCCTCAGACAACTCTGGGCTGTGTCAAGTTAGTTGAAGCTAACTAGGAGGGCCTCCCAACATTTACATGGACAGGAGTTATTTTTTCCCCCACTTTCAGATAGAGCAAAGCGGGGCGTAGGTTGCTGAGTTCACTGAGATCACAGAGTTGAGGTGTGAGTGAATCTGGACTTGAACTCGGGTCTTTGGAGTCTAGAATCTATGTTCCTCTTATGTCCAAGAACAGTGTAATCTTCTGATGGTAAAACAATAGCATGCATCAGAAGGAAAGACACCAGCCCCTCCTGCTAGTGCCCAGATGAGGGACAGAGCTACAGGCTCTGGTGAGTGACCGTTTAGACAGTACTAGGCTACACTAGATGAGACAGGTGTCTCAGGAAACTGGTGCTTATCTAGAATGGCCATGGATTTGAGAAATCCCCGGAGCAGAGCTTAGAGATTTAAATGTCTGCAGAATCCATCCAATCTTGCTTTATCGCCTCCATAGGAAAATCTTTCTTGGTCTTTGAACCAAGTTATTATTTCTGGGTTATAAACTAACCTCAAACTTAACCCCTTAATGCAACCACATTAGCAGTTTAATTCTTATTTTGCGGGTCAAGTTTTGGTAAAGGTATAGCAGGGACGTCTTCATGCAGAGTTTCTTGTGATTACAGTCAGATGATAGTTGGAGCCTCCATGAACTGAAGGCTCGAGTGTATTGGCTGTTGCAGAATGCCCAGTTCGCCTGGCTGACAGCTGATGTTGGCTGAGGAAGCTGTCTGCTGAGAGCTCACACATGGCCTCTCTAATGGAAAAGCTCAAGGTGTGTGAACTTTATACTAGGGCAGTTCAGGTTGTCCTGGCACAGACATTCCCAAAAGAACCAGGCAAGAGCCTCCGTGTCCTGCCTCGGAGCCACGCAGCATCCTTCTGCAGCATTGTCGGGGACACACCTGAACCAGCAGACGACATTCAGGGAGAAGGAATCAGGTTTCACCTGCTGGTGCATGAGAGGCAAGGTCACATTGCGCAAGAGCACATGGAGATGAGAAACGAGTTATTTACGAATAAAATCAAATCTGCCTGTCACTTAATCAGTGCTTTGCAGTCTCTGTCACCTTATAGCGCACGCTCCTTAATGTGTATATGGCTTATGACACACCAATTAGAAAACTCTGACAGTTAACTCTCCGTGACAAAGAGTGCGTCCCCCGCTCACTGCATAGCCAGGGCAGCTCAAGGGCAAGAGCTGCTCCTACTCACACGGCATCTCTTCAGCCATGGGAAAGGAAACTTCCAGGCTCTGATCCCTTCCCACTACCCATATCACCGCGGGAAGGATTTTGTGCACAAAAGCTTTGAGATGGGTTTTTTCATCTTATCTTCCTGAAACATTAAAGGAGAGAAAACATGCATCCTTCATGTATCGGATCACTCTAATGTATGTGCACGTGGTACCGATCACTAACTGCAATGGCTGACCCCCTTAGATACATTCGAATTCATGGTTGCACAATGATTACAAAACAACAATGACAATTATAGCAACTCTGGAAGTTTCTAGGCACTAATTTACCCAGAAACTAGAAAATAAAGCACCCATCACCGCTTTTTATATGATCTGTCACGGTATGCGAGTTATCAGTATTCTGCCTGGGGCCCCCAACCCACTCATCTGGGTGACCCTGGTGCTGAACCCAGTGAACATTTCTCTCATATTGTACAGCATTAAGCTTCGGTAAGTACTGCAGGCCATAGCAAGACTTTCTCTTTTCTGCTCTGATGTAATTTCCTCTTGGTTCTTGTGGTACCCAGGGCCAACAGTGTAGAGGATGCACTCAGTGATGTTCAGTGACATGGCTGTGATCAGCTCCCGGTTAGATTGTGTCAGTCTCCCAGGAGGCAGCTTGCCCCTGGTCGTCTCTGGCCAGAAGTGCATCAGTGAGCTTCTCCAGTGGCTTCTAGTCAACCTCACAAGCCTTTTGGGAGTACAGAGGCCCTCTTCCAGTTTCTATCTCCTTGAGACCTCTAATTCCGCTGTAGAGGTTCGTGACCATTCCCCATAGCTGATCTCCTGTTCTGATTGCTGCTGAGGTTGTCTCCCATTTGGACACAGTAGCTTGAAAAATGCCATAATAAAAAAGGACCTAACGAGATAATGTATGCCACGTCAGCACATTGTCTGTATATTAATAATAACCAAATTATATAGTACATGGCAATTTACAAAGCACTCTTCATACACAATTTAATCCTAACCTCAGGCTTGCAAGGGGGGGCGGGGTGTCTTACTATCTTCATTTTATAGGGAATAATTTCAGAATGAGTAAGCCAGTGGCTCAGAGGCCATGAGCTGGTGGGATATAAAATGAGACCCAAATCCAAGCCTTTGATTTCCGGTTGGTGAAGTAGAAGTCTGTTTTTTCACTTAATTTCTGAGTTTTTAGAAAAATGACAGCAATGATACTTCTCTTGCCTTGACAATTGGGAAAACCTGGTCTGATCATTTCCAGAGACGGCATTGTAAGTTGTGAGGTGCCTTCTAAATTTAGGACAGCTTAGATATCCTAGTTTGCCAGTAAGGGCTGTTACAAAAAAGGAAGGCTGTATCTTGGCTCTCTAGAACAGTGGTCCTCAACTTGTGTGCCGTGACCCCTTTGGGGGTCGAATGGCCCTCTCACAGGGGTCATATTTCAGACATCCTTCACATCAGATATTTGTATTACCCTTCATAACAGTAGCAAAATTGCAGTTATGATGTACCAACGGAATAATTTAATGTTTGGGGGGGTCACACAGCATGAGGAACTGTATTAAAGGGTCGCAGCATTAGGAAGGCTGAGAATCACCTCTCTAGAGGCTGCTGTAGGGCAGAGCATGCCCTTAGAACCTCTGTATCCACTTCTGTGGACTCCCTCCCATCCCCAAGCCCATGCCCTGCATCAGCATAAACTGATGATGCTGAAGATGCTCTCCCTGTGGTGCATCCGCATGCTGGCCTGTGTCAATGGTGCACAGCGCTGCTGTGAGGCTTGTGGGAGCAGGGGATCCATGACAGATGTTATTAACGGGAAGTGTTATGAGTGTGTAGCCGCACGGTCTTCTCTGCTGTTGTCTAGAATTCTCTATTAGATTATTACACTGAGTCACTGGTTAGTCATAAATTTTCATTGAGTGACACTGGAAAACAAACGAAGAGACTTCTGGTTTTGTGGGGTGGAGGGTTGAATGGTCCAGCTGAAATGGCTGATACTAAACCACAACTGCTACCAAAAGCCCTTTGGGGACTGGGTGTAGGTATTTTATTTAAATAGGCATGTCAGTATGGATGCATGCAAACTCCCACATCAAACGCCATCTCTAAAATGAACATTTGAGGGTGGCAGTACAAGCCTGTCAGTGTGTATATTTAAATACAAACAGGGGCACTAAATATAGCTATGTATTTTGATTTCAATATGCAAGTTAAGAGAGCTCATTTGTAATTATTTTACTTATGGTAATAGTCCTTGTCATATGCAGCTACGGCTCTACCTGTGCCTTACTCTTCTTAGCTACAAGCTGGAGACAATGATAGTGTCTACTTCACAGGTGAAGAAATCAGTAAAGTGGGCATGGTGGCTCACGCCTATTATCTTAGACTTAGAGGTTGCTGCTGCAGAAGGATCGGAGTAAACTCCAGGTCAGTCTAGCACAAGGCACACAAGAAAACAAGCAAAAACAACCTAAGACCACCATGTTTATAAAAGCCTTTTGTGTACTGCTCAAGGCCTAGCCCAGAGTACATATTAAATTCTTGTGTTTTTTGAGTATGTGCACATGTGCGTGTATGTGTATGCATGTGTGTATATGTGTGTGTGTGTGTGTGTGTGTGTGTGTGTGTGTGTGTGCATGTTTGTCTGTCTGTGTCTCTGTGTGGATTTGTCCTTGGGAAGGCACAGCAGATTGAGGGTAGGACCTTAGCAGATACCCAGATCTGCAGATGCTCAAGTCCCTTACGTACTGATCTGGGCTGCAGCTCATGGGCTCAGGACTTGGACAGCCAGTGTGAGGCCCTAGGTTTGGTCCCCAGAGCTACAAAAGAAAAACAAAAAATGACATAGTATTTACACTTAGCATGAACGATCCTCACGTATACCTACGTCATCTCTAACTTATACTACTGAACACAATGCAAGCACTATATAAATGGTTGTTAGCCAATATTGCTAGGGGAATGATGACAAGAAAAATGTCTGCACATATTCAGGACAGATGTGAGCTTTTTGTTGTTGTTGTTGTTGTTCAAATACTTTAGATCCACACTTGGTTGATTCCATGGACACTTGGTTGATTCCATGGACACAGAGGGCCAGGCGCCAATCTGCTCATTAAACTGTGCATCTAATTGAGTCTGAAATTGCCATGGGCACTCAGAGGGGGAAACGATTAATGTGGTCCAAGGGAGGAAGAGAAGTTACGTGCATACCGCAGGACCAAGGCATGGGTCTGAGCACCAAAGGACCCGGGAAGAAGAAAGTGAACCTCAGGTGTGTCGCATGTGCGACTGAGCAAACAGAAGGTCGTGTGGAGCCTGTGGGATATGTCGAGGGACATCACTACCCAGTTTCAAAAACTTCTCTGATTGCTGAATTTGCTAGAACAAAATGTTGTGAAATATAAGGAGAAATAGGGGCCATGGAGCTAGCTCAGTTGGTTAAAGTGCTGGCTGCTCAGGCATGTTCAGTCCCCAGCACCTACTTTTAAAACGGCACAGTGGTGTGTGCTTGCCCCAGGAATATGGACACAGGATTCCAGGGGCTGGCTCGCTAGCCTGGCTTAATTCATGAGTCATGGGTCCCAGTGACAAGCTCTGTCTCAAATATAAAAATGGCTTCCAGAAATGACATGTGAGGTTAACCTGTAGTCTCTACATGCATGTGTCATATATACACACATGCGTATGTAACAGCACACACACACAAAACACACTGCACACATACAAAAAAAAATAAGCAAATAAATACACTAAGAAATCTGGTAACTCTGCAGAGCTTCTCAGGCCATGGTTAAGCCTCAGAAAAATAATAAAATCGGCAACCAAGATCTGTAAACCCATTCAAGGCGCACTAGAGAGGCAGACGATGGGAGAAGGCAGCTCCTTTCGGATATGGGTGATGCAGGCGGGAACATTCCTCACAAAAGCCGGAAGTTTGTGTCACTAAGAACCTGTAACGGCTTCTCTGTGGCAGGAGGCCCAGGCCATTTCCAGCGCTGTCTCCAGCCTGGGGAACAGCTTGAGGGACAATGGCTCTGTCCTTAAGCTGGGAGAAATTCTGACCCTGGATTCAAATAGGAGTTTGTGGAGCTCAAGAAAGGCACCTTGCACCTCCTGAGCAGAACAAACTAGTAAAAAATTCAGAATTACCATAAAAGTTGGTCTCAAATGTCCTGAGGTGTGTGTGTGTGTGTGTGTGTGTGTGTGTGTGTGTGTGTGTGTGTGTGTGTGTAGATGCCCTATTTAAAGCTGAGGGTGAGCACTCAACAGTCATTGTATTATCCATACGTCGATGAGCTATGAGTCTATGCATTGACCACTGCCCGCTGTAAAAGGAAGCTTCTCTGATCAGGGCTGAGAACAGCGCTAATCTATTGACCTAAGCATAACTGTTGACGATGCAGTTTGACGATGTGTCTGTTCAGTAAAGCAATAGTAGGCAGCTCCTCCCAGAGCCTACCATCTCAACAGCTATAGCTTTTGACTAGATTTACAATGCTGGGCATGAATTCCTTCCTATGGAGCAGGGCTCATACCCAATGTGTAAGTGGTTGGTCACTCCCATTACAATCACACCATCTTCACACCAATGAGCACATGTTTACACCAGTGAGCACATGTTGCCTGGCAGGTTAGCAGGCAGTGTCCATTCCCTGGTAAATCCATTGATGCCCCCCACCACACACACACACACATACAGCTCTCCCATAGCCTACAAGGCACCTTCCAGCTCTACAGAAGCTAACCATCAAAGAGAAAGTTTCTGCAAGTGACAGCTTGGTTTCTCTATGTCCTACAGCATACATTACATCTTCCGCAACAGGCTCTTACCACTTAGTAATAGTGAACAACAAGGAACAGCGGCAAAGCCAGTGGGTTTGGTTTTTTGTCCTTTTGATTGTGGAGGGTGGGGCATTCAGGGCTCTCTCTACCTAATAACTCCTAGGGAGGTATCTCACATCTGGAACTGATATTCTTCCACTTAATGACCCATGTTTGGAGAAGTGCTGTACATCCATGCAGGGTACCCTCACTCAAACTCCTTCTAGTTTTTGTTTGTTTGTTTGTTTTTTAAAGTTGCTTACAAAGCAGTGGGTTTCCATGACGCTTTTCCATGCACCCATCCAAGCCTCTCTTTACCCCAGTCCCATCCTTGCTTACCCTTTGGCCTCCAGCAGCCCCTCCCCCACTTCCACGTTTGTACCACATGCGTCCTGCTGTCCCTGCTCTTAAAGCCCTCCCACCCATCTCGGGCCTTGCTTCCTGACCTCCACAGGCACTCCAAATTAAAGACACAAATCTAAAAACTCAGAGCTAGGCTCCGAATACGAGAGAGAACACACACTGTCTGGCTGGGCCTAGGCTACCTCACTTTCAAGCTCCATTCACGTTCTTGCAAATTTTAAAGTTAGGGTTTTTTTTTTAAAGCAGGTAAATAAAATTCTGTTGCATAGAGGCTGCATATTTTCACTCCTCAGACACCAGTTGACACATATCTAGGCTGGTTCCATTTCCCAGCTATTATGAATAAAGCAGCTGTGAACACAAATGTGCAAGTACGCCCGTTATTAAGATACCAAGTCCCCTGAGTATAAGGCCAGGAGTGGTGTGGCTGGGCCATGTGGTAGGCCTAGCCTTAGCTTCCTGAGAAACCGCCACAGTGATTTTGATAGTGGTTGGCTCTGTTTCTTAACAATTAAACTTTATTATACAACCCAACTAGCTTACACAAAAGGGAAGAAAGGTTAAAGGGAAAAAAGAGTGAACCTTCCGGTATCCGTTCCACGGAACGGGTCCCTAGATGTCTCTGGCCCGTGCGCTAGACCACCTTCTGACCCATGTGTACTTGAACCTGTGGCTCCTCTCTCCTGTCCACCTGCCTGTCTGTCACGTGCAAGGAGCAGTCTTCCTCTCCTACCGAGGGTCAATTAGAAACACAATAGTCCAGGTGGAGTCCCCAGGTCGGCTTCCTGAATTCCAGGCCCAGGATGGCTCCACCCAGTCTATCTCAAGGTTAATCTCAGGAAGTATCCGTGGTGTGTCCAAGGGCAAAGCCCGCCAAGACTGCTTTCACCTGTGACGATGTCTACACTCCTTCCCACAGATAGTGGTTGTACCAATTCAGACCCCTGCCTACACCTCCCCTCCCTGCTCCATCCATGGCTCTGTTTCTCTTCAGAAACACGCAGGCTTCTTACAGAGCCACGGCATATCGACTAACGCTAAGTGTAGGCACCTCCTCTTCTGTTAAGGCTGGATAAGTAAACTAACAGGAGGAAGGCGTCCCCAAAGCATACACCAGATCCTGCTGTCCCACAAGAAGACCAAGCTGCACAATGGTAACGCATGCTGCTTTAGTAGGGTGGCTCTGTAGGGTAGCCTGAAATCAGGGATGAGGGATACTCCCAGCAGCATCCCTTTTGGCCAGAACTGCTTTTGCTATCCAGGGTCTCCTGTGCCTCCATCGGAATTTTGAGATTACTTTTTCTGAACGTTTGCTTGGGATTGCTTTTAGGAGGATGACCAAGCCGGCCATGGTGTTGCACATCTTTTATCCCAGCAGAGGCAGGCGGATCACTGTGAGTTCAAGGCCAGCCTGGTCCACCAAGCAAGTCTAGGACAGCCAAGGCTACACAGAGAAACCCTGTCTCAAAAGAACAAAACAAAAAAGAAGAAGAAGAAGAAGAAGAAGAAGAAGAAGAAGAAGAAGAAGAAGAAGAAGAAGAAGAAGGACCATTTCCACATTGATTCTTCTGATCCACGAGCCCTGAAGAGTTTTCTGTCTTCTAGTGTCTCCCTCAGTTTCTTTCTTTCGTGTTTTAAAATCTTCACTGTAGAGCTCTTTAGCTAGTTTTATTCCAAATATTCTTCTTGTTGTTGTTATCGTTGTACAGATGTTGTGAATGTTATTGTTTCCTCAATTTATTTTTATCTCATTTTTCTTTTTCTTTTTTAAGATTTTGCTTATTTATTTATGCGTATGAGTGCTCTGTCTGCATGTAAACCTGCAGGCCAGAAGAGGGCATCAGATCCCAGTGTAGATGGTTGGGAGCCACCATGCAGTTGCTGGGAATTGAACTCAAGACCTCTGGAAGAGCAGACAGTGCTCTTAACTGCTGAGCCATCTCTCCAGCCCTCATTTCTTTTTCAGTTGGTTTGTCATTAGCAAACTGAATGGCTTTTGTATAATTTTGTATCCTGCCACTTCTCTGAACAAAAGTTTTCTTCTGGAGTCTTTAAGACCCTTTATGTATAGAGTCACGTGTGCAAAGGCAGACATGTTTTTCTGTCCTCCTCAGTGATGGGTGTTGTGTTTGTTCCTCTTACCTTACTATCCCAGCACTGTATTGAATAAGAGTAGAGCAGGTGGACATCCTTGCCTTGTTCCTCATTTTACTGGAAATGCTTTGTGGTTTCCCCAGTTTAACATAATGGCTGTAAGTCCCTCATATGAGCCTTTGTTATGTTGAGATATGTTCCTCCTATTCTGAGCTTCTTCAGGACTTCTAACAGGAAGGGCGTTGGATTTGGTCAAAAGCCCTTTAAATGATTTCTGTTCTTAACTCCATTTTTAGAATGCTTAATATTTATTGATACACACACACACACACACACACACACACACACACACACACACACACATATATATATATATATATATATATATATATATATATATATATATATATATATATTTTCATGTATCTCTGAAATAAATCCAATCCAGTTCAACCATCTTTTTTGGTTCAACAATCTTTTTTGATATGTTGAGAATGTTTGTGTCTGTGTTCATCAGGAAGATTGGTCTATATGAGCTTTGTTACATCTTTATCAGCCTTGGGCATCAAAGAATTTGATGACACCCTTTCCTTTTTGATTTTGTGTAATGGTATGAGAAGCATCAGTGTTAGCTCTTCTTTAAAGGTTTGCTGAAGACCATCTGGAGCTGTTCTATTTTTAGTCGGAGGATTTTTAATCACTGCTTCGATCTCACTTCTTGCTACAGAGCTGCTTAAGTAGTATAACTTCTTGGTTGGTTTAATTTTTGCTAGGCCACTCTATAAATTCCTTTATTTCTTTTATATCTTACAATTTAGTGCAATATATGTGTTTAAGGTATGACACAATGATTTTCTGAATTTGGTTGGTATTTGTTTGGGGTTTTGTTTTGTTTTGTTCATTTGTTGGTTTTGGTTTTCGAGACAAGGTCTCTCTGTGTAGCCCTGGCTGTCCTGGACTCACTTGTAGACCAGGCTGTCCTCGAACTCACAGTGATTTGTCTGCCTCTCCCTCCCAAGTGCTGGGATTAAAGGCGTACGCTACCATGCCCAGCTTGGTATTTGTTTCGGTGGCTCCATTTTCATCTCTAATTGTATTAATTTGAGTTTTCTCTCTTGTTCTTTTGTTTAGTTTGGCTGAAGATTTGTCAATCAATTTGTCTTCTTAAAATCCAACTCTTCCACTTATTCTTTGTATTCTTATTATTTTCCTTGTTCCCACTTCATTAGTTTCTGACGTGAATCTGTTTCCTTTGCATATACTGATTAGAGGTTTGGCCTGCTCTTTCCTCAGGGCTGTGGGGTATATTATTAATTTATGTATTTCAAATCTCTTTGATTTCTATGTAGGCATTTAGAGCTATACACTCCCATCTTTGGACTGCTTTAATTGTTCCATATAAGTTTTTGGTATGTTATATTTTCATTTGATTCTAGAAACATTTTTTCTTATTTTTTTCTTGATTCCTCCAAGGACCCATTTGTTGTTCAATGGGCTATTATTTACTCTCCAAGAGGTTATATACATCTGGAGGGTTCTCTTGGTATTGACTTGTAGTCTTACTACATTGTAATCAGATAGAATACAAGGCATGGTTTCAATTGTCCTATATTTGTTAAGTCTTGCTTTGTGTCCTATTATATGACCTGCTTTACAGAAAGTTCCATAGGTTACTGAGAACAATGTACATTCTGCAGTGTTTGGATGGAATATTCTTACATGTCAAGTCCATTTGATCTATGATGTCACTTAACTTGTAATTTGTTGTGCATTTTATATACTTTATTTGGGTTAAAGGGGAAAGGGGCAGCATATGTCTCTTTACTACTCCCTGCTGTTGAGGGATGTAGCTCCTTGGGGCAAGTCCAATCTTCGCAGTCAGGATATCCAGCAGTCCAGCAGTCCGGCAAACCAGCAAATGAAGCAGCAGCACAAACCAGCAGCAGCAGAAGGCAACAACGGGGTGAGTACCAGCCACCTTCCTCCCCTGAGTGCCGCTGTCCCTCTCTGGGCTCTGGTATTTATACTCTCTCAGAGTCCTCAGAATTAAATTATCTGCAGCCGGCAAAGATCACACCCATCTCAGAGCATGAGACAATCATAGTTACCAGCTCTGGACAAACTAAGGCAGCCCTATATCCCACACCTGGGATTAAAACAAATACGTTTACATAACACAAATGAGGTTTTAAAGAAACCAAAACTTCCACTACTCTTGTATATTTATTATTTTTTTTTGCAGAATGACATGTCAGTTGGTGAGAGTTAGCTATTTTAGTCACCAGGTGTGGTGGTTTGAATGAGAAGGGTCCCATAGACTCATATTTGGGTGTTTGGTCTACCATAGGTGAAAGTGGTTGCAAAGGCTTAAGAAGTATAGCCTTGTGGGGAAATTGTGTCACTGGGGTGGGCTTTGATGGTTCAAAAGCCCCAACCTTATGGACAGGAAGGCATACGCCTTTAATTCCATCCCTTGGAGGCAGAGGCAGGTAGATCTCAGTGAGTTCAAGACCATCTTGGTAAAGAGGGAGTTCCAGGACAGTAGGGACTATGAAGAGAAACTCTGTCCTAAAAATAAAAAATAAAAAAAGAAAAGGAAAAAAATCTGAACAAAACACCATTCCCAGTTAGCTGCCTTCTGTCTCCAATTTGTAGATTAAATGTAAGCTCTCAGCGGCTCTAGCACCATGTTTCCCACCATGATGATCAGGGACTCACCTTCTGAAACCATAAGTAAGTCACCAATTAAATCCTTTCTTTTATAAGTTACCTTGGTCCTGATGTCTCTGTCACAGCAATAGAAAGTAACTAAGACACCAATTCTGACTATTGTGGTAGGGTTAATCTCTATTGTCTTATGTATCAGGATACCCCTGTGTTTGTGATGTATCTGTTTAACATTGTAACACTCTCCTGATAGACAGCTCCCTGAGTCATCATGAAGCATCCTTCTTCATCTCTTCTCACCAATTTTTATTTATGATTATTTTTTCAGATCTTAGAACAGATAGTAGAATTTGCTTGTCTCCTTAGTCCGTTTGCTCAGAGTACCTTTTTCCATCCTTTCTTCCTAAGGTAGCATCCATCTTTTGTCATGAGGTAGGTCTCTTGGAGACAGCAAATATATGTTTATGCTTTTAATCCAATCTGCTATCCAGTGCCTTTGGTTGGGAGAGTGAGACAATTAATATTCATAATTATTAATAAAAGATATGTATTGCTTCTTAGTTTTTTTTTCCCTCTTCACTTGTTTTTATTTGGTTGGTTGGTTTATTTTTTCTTGTGGCTTCATGGATGGATTTGTTTTTCTCTTCAGCCTGAAGGATCCTTCAAGTATCTTTATTTGGTTTTGGTTTTTTCAAGACAGGGTTTCCCTGTGCAGCCTTGACTGTCCTAGATTCCCTTTGTAGACCAGGTTAGTCTCGAACTCACAACAGTCTGCCTGCCTCTGCCTCCGAAGTGCTGGGATTAAAGGCGTGCGCCACCACGCCTGGCTTCAAGTATCCTCTATACTTAATATATTTGTTATTATATTCTTTTTTATTAGGTAAGTTTTCCTTTTTCCTTTAACTATGATAGGTAACTTTACTGGGTATAGTAGTCTGGGTTGGCAGCTGTTGCCTTTCAGAAATTGGATGTCATTTCAAGAACATCGCTAACCTGCTGTTACTCTAACAGCCTGACTTTGCATGCAAGTCAGCATTCCTCTCTTCTTTCTTTTTAGTGTACTTTCTTCAATTTGTATATTTATTATTTTAATTATACTATGATAAGGGAGGCTCTTTTCCTCCAGTTTTTCTATTTGGAGTCATAAAAGCCTCCTGCACCTGCACTGGCATCCTTTGTTTCCTAATTCTGGGGTTTTTTTTTTTCTGTTATGATTCTTTTAAAAATGTTTTCTACACCTTTAGAACAAGAGCCTACAACCCATATACTTGGTGTCTTCAGAGGACTGGGTATACTTTGGAGTTCACACTGGGACCTTTATGTTATTTTGTCTTCATCGGTGTTTGCTTGCTGCAATCCCCTACCCTGTCCTCAGGCACAAACATTCTGTCACCTCCTTGATCATTTCTATTGCAGAGACTTTGGGTAGATCTTTTTTATTTATGTTTTTTTATTTCCAACATTTCAGGTTGTGTTCTCCTCGGTATTTCTTTCTCTTTGTTAAATTCCTCTTGCATATGTTACAGCCTCCTCCTCATTTTATTCTATTCTCAGTCAAGATCTTGTTTTCTTAGATGTTGATCATTTCTTAGAACATGCTTATGATCATCCTTTTCTGCCCAGGAATCCATTTCCCTCATTCTTACTAGATGACATTACTGTAGGGGTTGTCTTGATTTTTCATGTTTCTTATTTTGCTTAGTTGAGATTTATGCATCTGGGGCTATTTCTCTGTTTGGAGATACATGTATATATGTATACATTTATATGTACATCTATATGTATATGTAGATATATGTGTGTGTGTGTATATATATATATATACACACACACACATATCCCCAACTGAAATCTATATGCTTTCAGTTAAAGTATTTTCATGTTCAATTGGGACTTGGATATGATAGAGTTGAAATATAGAATTCAGAAAACAGTTCCTCAGTCGTGGAGCTCAGGGTATCGCCAACGCTGTATTGTCCCCTGAGAGGAATATTAACTCAGCCTGAAACCTTTGGCAGGTTCAGTCTCCTCTTCTGGGCCTTTTTTCAGAATCACGGTGGGCTCTCACAGTGATGCAAATATCAAATCTGGGGCAAAGCGGAGATGCTATTTTCAACTTGGCGAGGAGTCCTCACCGTTTCCAAGTGTATCATCTGAATGATGAAATTTTAAAAAGTAATCTTAGAAGTAAAAATATACCCCCAGTGTGTGGGCACGTGCCTGTCATCCTAGCACGTGGGAGACAGAAACAGGAGGATTACCCTCCCTGAGCTACACAGCACGGTCTCCATCTTAATAAGTAAATAAGTAATAAAATAAAAACAATAAAAATTAAAATGCCACTAAAGTATGAACTGAAAAGCTCAAATCCACCTCTGCACCACACACCCAGCTCTCTCTCTCTCTCTCTCCAGAGGTTACCCTGGTAACAGAGTTTTGCATACACTTCAAGGGAATGTTTCTGCATACATAAGCGTCTGTGACCCAGATGTTGGTCATCCATCTCATCTGTTTGGCTCACTCTTTTTGGCTCCATGCTACACTTGACACAGAACTCAGCCCTTTGACCAGCATTTACAAGAAATCCAATCACACCAAATATATCCTGATTTTTTAAAAAGTATTATTAAAGATTGATGGGACAGGGGGGAAGGGTCACATTACACAGCATCAGCTTCTTTCACTGTACAGCCAAAACTGTCTTGAGCTGGTCTCCACCGTATTGTCAGCCCCGACTACAGACAGACACTGCTCTTCCCTGGCCTCCACGCATCTAATTCTGACACATAGACCATTGTTCCAAGGCCCCTGTATTTCCATTACAACCCTTCCCCTCCCAGTCCCTGCCACCCCAGTTGTAAGGACACACTGTATTTCATTTCAGCAGCTCTGGTCTAGCCAGTCGTTCAGCTTGCTCCTGGCTTATCTTCTGCGTGCTAACCCTTGTCATAATTTGTGTAGCAGAAGCTACATCTCTGTACACTTGTGAGGTTGCTACGGGGCAAATTCTTAGAAGTGTAAAATCTGGCTCAAGGATACAAGCATTCGCAGATCGGATACATTGTGATAACTGACTATGTCAGAGGAAACAAAATGGCATGAATGTTCCAACTCATAGAGCGTGGGAGTGGACCTGGGTCTCGGTGTCTTGTCCAACACTAAATGGTAACAAATGGTGTCATCTTTACCAATATAAAGGTGAAAATATCTATTCCTTTAATGATGATGATCAATGTTAAGGCAACTTTCATGAATTCAGTTGCCATTTACAGCGTGTGTGTGTGTGTGTGTGTGTGTGTGTGTGTGTGTGTGTGTTTGTGTGTAGGGGGGATGGGTCTGGCACACTCACGGTACGAGAAATGAGCCAGGCTTTACGTGTGTGAGACAAGGTCTGCCTCTGAGCTCCTAACAGCATTCACGTTTCTTTCTTACTTTTAAATCTCATACAAGCTCTCAATAGCCCAGGCCCAGCTCAAACTTGGACTCCTCTTGGCTCAGCCTTTCCAAGTGCTAGGATTTCAGCCTTGCACCACTACACCTAGCTGCTGCATTTTATTTCCTCTGAAAGTTTTCTTCCTCCCCCTCCTCTCTTCCTCCTCCTCCCCCTCCTCCTCCTCCTCTTCTGCCCAGTTCTTTATGTAGGTATCAGTCACACCAGGAAACCCCTCTCCTTTGCTTTCCAGGCCACGTCTGTCTTCTGATCCTCAAGTGCTTCTCTGTGGTCTCTCTGTTGGCATTTTGCTTATCTGTCTCAAGAAGTCACCGTCACAAGTCCCCTGGTGTCCCAGCCTCATGGTGCATCTCCTGTTCGCTCTACTGTGATCTCCACTCCTGGATAAGTGGTACCTATTTCTACTATTTCTTCTGTCCTAGCTTGCTACCGGGCATTCTGGCTTCTCACTGTTGTCCAGTAATTCTATGAGGTCAGTTTATCAGACATGATTCTCAAAGTAAGAAAATGAGGAGGGGGGGGGGCAAGCCGGGCCGTGGTGGTGCACGTCTTTAATCCCAGCACTCAGGAGGCAGAGGCAGGCAGATCGCTGTGAGTTCGAGGCCAGCCAAGATAACATAGAGAAGCCCTGTCTCGAAAAACCAAAAAAGAAGAAGAAAAAAAAAGAAAGAAAGAAAGAAAGAAAGAAAGAAAAGAAAAGAAAAGAAAATGGGGCCCACAGCGTAATTGGCATGCTGTTCTCCACCAGTCAATGGTGCTAGATACCAGCTGCTACTCTCCAGCGTCCTCTCCTTTTACTCACCTCACCATGTCCTCATTGACCTGCAGGGAGATGACCCTGAGCTGCGCTGTCCCTCAAGACCTCTCCCCTACTCTCCGACATGGGTATCCAACTCCTCCGTGGAAACCTCTACCTGGAATCTGCATGACATCCATGTAGCATGCTCCGCAAACCTGCCTGAACCTGCCCTAGCAGGGAGGTCCCCAGGCTCCGGTGGTGACAGTCACTCTGTCCTATAGAAAACAGCACTCCTTTAGCACAGATGCCACATCCTTCCCAGCCTGTCTCTGCATTGCCAGGCTCGGCACACTCTACTTCCCCCCAGCTCTGCAGCCAGAGGTGCCTGGCTTCTCCTGTAAGCATTAGAACCCTGCAGCCCTGCCTCAGACTTTATCAGAACAGCTCTTGTTGGAGGCAAAGGTCCTTGAGCCTACAAATCACTAAGGAAATCAGAATGTTAAAAACACAGGGGCCTCTTCTTAACGAAGAGGAAAATACTCATTTTTCCCTCCCAGACAACTGGGCATGGACTTCGTTAGTGACCTGGTGACCTTTTTACCCTCTGTGGAGGCAGACCTCACCCAAATTCCCCAGAGACTCTTCTCTCCCTAGACCCTTACCCATCCTTAAGGGAGGTGTCATGTTATTTAATAGCCTGCTGTGACCTACCTCCATGCCATCAGTCAGAGGCCACTTTAGAGTCTAAGCCTTTTAGCTCTAGACCCACCCTCATGAGCACATGTACACTGTAAAGGCATTTCTGTGTAGTCACATCTTAAGCTTCACTGTGCCCCGGGAATCAGAATCAGTGCTGCCTGGAAACCTGCTCCCATGCTGCACTGCGTTCTAAATATGCTGTCGGTGAGCCCCCCTGTTGTCCTCTAGTTAGTTACACGCCTCACGGCTTTCACATGTTTACCTGTCCTTTGGTGTAGAGGACAGCCATGATCCTTAGGATGTATGAAAGGAGTCTACACCAAGCTTTACATCATGGAAGAGCCTTCACAAAGGAGACCCAAAGACTGCACTTAGTGAAGCAAGGTGTGACCTGATGTAAAAGATGGGGGGATGGGGGCATGGGGGGGCACAGCAAGGCCTCCCTGTGCAGCCTGTCTTCCTCCTTTTGATGAGCCTGGACCCACTGAAGTGAGATCTTCAGAGGAGAAGGGAAACGGTGGCCTTGCTAGGTGACTTTGGGGGCCTTGCTAGGTGACTTTGGGGGGCCTTGCTAGGTGGCTTTGGGGGGGACAGAGGTTGTATTCTCAGCAGCATAAGCTGGGGAAGGGGGATTCTGGTATCTATGAGGGGGATGACAGAGGAAGAAGGTCAGAGAGAAAGCTTGCTTGTGGCTTGGGTTGCACCCGCCCGAGGGTCCCAGGCTCCTGTGGCTTCAAAGTACACGGCAGAGTCAGCTACTGCACTTCGAGATGCTTTGTTTGGTTCTCGCTTTCTCCCTGGTGCCCTAACATAGCCAAGCCCGGAGAATAAATAAAAAGTTTCGGGCAATAAATTGATAGGTAGAAAGAATAAAGGTGTTAGAGACAAATTTAAATTTAGAGTGTCATGCTGTCCTGATAAATTAACCCTAAATCCCCTTGACTTGGTAAAACCAAGATTCCACTCAAGGGACACGCCCACCACAGGGTGATATGGGCCCTGCTCTATACATTATTGAGGGACTCGTGCTAATGAAGTGTGGCAGAGTGAGATTCCCTCAAGAGCAGACTCTGAAAGGCTCCCACCTAGGAACTTGTCAGAACACACACACACACTCACACAGACACACAGACACACACACACACACTCACACAGACACACAGACACACACACACAAAATGAGCACACGGCATGTTGCTTATGCAGGTCCCCTGGGGTACCCTTGGGCTCAACATCCCTGAGGATGAGTAGGAAGAATGCAATCATGTTGGGAGGGGATGTGGGGGGGGGTCGGGATCTCGCCTCAATGCAGACCCAGCAACAGTTTCATCTTCATCTCTGGGTGTCTGGAGCTGCCCTGAGTGGCCTGAGGGCCAAGATGGCGCGATCCCACCCTCTACAGCTGAGGCTGCCTTGCAGACACCGGCATCTGAAGACCTCTTGTGGACAACACTCCCAGTGCCTGGGGCCACATGTCTAGGGGGGGAGAACCTGAACAGAGAGTAACCCCATTTTGCAGTAGCTACACCCTGGGATCACAAACTGAAGCTCTTAGCTTGGAGTCTCAGGAGCCTGGTCTCTGCACTGGAATGTGAACACAGGATGTCTATCCAGGCACCTGGAACGGAAATGTCACCTGGTTAGTGTTTGCCTACTGGACACAAACTCAAATCGCCTGGGGGAAAGTCAACCCCAATTGAAGGGTCGCCTTCATCAGAAAGGGGGGGGGCATCTGAGGTACATTTTGGGGGAGCATCTGAGGTATATTTTCTCGATTAATGATTGATGTAGGTGGGACCAGGATACTGTGGGTGGTGTGGTCCTGGCTTGTATAAGAAAACAGGCTGAGCCAGAGTGGTGGCTCACGCCTTTAATCCCAGCACTCCAAGGCAGAGACAGGTGGATCGCTGTGAGTTCGAGGCCAACTTGGTCTACAAAGTGAGTCCAGGACAGCCAAGGCTACACAGAGAGACCCTGTCTTGAAAAATCAAAAGAAAAGAAAAGAAAACAGGCTGAGCAAGCCAAGAAGAACAAGCCAGTAAGTCGCATTCATTGTGGCCTCTGCTGTAGCTCCTACCTCGGGTTCCTGCCCACCTCCCCCCCCACATGCCCCTCACGATGGACTGTCACTAGTAAGCCCAAGAAGTCCCATTCTCCCCTGGGTTGGTTTGGTCAGTGTTGTTTTTTTTTTAAAGATTTATTTATTTTATGTATATGAGTGAATGCTCTATCTGCTTGTACACCTGCATTCCAGAAGAAGGCGTCATATCACACTGTAGATGGTTGTGAGGCACCATGTGGTTGCTGGGAATTGAACTCAGGACCTTTGGAAGAGCTGTCAGTGCTCTTAACCCCTGAGCCATCTCTCCAGCCCCTTGGTCAGTGTTTTCTCACAGCAACGCAAAGCTAACTAGGACAGAGAGAAGGGAAGTGGCATAGAGAGAGAGACGACGGACAGGGAAGGCTGGAGGACTCTGAGGCAGAGCAGTGCCTTTCCCACTCACGGGAGCCACCACAACAACTGCAAAGGTGGGATGTGTCACCAAAGGCACTCCCAGAGAGACAGCCACTCCCTGACGTTGCTCGCCTGCCTGCATGAAGTTTGCAAGTCACTGCAGAAGCAAGGCACTGGTGTGGGAGCGCGAGATCGGCACCGGCAGTCTTCCAGGCGGCGGAGTCTAAGCAACCTCCAGGAGAATTTGTCTCCTCAGGCCAGAAGTGGACACACTGAGATGTCCACAAGGAGAGTGTATCACATGGCCCACCTCCTGGTGATGAGGCTGGGACAAGGAGCCAGCCTTCCTTCCAGAGACAAGAAGAGAGACGTTGAGAACTGATAAGGTCCACCCTGCCCCACCTCCTACCTCCTGGCTGTGTGAGGCTGAGACGGGCGTGTTTTTCTGTGCCTCCGTTTACTACTCCTGTAATGTGGGAAGCGCAGCACCTATCAAGAGTGTGAGAAATGATGTGAATGCCCTCGGCCCTCCTGCCACCGTGAACTGGAACTGGTGACACCTGGTTCTAACCTGAATCAAAAAAATGGAAGGACGTAGCTCCTTTGATTCCACTATTTTTGTTGTTGTTGTTGTTGTTGTTTGAGACAGGGTTTCTCTGTGTAGCTTGGGTGTCCTAGACTAGCTTTGTAGACCAGGCTGGCCTCGAACTCACAGAGATTAGCCTGTCTCTGCCTCCCAAGGGCTGGGATTAAAGGCATGCGCCATGCCCTGCTGATTCCATTATTTTACTTTATAATATAAATACATTTTTAATGTTTTTATGTCTTGAACGGAACACTAGGTGATAAGGTATGCGCATTTGACTTTAGGCATGGGTGACATTCTAGGACTGTTTTCAAATATGTAAATATACCAAAACACTAAAAGTGTGGGAGCACCAGTGGGTGAGGGCAAACTGACTGCTGGGCAGCATGAGGACCTAAGTTTGGACCCCTAGCACCCGTGCAGAAGCCTTATGGTGGCTTGTGTCCTAACCCCCATACTGGAGGGCTGGGGGGGAGAGCAAGAAGAGGGCACGTGGATCCCTGAAGCTCACCAGCCTACCAACCTGCTGCTGAACTGATGAGCTTCAGGTTCAGTGAGGAAATCCTATCCCCCAACGCCAAGAGAAAGACACTAATGTTAACTTTTGGCCCCCACACATATGCATATACATGTACACATTACACACACACACACACACACACACACACACACACACACACACACTACATTTTAAATGTTTTTTAGGTACCCTAGATTGTAATAGTTGCTGGGCGTGGTGGCACACACCTTTAATCCCCAGGACTCAGGAGGCAGAGGTAGGTGGAGCTCTGTGAGTGAGTTCGAGGCCAGCATGGTCTACTAAGTGAGTCCAGGACAGCCATGGCTACACAGAGAAACTCTGTCCTGGAGGGGGGGATGTTGTAATGGTCAACCACAGTGCCTAGCCCACAGAGGGCATTCACTAAACAGTGACTTTGGAACTTTGGAACTTCAATCTCATTAGTCCAAATCAGACTCGGAGTGTGAGTCACCCAGATAAATTGCGAGCTCTCAGGTCTACTTTGGGAACTGGCGGTGGGGGAGGGGGGGGCAGACCAATGCCTGGACTCACCACGTAAACAAAAGTCACAGTCATTTACTAACAGTGAAAATCTATTTCCTGCTGAGCACTTCCAGTTGGGGGCTCCAGGGCAAAAGGTCAAATACTCTCTGCTTTCCTTCCTACCAGGTTTGGAGCTACAAAGGCTCCCAGGCTACAACGTCATCTGAACGAGCCTCGGAAATACTTCACCTGCCTGAAGCTGGACGGAGCTTTTGAGATGCAAACCAGATCAGTCCTCAGAGCTGAGAACTGTAACCAAGGAGGGGGAAGTCACTTTCAAAGCGGCCGCCCCCTGCCTCCTCTGATACCCTCGCTAAGCATACACTGCTTGCTCAAGCTGCCACGAAAACAGAATTCTAAAATAAACCATAGCCTACTCTCTCTCTCGAATTGGATTTTAGAAGAAGATGGATTCGTGTTTTTGAGTTAGCTTCATCCTCAGACGTGTACACCCTCCACCCCACCCCCAAACCCACAAAGGGCAGCATTGGTTGACAGAAACGGTTAAGAACAGGAAAGAGACCCGCCAACAATCATGAGGGCAGACTGGAAGCTGGGTGAAAATAAAATGCACAGAAGCCAGCAGATGGCACTTAATCATAATTTTTCCTACAATTTCTATTAATTGCCGAAGATTCTTCATTCTGTCTATCCATAAGACGAATGATACGCTAATGTGGCATAGTAAGTAATGTTTCCCCTTTGAGATATTAAATGAGTGTGTTACATAAAAGCTCCCCTCCCACATAACTAGCCCCAGACCTGATTTTCTCATGCATATATTTATCATATCATAGCACGTCATGCATATGCATGGCCATATATCTGTGCACTTCCCAGCACGCTTGCGTGCTTGATCAATGTATAAAGTCAAAGCTGACACCCGGGCTTTATCTCCAGAAGCAAGACTGAATCAGGGAACTGGTGTTCCTAAAACAGTGCCGAGAAACCGTTTAAACCACATTGTCAGGCAGAAATAGCCATGCAGAAATACCTTAGGGAGGCCTGGGGGCAGCTTCCTCCAAGGCTCTGATTACAAGCATTAACAAGGAGTGTGACCCCTTCCCTGCTCTTCCGCCTCACCTGCCAGTCCTTCCTTCCTTCTCCCTCCCTCCCCCAGAATTTCCACAATGCCTTTCCTTCCCAGATGTCTAGTTCCCTCTACTCCACTTCTATTTTGTTTTCACACACACACACACACACACACACACACACACACACACACACACACACCCTCCCCCATGTCCCCAGTTTCCTGAGTCTTGCAGGGACAGATGCTGTACCAGGCAGGGTTCTTGACTTCCCACACTACAAATCGACTCTTAGGTAGAAAAAAAAGAAAAACTATTGGAGAGCGTTCAAATAGTTCACAGAATTGATTGGAAGCCTGGGAAATTTGGCTCAGTAAACAGGCACGAACCAAAGGATTTGGCAACAAAGAGCAGAGCCAAGGTCACACCACTGACAACCACCCAGCGTGACTGCCACCAGCATCCCAGCCACCAGCCACCAATGGCCACCGCTGCCAGTTGACTGTGCCGAGGAGCGATCTACACACCTGAGGCTTTGCCTCCCCTTCCCCAGTCCCCAGCCTAGGCTGCAGCAGACTCAATGCCAAGGCCTAGAGGGCGGGCCTTGCACATAGCTTTCCAAGAGCAGAGCTATGGTTCCAGCTCAGACCACAGCAAGGTCAGGGCACACAGCCCAGTGGCTGAGAGGCTTAGCAGAGTGCAGGACACAGTGGATCTGGAGGGACACGGGATGACACAGGCTGGGCCAGGTTCAAGTCGCTACCCTCTCCTCTCCCCCCCCCCACCCCCCCAAACAGGTGTAGAGATCTACACTTCCTAGTCAAGTGGGAGTAACTCTGGGGAAAAGTATTTGGCCAGACACATCAGGATTGGTGATGCCAACTCTGGAAAGATACTGCCTAGTGAGATGCTGCTGAGGCCCAGGCTGAGCAAGGGGCTGCTGCAGCTGTGATGGGAACACTCTTTTTTTTTTCTTTTAAAAAATTTATTTTATTAATTTATTCATATTACATCTCAGTGGTTATCCCATCCCTTGTATCCTCCCATTCCTCCCTCCCTCCCTCCCATTTTTCCCTTACTCCCCTCTCCTATGACTGTGACTGAGGGGGACTTCCTCCCCCTGTATATGCTCATAGAGTATCAAGTCTCTTTTTGGGTGATGGGAACACTCTTTGTTCTCAGGTTTATCTGGCCGCTTTCCATTCCTGCTCCCAAGGACTGCTCTCTTGACCTCCCACATTTTAACCCTTGATGGAAACGAGTTTCTTTCTAGGGACCGCAGTTGCAACCAGATTCCAGGTCCAGCTCCGGGCCTTGCTGCCTTCTGCCAGCTGGTCCCAATTAGGAGCTTGTTTAAGTAGTTTGAGCATCTGAGGGTGTCAGGCAACACAAGTATTCGTTAGTGCTTAGTTTCCCTCAGGATCCCAGCCTCAGAACTAATGGCTTCTCTAATATCCTGAATTACGAGGTGATTTCTGTGGGTTTTCCAAGAAGGGAGAGTAAATATATGAATAAATTGTCTAGGCAGCAGGCCTGATGGTCCCTGCCAGTGCAGGGTGAGCGATGAGGGCGGTTCTCTTGAGTCACTCTGACAGAGCTCCGGCCACTCCTACATTTCTTGGGCAGTTACTTCTATTCTCCTCTGTGTTTTAACAGAGGGCCTCTGTGTTGCCAGAAGCTTCCTGGTGAAGGAGGATAGGGCTCTACGGGAGCTCCCGCACCGAGTGAGCCGACGCACATACCTGCACTCACCTGGTTTCGGCTTAGTGTTTATTAAGCATCTATTACAGCTGCAGTGCTTGCACAGTCTGACAAGCAGAGTTACCTAAGAGTCGCAATTTGGTAACACGGATCTCTTCTGATCAGTGGCATTTTCAGAAGACAGAAGAGCCAGCCTTTGGCTACGTTTGTCGCCAACTGTTCCGGATTGCCATGGCCGTGGTGATTACATAAACCAGATGGATTGTAGTTGGTTTTATTATTATTTTTAAACTCTACAGACTAATAATCCCTTATTGCCTGCACCTGGCTGGCTTCCTTCCCCTGACTCCCTTCCAGTGCTTGCTGCTTTCAATCACTCCAGTTGACAGCGGCAGAGAAACGGAGGGGGAAATAAATGTCACTGAAAGGCAAGTGCCATAGATAAGTGGAGCTGTGTTGCTTGGCTAGTTAGTGCCTCTCTCTCTCTCTCTCTCTCTCTCTCTCTCTCTCTCTCTCTCTTAGACTTTGTATTGGGGTGGGGGTATGTGAGGCACTTCATCTATGTAAGCTGCTCCCCTTAAGTACAGGTATATAATCTGGGGTCAGTACACTCTCCTGGAGACACTCACATGTCTTTTTTTTCCCCCCTTCCGAGACAGGGTTTCTCTGTGTAGCCTTGGCTGTTCTGGACTCTCTTTGTAGACCAGGCTAGCTTCGAACTCACAGAGATCCATGTGCCTCTGTCTCCTGGGTGCTGGGATTAAAAGTGTGCGCCACGACACCCAGCACATGTTTTGTTGTTGTCGTCGTCGTTCTTTTTCTGTACACTGGGCTTTTTGTTTGTTTGTTTTGTTTTTTGCCTGAATTTCTGAGAGATTGCAGTCACTGAAACCAGATTTACAGATGCTTGTCGAGGAGTCATGTGGACACTGGGACTCGAACTCGGGTTCTCTGGTTCTCTGTTAGAACAAGTGATGTTCATAACTGCTGAGCCATCTCCCCAGCCGGCTCACATGTCCTTAATCACACAGTGAACATTCACGAGTGTTCTCCTTTTGTCATTTTTTAATAATTTGCTGTCGTGGGGCCTCTGGTCTCATTGGTAAAATGTGGCTAAGAATGGTCTTTCCTGAAAGGACTCTTTAAAGATTTATTTATTTTTATGTATACAGAACTCTGCCTGCATGTTTATTTGCAGGCCAGAAGAGGGCACCAGATCACATTATAGACGGTTGGGAGCCACCATGTGGTTGCTGGGAATTGAACTCAGGACCTCTGGAAGAGCAGTCAATGCTCTTAACCTCTGAGCCATCTCTCCAGCTCCCCCCCCCCCATCCCAGATGACTCTTGTTAGGACTCAATCATGAAATTACTGTACTGGCTGGATTTTGTGTCAACTTGACACTAGAGTCATCAGAGAGGAAGGAACCTCAGTTGGTGAGAAGCCTCCATGAGATCCAGCTGTAAGGCATTTTCTCAATGGGAGAGGATCCAACCATGGTGGGTGGTGCCATCCCTGGGCTGGTGGCCCTAGGTTCTTTAAAAAAGCAGGCTGAGCAAGCCAGTAAGCAGTATTCCTCCATGGCCTCCGCATCAGCTCCTGCCTTCAGGTTCCTGTTTGAGTTCTTGTCCTGACTTCCTTTAATGAGTAACGGTGCCGTGAAAGTGTGAACTGACAAAATGCTTTCCTCCTCAGCTTGTTTTTTGGTCATGGTGTTTCCTCACAGCACTAAAACAAGTACCAAGTGTAGACAGGGCTCCATGAACAACAGTTGTTACTACGTCAGCATTCTGTCAGAAGACATAGAAATGCTGGGCTTACAGTTGAGGAACAGTTTAAGAAATTTGTAAAATTCAGTTGAAGGTCATAGGGACAGGGCTCGGGAGTGATAGAGACAGCCTGGAAGACACACAGGACTGTAGCCCAGGTCAGCTGTTTGGATGAGAAAGGGGCAGTCCTGAAAAACAGAGATGGAGTGGGTGGATCATATTCCCACGTCCTTCATACTGCATACTGGTCTCAACCACATGACCCCATAGGCACTACCCTTTATTAACTTTTTTTTTTTGACTAAGGTACTACAATTATGTCTGTCTGTCTTTCAGCCTGCCTCTCTCTCTCTCTCTCTCTCTCTCTCTCTCTCTCTCTCTCTCTTTGGTTTTTCAAGACAGGGTTTCTATGTGTAGCCTTGGCTGTTCCGGACTCCATTTGTAGACCAGGCTGGCCTTGAACTCACAGCAATCCGTCTTTCTCTGCCTCCTGAGTGCTGGGCTTAAAGGCACGCACCACCATGCCCTCGCATTAGTGATACTCTTAACCTTGGTTAGAAAAGCTCCTTAGTGGTTGAGAACATGTGACTATTGAGTGCTCAGTCCTAACAAAGCATCTATATCAGTCCCTTCTCCCCGAAAACTCAGGGAATGTTCTGGAAGAAGGCATGGGAAGAATATAAGAACTGGAAGATGGTGAGGAATACTATGACATGTCATCTTCAGGTCATGACATGGAGGCAGCACATATGTACTCACAGCAGCTGTGCATACAAGCAAAAGCCCATTAATGGTACAGCATGGATGAAGGAGGGACACAGGAGGCCCCGCCCCTAGCTGAGGAGCTATTGTTAATAGTTTCTGGAGAAGGAGGAGTCATTTTTCTTCAGAGGTATAGTGACTGGTAAATTACCCATGATATAGTAAACCAACCAACCAACCAACCAACCAAACAAACAAACAAACAAAAACTTCACACCCATGCACATGCCAGCAACTTTAGCTAGACTAGAATAGGAAGGTTCTGGAAAGAAGGGGGTCCTGACAGAGGGGTTCAAGATACATTTTATATACATGCATTAAATTATTAAAGAGTAAATAAGAAATTGCTAGGGGGAATAGAACAAGGAACAAGTAAATGCTTTTTTTTAAAGACAAGAAGAACAGGGGACAAGGCATGAAGAGAATAGAAAGAAAAGAAAGGAAAGCAAATGACCTGGGATGGAGGAGAAGGACGGGGTGGGGTGGGGGATCTAGGTTACATTTTGCTTTGCGGTTTTGAAGGGCATCCTGGCCGTTCTTAAGAGACAGAATTGAAGGGTGGGCTTCCTTCTTGCTTGTTTTCTCACTTTGCAGCCTGTCTAAGGCAGGAGCATGTCTCTATGGTGGAGAACTCACAAGACAAAACTCTGCTCTGCGTGTCTTCTTTGTGCTGGAAAGACCTTCTTAATGGCTTCCTGTGGTTTCTGGTGTGAGACTGATCCCATTGTCTGTGGAAGGGTACAGCATTTTGGAGCACAGATCCTTCGCTCTGTAGCACTGCACTCATAGTCTGCTGGTTATACACATGTAGGTCAAGTACAAGCTTTGTCCTGGGAGACATTTTGGCAGGGTTTATTTCTGATCAAGACTCTTCTCATTCTTTCCTGGAAGTGGAGACCTAGTTCCTTAAGAGCCCAGTGATCCTGGGAGGGAAAGGGATCAAAGTTCAGAGTCATGCTCCTTGAGTTCAAAGTCAGGAGCAGATAGCATAAGGCCTGACTCACGCTGAGGCAAGAGCGACTGACCAGTGCGTAGGTCCTCATTAGGTCCGAGGTATCAACTGAGCAACAGTGTGGTACTAGTTGTGAATCTACCATGCTGGGCCAGCCTGAAATTGGAGACGTGGCTGTGTGTGAACAAAGGAGATGGCTAGTAAGCTGTAAGCCTGTGGCATTTGGGAGGCCGCCTGCTGGCTTGTGTGAACGGAAGGTCCCTGACAAAGCCCTGTCTCCACTGACAATTTCGCAGACTGGTTTTCCTTGTGTTGCTGGCATTCATTCCAGGAAAGAAACACAAACAACATGTACCCCCTCCTTCTAGGGTCCCAATGGCAAACTGGGGTACAAATGAGTTTACTGAGCTTACTTATGGAGCAGTGGGTGAGGGCATATGGGAAAGGAGCACAAGGGACCTTAAGGTAGTCACACTGGAAGGTCCTGTACTCATCAGGAACGGTGGCTTCCCCATAGCTATATGGGTGGGACTCCCTCATCTTGCCCCACCCATATTCTCTAGCCCCTCCCCCAAGACAGAACTTTATACAATTGGTTGGGAGAGGTGCCTGGATTCTCAAGTGAGAGTTCCACGACCCTCCCTGACCCTACGAGGGACCCAGTAGATTCCTGAAGGTGGTGGTCGCTTGCTCGGTACAGCACTCTGGCTGAGTGAGACACGACTGTGGGGAGGTGGAAAGTTGCAGATCAAGAGCTGAAGTCGCCTTGGCCTCTCTTTTCCATTTACTATCAGTCTCTGTGTCTGACCTAGCATCATCCTGACCAGGAGGTAAAATTCCTATAATGAGTCACTAAGCCTCCTAGACATCTAGGCTTCACCAGGCCTAAAAGTAAGAATGCAGCGAGATAACAGCCGACTCCTGTAGAACACTTTGCCTCACCTTGCTGTAGCTGACCTAGCTGATTTTCCTACCAGTGTAACTGATAAATGTGTTGGTTCCTGGCTTTCCTTTATTCTGTGACTCTTCCACAGTGGGAGATGTCATTCAGGATAAACTGAACCCGTGTTCTCTTGTCACAGTCTTACTTCCTTTCACCCAGGGTAGTTATTTCACATTGACACTTGTGCGAACTGTTACATTTTTGTAAATGGGAAAGCTCCCTGTGAAATGTATCCTTTAATAATTAATTAGTAAACTCTCAACTAAGTAACTATATTTCAAGTTGCTAGTGAAATGAAGATTTTGGTTGCTTAGTACAGCGAAGCCAGCGTTTACACATTGAGAGCTGAGCTGATTAAAGGGACTGGGGTTAGTAAAGGCACAGGAATATTGAGACGATGAGGTGGAACCACTCCTCAGAGTTCCATCTTCGGTGTCTTTAGGAACAGGACGTAAGGGGCTTCTACAGGAAGGGAAAGGAGAAGAAATAAACTCCTTCCTCCCCAGTTGCTTTGGGTCATGGTGTGGGCCTTTGGGTGGGCCTCCATCATTCAGGGCCTGCGGCTCTTTTAGTTCTTCTCTGTAACATTACAAGGGACTAACTCCCTCAGGCAAGTTCTTACAGTGCTACATATACAGGCATCGAAAAAGTCCTAGGGGGAGGGTGCTGGAGAGAGAGCACAGGTAGTAAAGTGCTTGCTGTGTGTGCATGCTAGTTTTGTTTGTGTCAACGTGACGCAAGTTAGAGTTATCTGAAAGGAGGGAAATTCAGTTGAGAATGTGCCTGCATAAGATTCTGTTGTAGCGTATTTTCTTAACTACGGGTTGATAGCGGAGGATCCAGGCCAGTGTGGGTAGTGCCATCCCCGGCCGGTAGTCCTGGGTTCCCTGAGAAAGGAGACTGACTGCTTTTTTGATCACTGTCCCCTGGCGGGACTGTCTTGTCAGGCCACAGGGGAAGAGGACACCCTCAGTCCTGATGGGATTTGATGAGCTGGGGTGGATGGGTAGGGGGGCTCCCCTTTACTGAGGAACAGGGGAAAGGGAGGAGGGAAAAGGGAGGGAGGATGGGACCAGGAGGAGAAGAGGGAGGGGGCTACGATTGAGACATAAAGTGAATAAATAAAAATAAAAAATAAAAAAAGAAGAAAGAAAGAGCGAGCCAGTAAGCAGCACCCCTTCGTGGCCTCTGCATTAGCTCCTGCCTCCAGGGTCCTGCCCTGCATGCGTTCCTGTCCTCGCTCCTTTTGATGATGAACTGTTATACAGCACTGTGAGTGAAATAAACCCTTTCACCCCCAAGTTGTGTTTCATCACAGCAATAGTAACCCTAACTAAGACACCATGCAAATATGGGGACCATCCCTAGTTTTGGTTTCTCTTGCTGTGATAAACACCATGACCCAAAGCAATGTGGGAGGAAGGAGTTTATTTCATCTTACTCTTCACAGTCCACCATGAAGAGAATCCAAGACTGGAAGTGGAGGTGGTCAGGAGTCTGGAGGCAGGAACTAGAGCAGAGGCCACAGAGGGTGCTGCTTCCGGCTTGCTGTTTCATTGCTTGTTCAGTTTGCTTTCTTACCACGCAGCCCAGGGCAGCACCATCCACAGTGGGCTGGCTCCTCCCATATCAAGAAAAATCCCCCGTAGCTTTTCCTAAGGGCCATCTGATGCAGGAATTTTCTCAACAGAGTTCCCTCTTCCCAGATGACTGTGGTTATTGTTAATTACCATTATCCATGTCTACAGTGGGGGGAAAAAATGAGTGGAGAAGAAAGATGTGAAAAATGTGCAGTTTGCTGAGAAAAGAAGCGGAAGGCAGTGAAAGCTGCAGATAAGGGTGCAAAGCAGCCACGATTGTTAAGGAGGCTAGCCCCACTGAAGAGAAGCCTTGTGCTCTGTGCTGGGAAAATAGCAGAGCCGGTCTGAGGACAAAACCCCACCCATGGAAGTGTCCAACTTGTGAAAATAGAGGCTCATTTGAAAGGAGAAAAATCTACACTGAGAATGCCACCATGGGGGTGGGAGGGTCTAGGCTCAAAACACCAGCATAGAAGTGTTTCCCCAGGGTCAGCCTCAAAGGGTCACCTCAAAGCCAGGCTATCTCTCATCTGACTTCAGAACTTAGCAAAATCGCCCACATTTACTGATTTTTGCAGGCATGGGAGATGCGATGGTTTATGGGGATGGGAACTTGCAGCGAGATTCTAGAAATCCCTTGAGCCAGAGCCAGATTTCCTGAAAAAGGATCCTCAATAGACCACTGCATGAACCTGGAGAGGTGAAACCCAAGTTTTTTCAGTGAAGATCCTGGGATGTTGGATGTGCCTGGGCATCTGGGATGCATGTCAGGAAAAGGGAGGAAGTGTACGTGGCTGGCCCAAGAGAGAGAGAGAGCTTGCTTATGTGTTGGGGGACAGAACTGGAGAGCCAGGCATCAGAGTCCAGGTGACTCCACCAACAAGTACAGACATGGAACTACAGGGTTTGCTGTGACCTTGCTGGATCTGGATCTGGCTTTGATTTGTCCCCATTCCTTCCTTTTACAATAAAGAATGTTTATTCTGTGCCATTCTATATACTAAAAGTATGTAAGCTATTTTTTTTCCCCGTGGGAGCTTATAGTTAAAAGAGTTGCCTTGAGTCTCACAAGAGGCTGTACTTTTGAACAGTGATTAAAACCATTAAAGGCTGTGAACTCTTAGAGATGAGCTAACTGCTTTTTTCGTTATGAGCTGAAATGGAGTCCTCTGGGGGCTTGGGATGGAACGCGAGATCTAAAGTGCTGTGTCTGGGTGTCAAGTTGACAGTGGGTGGGGTTGTGATGGCCCTTCTTCATTGTCAAGTTGACTGGATTTAGAGCCATCATGAAAACACACTTCCGGGTGTGTCCTTCTGAGGATATCTCCAGGAACATCTGACTGAAGAGGGAAGGTCCACCTTGAATGTTAGGCAATCCTTTAATGGTCTGGGGTCCTGGACTAAATAAAAAGAAGAAAATGTGCTGAGGAGCAGCACCCCACCCCCACCCCTGTTTCCTGGCTCAACAAGATCAGCTGTTTTCACATCTTGCCACCTCTAGCATGATGACCCTGCACCCTCAGACTGTAAACCAAAACAAACTCTTTCTTCCTTTAGCTGTTTCTTCTCAGACTTTTTTTGGTCACAGCAGGGAGAAAAGTAACAGATACACTGTTCCTTGAGAAGGATCAACTGGGAAGTTCTTCACTGGGGATACTATGTAGTCGGAGTCGAATGGCAGCCGGGACTGGAGTCACCTGAAATGTGTGGCTATCACAGGATGCTGACTGTTGGCCAAAGACTTGGTAGGGCTATTGTCTATAGTGGCATCGTGTGTCGTGCCAAGCCCATCAGAGGAACCATGCCTAAGAACTGGGCACAAAACCCTCAGTGAGCATTTGTGGGAGGAAGGAAAGCAGGAAGGAAGGGGATGTGGGAAGAAAGAAGGAAATCTGAAAAAATTGGAGACAAAGAAACAGGATGGGAGTGGGGAGGCAGAAGGGGCAGAAGGAGGTGTCTGCGTCCGTGGGCGCATGGTAGCCCTTAGAATATAACTCCCTTCTTGCCCGGCCCTATTTCCCATTTCCATCAGATTGCACAACAAGCTGGCTTAGAAGGAGAAATTCATCTCATCCTCCCATCAGAGCTGGAGTGCTCTTGGCAGAATCTTTTACAATTTATGCCCCACACTGAAAATGGAGCCAAGGCATAACTCCAGGGGAAGAACAACAGAGCACTTCATCTTGATGTTGCTCTTTCCCCTTGATAAATTCAAAGCGGTTTTTATAAACAAGTGTTATCATTGTACAAGGGAGGAAACGGAAAGGGACTAGTAATATTTAGGTAACGAATAACAAAATGCTTGAGTCAATATACTGACATGATTAAGTAATTACGTGGAATCGGAGGCAGGCTTCCAACTGCACCAAATTAATAAATTATAATTTGGAGGAAAATAAAACAATATTAAGATTATACCACATACATACACACGCAGCCCGTGTTGGTAGGGGATGGAAGGAGCTAGAAAGGAAAAATAGACTTACGTACAACCAGGTAGAGCAAAATTTAAACTTGGTGGAATGTTTAAAGTGAACTAACTTTTAAAACAGTTTGGAAAGGCTCAGTCATTTTTCCAGAGCCTTGGAGGGTCTCTGCCAGCTGGACTCTCCTTCCTAAGCCACGCTGGCAGGCCGCTGTCTAATGAGAGACTCTGCAGACAAGCTTCTGGCTAACGCTCAGAGAATGTGGGTCTGAAGATCTAAGTCTCCTGGTCCCCACGCAGAATGAGCTAGGTACCTGACAACGATGGTGCTGGAGCTTCGCATCTGCCTCCATCTAATGTGTCCAGGGTACGGTGGCCTTATGCTTGATTCAGCCTTTGTCCTTAGGGCCCAGATGGGCTCATTTTGGGGAAACTGGGCAATTCAAAAAGAACAACTCCCCTGTGTTAAAATCAGGCTCGGAGGTATGAGGTACAACTCTTCCTTCCTCTAACTTCATAGGTAGGTCGATCACCCCATTCACTCCTCAGAAAACAAAAGCAAAAACAAAGCAAGTGAAAACAAAGCACAAAACCAACCCATGGATTAAAGAATTTATATTCTTCTCTTTCATCCAAGCCTAGAGCATAGAGATTGTGATGTGTGTTCCAACATCAGGGACATAGACTGTTTTTTTTTTTCCTTGATTTTCTACCTAATCTGCATCTTCTGCATCTTCTAATCATCTTATGGTCCGCCATGTCTGCATGCGCCCAGCTCTCATGCCCTCTTTCCATTCAGCAGAAAGAAGACACAGGTAAAGAGAAGGGCCCACCTCCCTCCTTTTAAAAACAGTTGTGTTGGGCTATTCACACTATTCCTGCTACAGGATCCCAGTGGCCACACCTCCGTCCCATCACTTTACCTGACTGGCAGGAAGAAGCCCAGAAGCCTGGAAGTCGGGTTTTTGTAGTATCACTCACAAGGCAAAGCATGAAGGATTTTCATACTCCAGAACTGAGAAAAATGGAACAAATATTTGCTTGGGAGATGGAGATAGGAAGAGCAAGAGCTCAAGGCCCTTCTCAGCCATGCAGCAAGTTTTGGGGCCAGACTACTCTTTATAAGAACCTGTCTCAAAAACCTGAGGAAAAAATGGGGAGGGGGGGCGGGGAGTTGCCTGCAGATCAAACAGCCTCTGCTTCAGTTTTACCCCTTTGTTATCTCAAAAATTCATGTGCATCTCTCTTCTCCCACATAGGACACTTCTCCTCCTCAAGAAAAGAAATCACAGAGTCTTATCAAAAGATAAGCGCATCATCATCATCATCATCATCATCATCATCATCATCATCATCAGTCTCCCTCTTTGATTACAGACACACTATTACCCAAACTGTTTTAGTCTTTTCTTTCTTTCTCCTTCTCTCCCTCCCCCTCCCTCTCCCCCTCTTCCCCTCCCATTCCACCCCCCCTCCTCCTCCTTAGTTGTTGTTTCAAGACAGGGTTTCTCTGTGTAGCCTGGCACTCTTGCAACTCACTCTGTAGGCCAGACTGGCCTCAAACTCAGAGACCTACCTGTATCTGCCTCCCAGGTGCTGGGATTAAAGGTGTGTGCCACCACCCAGCTGTGCCTTACTCTTTTTAAGCTGCTATAACAAGATGTCTTGGACTAGGTGACTTTTTTTTGTATAAATATTAGAAATTTATTTCTCACAGTTTTGAAGACTGACAAGTCCAAGGTCAAAATGACAGGATATTTGGAGTTTGATGAGGTCTTGCTTCTTCAAAGACAATGCCACACTGAGTTTTTAGTCAACAGCTGGCATCCTGTGACAACTGTGTTCTTCAGACGACTCCAGTCCTAGTTTCCATTTGCCCCCAACTATATACATGGAGAAGCCTAAGGAAAAACTACTCAGCTGATCCTACTCAACCCATGGGATTGTGAGGTTATTATAAACTATTATCTTGCCATTATATGACAAAGAGAGTTTATGGTGTAGCAATAGATCATTGAAAAGGGGCCAGGCGGGAGTGGCGGCACACACCTTTAATCCCAGCACTCGGGAGGCAGAGGCAGGCGGATAGTTGTGAGTTCAAGGCCAGCTTGGTCTACAAAGTGAGTCCAGGAGAGCCAAGGCTACAAAGAGAAGCCCTGTTTCGAAAAAAGCAAAACAAAGGAAAGAAGAAAAGTGGCCAAACAGCCCTCCTTATGTTTTCTATAATAAGAGCGATCTTATTCACAAGGATTAGAATTTCATGGGTGTGCTCAACTTTTTGACACTGCAACATGCAACCAAAACAAAAGTTACAAAAAAAAATAAATAAATAAAAGAAAGAAACCATGTTTTAAGTAACATTAAAATTTTGTGTTAGGACATATCAATAAAGTATCTTTGGCCCCAGGACTGCAGCTTATACACACCTGAAGGGCTCCATTTCTAATATTGTTGAACTGAGGATTAAATACAACATGGATTTTGGAGAGAAAACATACAAACCATAGCACACGTCACTAACCAAAAGACTTCCCATTGCCCTCCAGCCCACTACTTCTGTGATAATGAACCAAGGGAGTCCTGCTAACCAAGGGACAGCACCTTTATGGCCATGTCCGAAGGAGGAAGTGGAAAGCCTGCTCTCCCGGGACATCTTAGCTTTCAGAGCTCACTTCCTGCTGATAGATGTTTCCAGGCACTAGGACTGCCTGAGGGGCTGGATCACCTTGGGCTTTACCAGGTTGGACATCCAGATTTGGCTTCATTCAGTCCTCCCAAAGTGCAGCACCTCTCCCACCTGTCCTCCATCACTTCCAAGCATCAGTAACAACAGCTAAAGGATTTGTTTAAAAATGGTTTTCAAACTTAAATACTCTAGTCTTCTACCCTGTAGTTGTGTGGTCTCTAATCCCTTCCCCCCAGATTTGATGCTAGTAAGTTGAGACTGTCTTTAACAATAAGGTTTGGAAGGAAAGCCACAGCTTTAATTGGATAGTTGCCACGAAGCTGTCACCCAGCGCCTCGAAGAGAGCTTTTTCATGCCACTTGGATGGGATTTAGCTTTGGAGATACTTCCTCTGGTCCTATTGTTTCAGGGTCAGCACATCTGTCTTTTTTTTTTTTTAACTTTGAAGTGCTCAGATCACTGAATTGCTAGTCAGTTTAGGTGACAGACCAGACATAGGAGCATAACCTGTGTCACTCCCCTAATATAACAACTGGTAGGTTCAGCTTTTGTTTCTTGCTGTACTGGTGCTCACAGATTCTAGGATGTCATAATGATATTTCTCCTCCATTTATTTTAGGATTTTGTAATGTAATTTCCCACCCCACTCCTGGTACCAATTTATGTTTTAGTTAAACTAAATTGCTCCCGCAATAAACATAAGGGTTTAATTATTAATTACTCTTCTACGAAATAAAAGTGTTCCCCCTTCATGTAACTGTCGAGGACCAGTACTCCAGAGATTCAGCAATTCTGACAGACAGAGTTAGTGTCTTCATAAGCAATTAACCCAATATAATGACAGCCTTATGAAGGCCTCCTGCCAGATTTATGACTGTTAGGAAATCCAGATCTGTGATCTACACAGCAGGAAAATAGATCTCACTAGGTCATCAGGAAATAGAGTTTCATGCATTGACAATGGAGTGTCTGCATTGAAAAGTACCCACTTAATACTTCTCTGTCTCCTAATCTGAACCATGAGCCCCAAGGTGCTACCGTTAGCTTTGATAAAACCTGCATTCAATTACTCACTCTATTATGTACTAGCTATGTCTTTGGGCAAATTAGTTAAACCTTTTGAACTTCTGTTCTTACATGTGGGATGCTGTTTAAGAGACCTACTCTCTGTGCAGATTTGACATAATATGCCTCAAATATACACATAATGTTTGATATTTCATGAATGTTTAATAAATGGTTCTTACCCATCCAAGGAGCACATGATTATGATGGTAGAACTGGGGTTTGAATTTTTACAGATATGTGATGGGTTCTCTTTGCTGCCCCCCTCCTTCCACACACACTTATTTTAAGGGCCTGGGGAAACTCTCCTCTTTTTATCATTTTCTCATCTATAAAATAGCAACTATAATATTCATTTGGGGGGGTCCATTCTTGTTTTTATCTTTTATTTTCTAATTAATAGGGCAATGCTTATAAAACATAAATGTTATGGAGAAATAAAATCCTACTGAGTACCCACTGCTTGGGTGGAGCTGGCACTATTACAGCTTTGTGATTTCATTTTCATCTTTTTTTGCTATAAGGCTATTATTTTTTTTAAAGCCGAGGACCATGGGATACCCTTTTGGTTCTATCCACAGGGAGTTCCTTACTCTATGTTATGAAAAAGAAACAAGAAGTCTCTGCCAGTGTGGAAAGAACTATCCAAAGGCTCCGGTTAATATGCATAGGGTTCCCAGTGAAGAGAGCCTCAATTAGTCTAGACCGTCAGCCATCTTATAGGAGAAACTGGTCCCCGTGGGAATAAGAGATGAGGAGTGAGTGAGGCTGGGGCTCCTGAGACCAGACACTTGCCCGATTCACAGCCTTGCCTTGGGCTAGTTCTGCTAAGGGAACAGCTAGTGCTGATTCTAGTCAATGGGGGTATTCTCATTTCAGAGGGATTGTGAGATTTGGCAAAGATCACAAAGGGGAAAAAATGCAGACGGAAACACTCGAGAACTGCAGGATGGGACAGAAATAAAACCCCCGATTTTGATTCACATAATCTGCCATACCCGGTTGATCTGGGACAAAGATCAGAATTTTAAATTGGACAGTTCCCAGCCAGGACGTATTTCTTTCCCATTGGGCTGTGTAGCATTAACAACCAAGGGATACCTTTTGTAACCATCAGTGATAAGCTGATAATGGAAAAGCAGACACATTTGTCATTTCTAATTTATATACCTCCCCCTTTTTATTATCAGAACCTCGACATTTTGCACCCACCTTTAAAATGTAAATTTACCTACAGCTATTCATCTCGCTTGTCCTAATGCCTGTCAAACCGAGATGAAAGAGAGCTGCACCCAGGCAAGCCTGAGATCCTCCTCTCTATCAGTAAAATCTTCCATGGAACCTTGCATTACTCAAGCAAGACAGATCTGAGCCCTTGATACAGTTAGAAGGGGTGACCTACTTAAAAAGCCAGCAGTGTGTGTGTGTGTGTGTGTGTGTGTGTTGAAACGAAAGTGAATTGTTTTGCTGAAATCTGACACTAAAAATAGGGCACTGGATCCTTCCCCTGCTTGGGGGAAAAAAAGGCATTAAAATGAGTGTGTCTGTATGTCTGGGAATATGTCTCCATAGCAACCATTGTCCCACCTCCCCTATCAGCAGCATTACCCTTCTCGACGAAAAGAGGGCATATGCATGCCTTTCCCAGCACCCCTCCCAATCCCTTACTCCATGAAATCTAATTAAAGAGTGAAATGAATTTTAGCGATGGTCCTAGAGGCTGGGAGAAGTCCAGGCTTGGGGAGGGAAGCACTTGGGAGGAGGCATAAGGAGACCTGCCCTTCCACACTGGAGGAGCGGCATGCAACTCCTTTCTCATTTTTAAAAAGAGCCACAGCTTCCAGGCTGAGGGGCTGCAAGGGAGTGATAAACCCGCCGTGCGATGATGTTATTACTTTAATGGATGCAGGACTGGTTGAGCACTTTATTTCCACCCGGGCTTCTTAGTGTGCAGCCTCTGCTCTTTACTCAGCATCTAGCTTTCCTGAGCCCCTCCTTCTGTTATTAATGAACCTGGTCCCCATTTCTTACGACACTTGGGCGAGGGAAGAGGATGCTCCCTTTGAGGAAATACATCTGTCTCTAGGGTGAGGTGAGTCCATCACAATTAGAAACGCCCCCCACCCCTCCCATGCATACACACCAACCTTAGACGCTCTTTTTATTTAGATTAGATTTAGGGGGACACACAGGCAGATGCTACCCTGGAAAGTGGATGCTGATTTAGGCAAGAGAGCTGCAAGGTAGATTATAGCATTTGCTGGGATCCTTTCTTTAGGTCTCCAGGCACTGCCTCACCTCCCTCTTCCTCTCTCCATCATCCATCTCAGCATCTGGTCAGCAGCAGCATAGCCCCCACCCCAGAACCTTCCTCTCCCTCCACTCGGAACCTCCCTGCCCTTGTCACTGTAGTCACCCGGCCCTGATTCCTACATTCGCATCTTTCGTACAAGTTGGCTGCAGGTCCAACTTTGTCTTGTGCGGTTTCCCTCAGGAGCAAAATGGCCCTCACACGAGCATTCAGTCAGGCCTGGACATGTCCCCGTGACAAGCAGAAGGCAGAGCAGGAAGCCTGTGGGGTCTCTTGGGGGTAGAGAGGAGAGTTAGTTACACATAACACGCGCTGGCCGAGAAGAGCCACAGGAAGAGTAGCAGCCAGGCCCTGTCCCCTGTCCTGGCGGGATGAGGCCAGCAAGCTGTGCGCTCATGAAAAGTCAAAAGCTGTGATCTCACGCAGGATGGAGTGGTTGGCACAGGGCAGCCAGCATGTGACTCTGAGCCTCTGAGCAGAGCCAGCTGTGGCATCTGCAGCAGCGTCCACCTCAGCTGCCAGCCCTGCAGCTGCAGCAGCAGGCGTCTCCACCGTCCTTGGATGGGATAACCAGCTTCCCTACTGGGGCCAATAGGGCCACCCTTCTTGCCAGCCAGCTGAGGCGGCAAGAGCCCCTTGTTTGCCAAATACATAGGAAGACTCCTAGGGAAAAAAAATCATGAAAGACCCAGAGGAACAGGTCCCTGTTGGCCAGGGGGGTCCAGTGACCTGTGTGTTTTTAGCCAGGCTGATGTGGCTGAGAGCTCTGCGCATACTTGGAGTAAAATTTTGAGAACTGATATTGACAAAGCGCTCACTCTGGGCCGGGAGTTTCTCTGAGCGTGTCCGCACCTATGGTTGACTTACAGAAAGGGAGACGGTTCTCGTTCTTATTTGTGTTTGACCGGCGAAGTAAGACAAAGGCCAAACTCTCAGCCCAGACAGTGTGAACCCAGAGCACACACGCAGAGAAAACAGGTAGAGGAGAGAGGCAATCAATCTCCAGTCTTTAGCTCATCTTCATTTTGCCTCTCCAAGGGCTGAGGCATCTGATAAGACAAATATAAAATAAAATATAAAAAAACATCGTATGGTCATCATGTACATAACATCATTAAACATTCATGTTAAACTGAGAAGAAGCCACTGTTACGCTATCCATTCCGAAGCGTCCATGGCCCCACCCCACTCGTCTGTGGGCTCATGTTTCATGAGGTGAAATATAATTCTCTCCTCTGCTTTCCACTGGTTTTATAACAGGGTGCTATATAAGCGCAATTTCACAAGGTTATTTTTTAATTGCTGAACTGCATTCATTCCTTCAAGTTCACATAATGAAACTGACTCAGCCAGTCTCTTATTTTGGACTCTTGGATGATTTCTAGCTTGTCACCATTTATTTAAAAAGTCACAAAAGCAAGTCCTTTGCTTCTCTCTCTCTCTCTCTTTCTCTCTCTCTCTCTCTCTCTCTCTTTTTTTTTTTTTTTTTTTTTTTTTTTTTTTTACTCTTTATGGATTCTTTAGAGACTGGGCAGGGCCATTCAACAAGTGCTTTGATAGCCTTTGGCCTACCATCGAGGTTAGCTCTAAGGTCAGAAGTGGGCGAGCTGAGAGGATTTCACTAGGTACTGTTCATTGCTGAAGGACTTGGAAGGAGCAAAGGTGGGAATGGAACTAGACTCACACAGCACCACACTCTACAGCCAATATGCTAGAAACAGCGTGCATCCCAGTTCCTGGTTGGGCAGCCACCCTGCGGAGGCAACACTGAACTTGGTACTAGATAGCCTGAGCTCGAAAGGCCAGGATTCCTTCAGTCACCAGGTCATGGGTATATGACCCAAATGTTCTTTGTAACCAGAGGGACTGACATCGTCCCCTTGCCAAGGGCTGCTTTGGCAAGTGATGATGCAGAAAAGTGAGGTGAACGCACAAGGGAGGGGGGCCATGGTGCTTTGGGATGGTCAACAGTGACTTCTCTTTCTACAGCACTTTCCTAGCCCTGGATCAGGGCCCTTCAAACTACAGGTCCTAGGCCCAGCTGGGCTCAGTCCTTATGACAAACCTCAGGACCCAGTGTATGTCTGGATCAGATGGAACTCTGACAGAGACAGTCCGCCTTCCCTCGTCCTCGAACTCAGCTCTGGGAAGTAAGTAGGTCAGCCTAGAGAGGCAAAGGGGTTCAAACTGAGTCAAAGTCAGGTGCATATAAGTGTTTCCAGTGTGCAAATCTTATTTTTAAAATTTTGTTTTTATCTTATGTGTGTGAGTAATGTACGTCAGGTATGCCTGTGTACTACCCCTCAGGCATATACAGTACCTGTAGAGTTCAGAAGAGCAAGGTGGATCCCCTGGGAGTACAGTTACAGACAACTCTTAGCCATCACGTGCGTGCTAAGAACTGGATCCTGGTCTCTCGTGAGAACAGCAAGTGCTCTTAACCGCTGAGCCATCTCTCCAGCCCAACAGCGTTCAGGTTTTAAAGACACCTCCTTGGCAGATACTGACCCTATACCTGAGTGTCAAAGTCTCTTAAACATTGTGTCTTAGGCACTTGGCTTGCCTCGGTCCTGCCCTGGCCTAGTCCTAACGTCACAGCAAGGATCTGGCTTGTGCATTGCTGCCCTCATCCAGTCCCTGCAATGATGGTTCTGGACAGCTCTTTCAACCTGGCTTACATCAGCAGGAGAGAGAGAGAGAGAGAGAGAGAGAGAGAGAGAGAGAGAGAGAGAGAGAGAGAGAGAGGGAGAGAATCTACAGTAGTAAGACAAAGGACTAAGCCGACCTTGTTCTCATGACCAGCAGGGAAATAAAAGCTCCTGGACTTTGAGTATCAGCCCAGGCCCATTGACAAAAGACTGGATGACCCAAACCTTGAGTTCAGTACGGACTGGTGCTTGTGCTCTTAATCCCACTGAGGGAATTGGCATCAACAGCTGTGCGTAGTCACACTGTTGAATGCGGATTGCACAATATTATCAGATGCCCTCCTACGCAGAGCAGCAGTATTGGCCCGCCGGATGATTCACCAGGACCCGACACAAGCTGCCAGAGAAAGGGAGCCATCCAGGCTTGGGTGAGGAGAGAACCCAGAACACATGGTGGTGGGAAAGGCAGGCCAGCTAGCTTTTCAGGCAGGAGCAAGAGCAAGAAAAGGCTTTTGACAGCAAATCATGACTTCCCTTTATGCTGAAGTGCTGCAGGTCCACAGATCTGTGGTTCAGTGTTTGGACCTACGCAAGGGGTGACTCAGTCCTCAACAGCTGAGAGAGAAGAAGCCTGTAAAAACCGAGGATGGAGTCAGAGAACTCATGTTTGCATAATAGATGCCCTGCTAATATAAGCGCAGAGAAAGCCAGGGCCAGCTCAGGCTTAGTCACCCCAGCTTAGATTCCTTGTGTGCCACAGCGAGCATGCCTACTTTATTTAGGGCAAGACCCTTCAAATCTCCCCTGTTGTTTGAGCTAATAGCCCTGTGGGTGGTGTGTCCCTGAATCTTCAGGGGATTATTAGCAGATTATTATTATTATTATTATTATTATTATTATTATTATTATTATTATTATTATTATTTCTATTAGGTTTATCTTTAACTCGTCTGCCTCAATTCCTGTGCTTGAATGTATTTCACACTGGATGTTTTA
This sequence comes from Acomys minous, assembly GCF_964271855.1. Classification (NCBI taxonomy): domain Eukaryota; kingdom Metazoa; phylum Chordata; class Mammalia; order Rodentia; family Muridae; genus Acomys; species Acomys minous. The sequence continues at coordinate 58,387,799 of NC_140496.1, read as the reverse complement.
TTCATACAGGAGAAATGAGACTTCATTTTGACTGCGGGGGCGGGGGTACTCCAAAAACATCATGCTAATGGGTTTCAGGGTTAAAAATGTTTTGGTGTCCCTCATCTAGTAAGAGATGAACCCTCTCAGCCTCTGGGTCTAACCCATTCAAACACCTCTCTGGCTGGTTCACCTGTAAGGCCACCTGGTTCTATAGCTAACTTCATCAACAACGACAAAATTTTTTCATGTTCTTTTTCTTTCAGATGTCTTTATTCTGCCCAGCAGTGGTCGTGGTGGTGGTGCACACCTTTAATCCCAGCACTCAGAAGGCAGAGCCAGGAGAATCTCTGTGAATTTGAGGCTAGCCTGGTCTACAAAGTGAGTTCCAGGACAGGCAGGACTGTTATGTAAAGAAACCTCATCTCAAAAAACCAAACAAACAAACAAAAAAAGATTCATTTATTCTTATTTTATATGTTTGAATGTTTGCCTGTGTGTATGTATGTATGTGTGCTATGTGTATGTATCTGTATTGTATTGTACGTATGTTTGCTTGTGTGTATGTATGTCTGCTCATGTGTATGTATGACTGCCTGAGCATGTGTATGTTTGCCTGTATGTAGGTGTGTGCCTATGTGTATGGATGTTTGCCTGAGCATGTGTATGTTTGCCTGTGCGTATGTATGTATGCTATGTGTATGTATCTGTATTGTATTGTACGTATGTTTGCTTGTGTGTATGTATGTCTGCTCATGTGTATGTATGACTGCCTGAGCATGTGTATGTTTGCCTGTATGTAGGTATGTGCCCATGTGTATGGATGTTTGCCTGAGCATGCGTGTGTTTGCCTGTGTGTATGTATGTGTACTCTTTATATGAATGTTTGCTCATGAGTGTGTACGTATACTATGTGTTCACCTAGTACTGCAGAGTCGGAAAAGAGTGTCAGATGCCCTGGAACAAGAGTTACGCATGGTTGTATGTCACCATGTGGGTGCTACGAGTCCACCCTGGGTCTTCTGCAAGTGTTCTTAACTGCTGAGCTATCTCTCCAGCCCCCACTTTCTTGTTCTAACTCTTGGCCAATGGAACCCCAGCAGATGAGGTCACACTGAGAGCTACACTGAGCTCCCGCCTGCTTTGCCTGCAGGAGCACCACTCCTATCATAGGATACTCCTTCATGGATGGGCTGTGCAGGGCTGACTACCACTAATGCTCAATAAAACACTGCCTACTAGTGTCTGCTCAGGTGGCCCAGGTGTGAGAAATGGCATACAGAAACATAACAGCTCCTGCCTCCTCCATTGGCAGCTACCCTGACCAAAATCACTAAACTAACACTAGCTAAGGGCTACCACTACCACTCACCAACACTGCTGCTAGGACACTGGCAATACCAAGCAAGAACGGTTCCAGCTGGTATGGGGGATCTAGAAAGCAGTTTCTGCCTCTGCAGTTTACTGTGAGTGGGTCTCCCAAGTCAAAACTGCTGGGGGAGCCAGGTGTTGATGGCTCGTGACTTTAATCCCCAGCACTCCGGAGCCAGAGGCAGGCATCTCTGAGAGTTAAGGCCAGCCTGATCTACAGGGAAATTTCCAGAAAGCCAGGGCGACACAGAGAAAGCCTGTCTCAAAACAAACAGACAAACAAGTTCCGGGGGTGTAGGTGTCCCCTATTCTGAAGAGCTCACATTGCATGATGGTTCCAGGCAGACAGCAGGTTACATCCCCCGGTGACTTCCGTCTATCCTTTCCTGCAAAGAACCTAGAAGCAAGTCACATTTTCCAAAGATGGCCGTGAATTCCAACAGTGTGACACTGACACTCTTCTTATGGAGTGTTGAGGTCAAGTCCCACCTGTCTTTCAGCTTGAGGATCTTAATGACATCTCCCATTGATAATGCTTGCCGGAAATGAGAATGTGACCTCTGAGGCTCGTTATTAAAGGACCATGGCTTCTACAAAGCCCCTCCCCCCACCCCCAACAACGGTTGTGGCATCGAGTGCCACCTGTGCCACAGGGGCTGTGTGGGTCCACCACCTATGTTAGCGGACCTTCTGTTTCCTCTCCGTAAACCGGGGATAATATTGATCTCTGTTTCCTGAGGATGTAATAGTTAATCCACGCAAGCCTACAATATAACAGCTAGCATATTAGCAAATGTTACGCTTCTTGGTATTTGGCAGGGAACCTTTAATATCTGTCCGTTGTTTAGTCACCGTTCACAGTGGATAGCCAGTGGCATAGGAGACTGTTCTTGTCCAGGTTCAGTCAGCATTTCTAGCTCAACCCTCACACACACCAGTTGCCTTGCACAAGTCACCAAAGGACAGCTCTCCCCCTAAGTCCATTCTAACCTGTGCTGCATCTCCCTCCAAACTCTACTTTGCCCGAGTATTTGCTTTGCAGTTCTCTCCTCCCAGAAGGTCCCCTTCGACCCCTCGTCCCCTTTCTATTGATGTTCACTGGTACTTCAGCCCACACTCTGCTTTGGAAGCCTATAAAGTGTCTATATTAGTTACCTTTCTCATGCTGTGACCTGAGAAGAAAGTTAAGGGAGGCGGGGCTCATTCTGGCTTAGAGGACATAGGCCACTGTGGGGGAGGGGCTGGCGGGCACGATAGCAGGGGTGTGACACAGCCGGCCACGTGGCTTCTGTATTCTGGGAGCAAAGAGCAAGTGGCAAGTGTGGCCACACTATCAGCCTCAAGACTGCTGCCCACCCTCACCCCCCCACCCCCGAGTGACTCATTTCTCCCAGCTAGACCCCATTTCTTAGAGGTTCCACAGCCTCTCCCAAACAGCCATCAGCTGGGGGACCACACACTGAAGCGTATGTGCCTCCCATGTCTTGGCTTCTCCTACGAGAGCAGTAGTTCATTGTAGAGTGGCTGTGGCTCATGTCTTCGCTTTCTCCACTTTCTGGACGCACTTGGAAGACAGGGCGTGGGGGTCACCTTCAGCACTGCTTTCCTAGTCCTCAGGAGTGTACAGTCAGTGCCAGTCACTCAAGGTGTAGCTTGACCAGATGGCTACAAAGAAGCAATTATCCCAAAACATTAAAGAATACTGAAAGAAAACGAACAATGTCCAGTGTCATCATCTGGGTGGTTCTACTTTTAATATTTTGAGAAATCCCCAAACTGATTTCCACAACAACCACATTAATTTGAACCCTCCCCAATATCGAATAAAGGTTCCTTTATTGCCCCCTCCACTCCTTCTCCAGCATTAGTAGGTGACAGCCATTCTGACTGGGATAAGGTATCATATCAAAGTACTTTTAATTTGCATTTTCCCAGTGGCTTGGGATATTATATTAAGTGTTTTAAACAGAATTAGTTATTGGCCATGTGTACATCTTTGTTTGAAAACTGTCTATTCAGTTCATTTGCCTGTTTGTTGTTTCCCTTGGTACTTCACGTCTGGTGTTCTTTGTAAATTCTGGGTATTAGCCCCTTGTCTGACGTGTAGCTGGTATGGATTTTCTCCTACCCTGGGTGCTGCCTGTTAACTCTGCTGATTGCTTCCTTTGCTAGACTCAACTTGATTTTCATGTAACTATGTCTGTTGATACTTGGGTTAGTTGCTATGTTTTTGATGTTCCATTTAACAAGCCTGTGTCTACCCTAATATCTTGAAGGGTATCTTCTGAGTTTTCTTCTAAAATTGCCAGTGTTTCAGGTTCTTAATTGTACAAGGTAAAATATAAGGATCCAATTTCCTTCTTCTGCAGGTGGGAATCCAATTTTGCTAGCAACAACTGTTGATTAGGCTATCTTTTTTCCAAAGTAGTTTTTGCCATCTTTGTCAAAAACTAAATTAACATAGTGTTGCCATTTTATATATGGGTTATGTAGTCTATGCTCTTGGTCTATCTGTCTGCTTTTCGCGCCATGACCAAGCCTGTCTTTTAGTGCTACAGCTGAGGTATTATAATACTTCTGGCAGTTTTCTTACTCCCTGCGAATGTTTTCACTATTCACATTCATTTGTGGTTCCATATGAACTATTGTATCGAGTTTTCTAAATCCAGCAAAATGACATGGGAATTTTGATAAACATTGTACTGATTCTGTAGTTTAATTTTGGTAGTATAAACATTTCCACAATATTAATAGTGCCTATTTGGGAACATGGAGTATTTTTTTCATCATCTTCTGTGATTTTTTTCCTTCAGTATCTTGACTCTTTGTGGTAGAGGTCTTTCAGCTCTTTGGTTAGATACATTACTAGTTTCTTAATTTAGGGGGAGTTCTCAGAGTAGAATGTTACTGTAAAAGAAAGCTACTGGGTTATTATTATTATATTATTGCTATTATTATTATTATTATTATTATTATTATTATTATTATTATTATTAGTAGTAGTAGTAGTAGCAGCAGCAGCAGCAGCAAGAGGAGGAGTAGTATTTTTTGTTATCCTTCCTAATTTACCATCACTTTTAGGGTGGTGGGTAACATATTTTTAAAAGATTTGCATTGAAACAGATTCACATACAGTCTTGGCATGCAGTGGAGTGAGCTCGTCTGTCTGTAGAAGCCGTTCACCTGGGGTGCTTCAGCAGAAGAGAGGTGAAGGAGACCGCTGTCCCCTGCTTCCTCCCTTGCCCATTGTAAGGGAGGACAGTGACAGGAGAAGTCGCCCTGCCTGAGTGGTGTCCAAGGTCAGGTCTTGAACCCTTACTTACCCTGGGAATAGGTGCTGACTGATGCCTAAAAGTCTGAAGCTGAAATGAACCTTGAAGACTGGCTCTGAAGACTGAAAACTGAACCATTAAAACCCAGAGGGATGGACCCCCAAAGCTGTCCCCGGCCCAGAGGGGAAAGGAACACTTCCTTCTACACCAATGATCTGACCCCCAGGTATCTGCACTGGGTGGCTTTCCAGGAACCCAGCAAGCGCTGCCAAGCCCGTATTTTCTGATTTGAGGCTAACTTTCTCTGTATGGAACAAGGAACTGTCGGCAATGGGATTTTTTTTTCTGTTGTTGTTGTTGTTGCAATGTGTTTAGCACAGCATTCTGTGACATTTCTTTCCAAGGAAAGCACATGGCACTTCATCTGTGAGAACACCCAGAAGCTCCATCCTGAGAGATCCACCAGAGCAAAGCTAACAACGCTGGCACCCCACAGAAGGCTCTGCCTGGGTTTGTGTGGCCAGAACCCACTGGAGCGCTGCATGTCCGAGCCTGTGCGTCTCAGCCTGCTGCTTGTTCTAGTGTCAAAATCCCAAGACTATGACACAGTGGCAATGCCCATGGATAGTGGGTTTCCTCCCAGCCTGGGAAAGCCCTCTTCTCGACAGGCTAGCACATGCTGGGCAGGGAACACTTAGGTCAAGTTTCGTCTGCCACTGCCCACGGAGGCAGGTGTGTCCACTTACAGCTCCACCCATCAATTCTAAACATGCCTTATTTTCTTTTCCAGCGCGTGTACCTCCACTGACGGTCTCCCCAAACGCAGTCTCTTGCAGGTGATTCAGACACAGAGTCAAGCTTCTGCAGAACATGGAGAGCTGCCTGATGTCCCCAAGGACTGGAGCTGCTGTCTTAGAGCACAGGGTCACCTTCATAGGGCTATCCTGCCAGTGACTGGCCTTCGGTGTTCCCCATTGTCCTTCAGTTCTCTTGGCTCAAATGTTAGATGCCTGGCTGCCTCTGCTCTACATGAACCTGGGAAGTGACATTTCTGCCGGCTCAGGCGATAGTGTCTGACTCTCTCCTGTAGCTAACATGTTCTCATGCATTTTATAAAGACTCATCCCAGCAGTCTCCTCAGAGGTGGGCAGTTGACGTGACTCTGGTTTTTACTTTATGTTTTACTTTTTTTTTTTTAAGGAACTTTTTGTTTTGTTTTGTTTTGTTTTTGTTTTGGGGGGGAGTTTTCTTCTAAACAAGGTTTCTCTGTGTAGCCTTGGCTGTCCTGGACTTGCTTTGTAGACCAGGCTGGCCTTGAACTCACAGAGATCCACCTGCCTCTGCCACCCGAGTCTGGGATTAAATGGGAGCGCCACCACTGCCCGGCTTATGTTTTACATTTTAAATTGTGTGTGCATGTGTCTGTAGATTTGTACATATGAGAATAGTAGTGCTCACAGAGGTCAGAAAAAGGCATCAGATTCCCAGGAGCGGCAGTTGTGAGTCTGCGTGAGTCTGGTGTGGGTCTGGAAATGGGTAAGTAGGCGCTAGACATCTGGCCCTCTGCAGGAGCAGGTACACGGTCTTTTTGTTTTGCTTTGTTTTATCTGTTTGCTTCTTTTCTTTCTTTCTTTCTTTTTTTTTTTTGAGGTGGGTAGATATTGAGACAGGGTTTCTCTGTGTAGCCTTGACTGTCCTGGACTTGATTTGTAGACCAAGCTGGCCTTGAACTCACAGCGATCCATCTATCTCTGCTTCCCCAAATGCTGGGACTACAGGCCTGCACCATCGTGTCAGGCTACAGTACAGTCTTAATCTTTGAGCCATCTCTCCAGTCCCAACACTAGCATGTTTTCCAAGTGAGAGAGAGCAAGGTCAGAGAGGTTCTCCAACTGGCCAGTGGTTCCCCAACAAAGCAAGAACACAGCCCCTGACTTGTAGTATGTAAACTTAGGCTATAATCTAAACTATAAAGAGAATTATCCCAGTGGTGCCATGGTTGGATCCCAGTCACTGTCTCTCCTAATTATTTTTAATATCCTAAGGAGACCAATGCATACATATGAACCAGAGCCATTTGTAGCCATGTGACAGCTGCCGTTCTGTCTTTTCCTCTGGTCATCAGTCACTAATGCCCATTGCTGGTACCTATGGCCAGGAAGATGCACGACCCAGTGCTGGGTCAGTCTTCCCCCATAGGGAGCAGGAGACAGGAAGATACCAGGAAGTGTCTTCAAGTCCTTCCTGCTGTTCGAGGTCATGTAGAAGTGCTACTAGAGATTGCGGGGTACCACGACAAGTCTGGGTGTCTGACTCATTCAACAGTCTCTCCTTCCAGATCTTTCCTCAGCCCTTCTTGTCAGAAGCCTGCTGGTGGCCACCTCCATCCCGATTTCAACTAGAGCTGGAAGAAGAGGTCTCGATGTGACTATTGGGGTACCAAGACAACACCATTGTGAACTGGGAACAACAGCCACTTCATTCAGGGTCCCTCCCAGTTGTGTGAATACTGGCTCTTTCCCAATAGCGCCCAGCACTGTGGACAGGTAACATAAAACACTGTCTCTGTGGACTACACAAGCTAGTGCTTATGGAAACGGCCTGATGCAACGGAACTGAAGCTGTGCCCCACACTTAGGCGCTAATGAAACAGGATTAGGGGCGGTGGTGCTACGCTCACTGCAACTGGATAATCACATTCTTGTTGTGAGCATTTAAATCCCTTTCATATTCATATCGTGAAAGCGTCCTGCTCGAGGAATTGTGAAAGAAAACTGCATCGTGAGCAACATTTAAAAAGAGGATTGTGCCGGGCGTGGGGGTGCACGCCTTTAATCTCAGCACTCGGGAGGCAGAGGCAGGCAGATCGCTGTGAGTTCGAGGCCAGCCTGGTCTACAAAGTGAGTCCAGGACAGCCAAGGCTATACAGAGAAACCCTGTCTTAAAAAACCAAAAAAGAAAAAAAGAAAAAAAAAGAGGATTGTATCTTGCCCAGTGTCATCCGTATAGCCAGCATCTGTTTGGGCCAGTGGGAATAAATCAATAGGACCATCTTTTATAAAGAGCTTTTATTAATAGAAAAATAATTTATTCTTGGAGTCACAAGATAAATGTTGAACAATTTTTTTTCAAATAAATAAAATCAGGCCGGCACACACCTGCAATCCCAGCACTCAGAAGGCAGAGGCAGGTGGATCTCTGTGAGTCCAAGGTGGGCTTTTTCCACATAGCATGTTCCAGTCGGCCAGAGCTGCATAGGCAAGACTGTCCCATCCCTTTAAAAACAAAACAAAACAGTTCTGAGCCGGGCGTGGTGGCTCATGCCTTTAATCCCAGCACTCAGGAGGCAGAGGCAAGTGGATAGCTGTGAGTTTGAGGCCAGTCTGGTCTACAAAGAGAGTCTAGGACAGCTAAGGCTACACAGAGAAACCCTGTCTCGAAAAACCAACCAACCAAACAAAGAAACACCGCCCCCCAAAACAAAAACCAAACAGTTCTGTTTGTTTGATCCAGCCCTGGATAGAGGGGTGAATCAGAGCATCTGCCTCCAGATGCATCTAGCCTAGGATGCTCCAGTGTGCCAAGTATGCCAGGAAGGAATGAAGGCTTAAATAGTGCCTGGTAACGGGGTACCTTCAGAATCACAGGGACCAGTGAAGCTCCTGCAGAAAGAAGTCTGGAACCCAGGAATCTCCTGTGGGAGGGATTTGCCGTGACCATGTAACTGTGGTACTAAGATCCAATTGACAGGAGCAGCCACAGCTCCACCGCCCCACCCAGGCAGGCTGAAGTCCTCGCCTTACATGAATAAGCCCAGCTCAGCCACCTTTCTGGTAGAAAACTGAGAGCCATGAGCCAGAGTGAAGGGATGGTGTTTCCAGAAGTTGCTGCTTCAGGCCTCCTCTTGGGGTGGTCGGATTCCATCAGGCATGAGACAGCAAAGACTGGCACCCAAATGCCCACCCCTCAGCACGAGCAGTAGGAGTGCATGCTTCATTTCCAGGATTGAGGGGAAAAGGTCTGGAGGATCAGTTTCCATTTGTGACCATACGGATTCTCTTGACAAGGAAGGAAATGGTGGTAGCTGGATGCAATGGTGTGAATGAGCAATGTCTCTCACAGAGGCCTACATTTGAATACTTGGTTCCCAGCTGCTGGCACTGTCTTGGGAGGGTGTGAGGCCTCTGGGATGTGGAGCCCAGGTGGAGGAACTGTGTTGATGGTAGCAGGCCTTGAGGTTTACAGCCTGGCTCTGCTCTGCATCTGCCCAGATGTGAGTGAACAGCCCCGCGTTCCTACAGCCAGGAGCCTCTGCCTCTACCATGTCTTCCCCACCATCACTTTCACGCCATGAGTCGCCGTCAACATTTCCTCCACTACCGAGTGTGGTGGGGCAGTCCTACAATCCCAGCCCTGGGGAGGTGGAGGCAGGAGGATCAGAAGTTCAGCGTCATCCTTGACTAAAGCTTGGGCTGCAGAAGACCCTGTCTCAAAAACAAAAATAAACAATAAACAGGCCGTGAGGAAGATCCAGGGTCCCACAGTCCCCTTCAAGGACACGATCCCAGTGACCTACTAACCACTCGTGAAGCCCATCCCCTTGAAGGTTCTACGACCTCCCAAAACTGCAACCCCAGAGGCAAGACTTTGGTCCACATATGGGTCTTTGGGGGCCTTCAAGCTCCCCACTACAGCAGTAGCATAAGTGTCCTTTATGCACTTTTGCATTCTCTGCCTAGCTCAGTGTTGGCGTTTAAGGTCTCCACAGGACCTTGCTGACAAGATGATCAACCAACTATGACCTTTTTCCTGCCCCTTCCCTCCTCTTCCCCCTCCTCCCCCTCTTCATCCTCCTCCCCCTCCTCCTTCCCCCTCTCCTCCTCCTCCACTTATTCTTTTTCTGCAGTAGAACCAACGTGGCATAGATTTATTATTTAAAGCACTTCAGCGTGGTAAGTACAATGTATAGCCAGCACTGTATTTGTCTCCAGAGTTTTGGGTTTTTTTTGTTTTTTGTTTTCATTGTCCCAAACTAGCGTTATTCCTGTCAAACAATAACGGCCTGCTCCCTACTGCCCTGCCCCTGGTGATCAGCTTTCTATCCCGGTCTAGGTACATCCAACCAGCTGGATTATGCAGTACCTGCCCTTCCATCGCTGACACAGTTCAGTTCCCTTGTCACCGAGGTCCATGTTGCAGAGTTCCAGAGGTCTGTGCTGGGCACCTCAGTACGTGAGAGGCTCAGACAGGAGCCCTCAGACTTCACTTGGATTACCTAGTGAGCTCCAGGTCAGTGCAGTCTACATAGCCAGAGCATGTCTTGGGATAGTTGCTCATCCTCTCTCTCTCTTTTGTTTTTTTGTTTTTGTTGTTGTTGTTCTTGTTTGTTTGTTTGTTTTTCAAGACAGTGTCTCTCTGTGTAGCCTTGACTGTCCTTGACTCGCTTTGTAGACCAAGCTGGCCTCGAACTCACAGCGATCCACCTGCCTCTGCCTCCCAAGTGCTGGGATTAAAGGCGTGTGCCACCACCACCCGGCCTTGCTCTTCCTCTCTTAAGCAGGATGCTATTTCATTGTGTGCACATGGTGTGCCTTGTTGTTCAGGTGTGTTAGAGTCACTTGCCCCTTTGACCTGTTGTGAGGATTCTGCAGAGTCCCTGCTTTCACATCTTTTCACTATGGTCCTGGGAGGTTATGGACTCATGTGTTAATTTTATATTTAATGTTTTAGTAACTTCTTTGTTAGTTCAGTTTTGTTTCGGTGGTGTTTTGAACCAGGGCCTCCCTAACACAGTTCGCTGTGGCCAATCCTCCTGTCTCTGCCTCCCAAGTGTTAGGATTATAAGCGTGTCCTACTGCACTTGCCTCTCAACTTCGCTGATTTAGACCAGGTTTCACTATGCAACCCACACTGGCCTGGAACTCTCGCGTCTACTGACTCCACTTTTAGAATGCTGGAGTGACAGGTGGGAGCCAACAGTCGCAGCTCTCAATGTTAACAGTTTAAAATATCAGTCTCTGCATAGTCGGAGCCTTGGGAATTTCAGTAGATTCTCCTTTCTGGGAGTACAGGGAGAGCCCCTTCAAAGGTGCTGTTTTGTCAGATGGTCCCCTCAGTCGTACCTTCCCCCCTGAGGTGCAGTGGAGACACTGGGGGTTAGGGGGGTGAGGCTGTGGGTCACAACGTTTTCTCCATACCAGCAGGTGTGGCTGGCCTGGCTTCTCAGCAGTCTTTCTGTTGGTGCTGTGCAGCCAGCTGCTGAGAGCTTCCCCACTACGGGTAAGTACAGGATACATTTCTCTCACAGAACACCTGAAGAGCAGAGGCAGCCTGGATCCCGGTGACAAAGGCTCCCAGGATGGTTTCTATAAGTGGCGGCACCGGAGGTACCACGTTCCAGGGACAGACCGTAGTACTTGCAGGCAAGCAAGACCAAGACCCGGGCACGTAGCTGCCCAAAAGCTTGGGGAGGGCGTGGCTGAAGCTCCTGCTGTCCCGGAAGGGTTGATCCACAGCTGGAGGCCGTTAAAATATGGCAAAGGCTCTCTTCTTTGTTCTCAGGATAAATTTAAAGTGCTATCAGCCTGTAGGGCAGGGAGTGAGATTCCAGGAACAAATGGGAGAGACCGGGGATATCCTGACAAAATCCATAATTTGAAACACAGGATGTCAGTCTTTTTAAAGGTATTTATCGAAATAGCAGACTTTTTTTTTTAAATCCACAATACAAACTTCTGCTCCCAGAAAATAACTGTTCTCATTTTGTATTCTCAGCCATAGGTTGTTTTGTTTTGTTTCTTTTTTGTTTGGTTGGTTTTGTTTCTGTTTTATTTTGTTTCTGGACAGGGTTTCCTCTATGCTGCTGCTACCTCAAACTCGGCTGTATCATACAGCTGCGGGTGAACTGAACTCACGGCTCCCACCTCCCCAGTGCCCAGCCCTCTGCAAGCTTCATTTCCTGTCTCCCCTATGTCAGATGGTGGATTGACTTAAGTTACCGCCATCTTTGGCATTCTGGGATTGAAGGGAGAAGCAAAGCTGTTGGTTGGTGATGCGCTTCTGGATGTGCCAACCTCTGCGGGAACGGTACCAGGTCGGAAGGAAGTGTGTTGCTTGAGCTCCATGCCGGCTCCGGTCTCCAGTTTGCGGAGGGTGATTATCACAGAAGCCATGGAGGGTTGAGAAGAAGGGTCCGTGGGTAACTACGTGCCTGCTTCAAAGCCATGAGGAGCTTAGCTCAGACCCCTGACACCGGCAGGAAGAAGTTGGGCAAGGCGAGGGCTCTGTAACCCTAGCACTGTGGGGTGGAGACAGGCAGATCCCTGAAGTGAGCTGGCCAAACCTGGGTTCCATCCAGGGCCTCACATGTAGAAAAAAAGTGAACCAGCCCCACAGGCCATCCTCTGACCTGCCATGGCATGCGTGCATACACACACACTAAATGTAATTTAAAAGTTGTATAAAGGTAAAGAGTAATAGATAGAGGAAACCCCAATGCCAATCTCTGATCTACACACACACACACACACACACACACACACACACACACACACACACACACACACAGACACAGGCACACAGAGACACACACAGACACAGAGATACACACACAGACACACACATATAGACACAGACACATACACACAGACACACACACGCACACACACAGATACACACACAGGCGCGCGCGCGCACACACACACACACACACACACACACACACACACACTGAAGTTCTCCAGCAGCTCAGTGCCAACCATTTTGCACTGTCTCAGCAGAACCCTCTCTTTTTCTGGTCCTGGGTTTTTTGTTGTTGTTTCTTGTTTTTTTTTTTTTAATGGATACTTAGAACAGAAAATAAAGAAAACAAAAATGTGGGCTCTCCTGACACCAGAAGGAACCAACAGCAGAAGTGAGCGGTAGGTGGGTGTATCCAGCAAAGCCTGCACCAGTCAGAAGCAGGGACCAAAAAATCTGCAAGGGTGAGGTAGAGAGGCCTCTGAATGGCCATAAATCCCAGGCAGCAACTCATCACACTGGTCTTCAACATTCCTCGACACGCAGGAGCCACTCACCCCAGCAACAGGGACCTTCCCAGCATCTCTGGCCTCTGGCTTGGCTCTGGGGTCCAGCACTGAGTTTGGCCTGTCTGAGGACAACTGAGCCCTCGTTGCTCTCAAGGAACCTCTGCTGCAGAGCCAGCATCCTTTCTCTGTCCTTCTCACCAGTTGGTGTGGACTTGGTGGTATTGGGCAACGGGACTTGTGACCACTTGTGCCACCTCTTCCTGCCGTCCCTGAATGAACTCTGTCTCTGGATTTCACCGGCATCGCTTAGAGCTGGATTATTAGGTTGTTAGAGTCATTTGCTGTGCGTTCTTTCTCTCTCCCTAATGTGTGAATGATAAACTGTGGGTTTGAAAAAGACAACTGTCCGCCTCTGTGACGCGTAAGTCATGTTCCCCAAACCCCCACCCCGCCCCATAGTAGCTCTCTGGAAGCTTCACTTGTGCTGGCGGAGCGGCTGAACCCTTGCAAGAAGAATTATAGTGTTTGTACACTGCTATAACATAGTCCATTTTTCACACGTCTCTCAAAGTCTTAAAACTGTGACTTTGGCGGCTTTCCGAGAAGAAACCAGGAAAGATTTAGGGGGCCATGGGCTCTTTCTAGCACCTCCAAGCTAGCATCCTTTAGGTCGACATCCTGCAGAAGAGAGCCAGCACACAGGGCCTGGGGCATTCCCCAGTGACCTTTGCTCCTGTGTCTCTGACCCTGACCTTTCTTCAGTTTGGCAGTATCTATCCTGCCTGGTATGTCACTTCATCCTCCATGCATCTGCATCACTTGGTTTTATTGGGGGCGAGGGTGGGGCTGTCAACCCAGAATAACACAGTACTAGCCTCAAATAAGAGATGGTTTATTCTTAAGGCAAACGTGTGAGGCCATGGCCCAAGGATCATATGCTGGATCAATATGTCCCTACGTAGACAAATTTTCATGATGTTTTTATACCTACTGAACAAAACAAAGCCATTCTTTTCCATCGTATTTTTCCAAGTACGCTTGTGGCACATGGAGTGGGTGGGCTGCAGCAGAGCAGAGGGGAGCTTTCTTCCATGGGGTTCCGGTGCTGTTTGATGATGCTCTTAGGGCCTGGGTTGGTAGAAGGTAAAGATCTGCTAGCAATTCGGTCTAAAGGTCTTACGCACTAGACAAAGGATGGTAAGCCAGACCCAGAGGTGGGCAATGAATGCCTACCAAGGAAGCTAAAGTAATTTGGCTCTGGATTTGTAACATTCCGATTCCCCACAGCTGTGGCATTCTGGTTACTCACCCCTGTAGAGCCTTCAACCTGGATTTAGCTTCTTTTCTTTCTTTTTAAAGTTTACAGGACTTAATGCTACTCCTGGTCGCTTGGTTCTATTTTCTGTTTCAGACACTCTTTTGGATTAGGCTAGAAAGTTCAAAAATCTCTTTTTACAGAAATGGTCAGGCAGGGTTAAGTTGGCAGGTGTGACCCAGGCTAGAACTTTCTCTATGGGGTTGACCTGGGACAACACTCATTTGTAACGTGCCTTTTTCTTTGTCAATTTTTCTTTGATGTGGAAAGAACTATGCTTCTGAGATTCAGAAAAAGTAACAGCGCATCTGATCTTGGAGCCTGACCATGACGTGGGTTAAACTTTGTAAGCTTGAAAATGTGCCGTCTCTCCAGCCTTGACTCCGTTCTCTGTACACTGAGGTTAGCACCACGACTTACATACTAGGCTTGCTATGCATTGGGTAGGAAGAGGTGTGTGGCACTCAGTGTCCCATCTATGCAGTGTCCCATGATAATGTTCAGAATTACTTGCTAGCGATTATTCAGTACTGGCTCTTGCTACCGTGTTAACACATTAATTGATCCTAACTGGAATAGGTTTGAATGCGAATAAAACCCAGCTCAATTGGCTGAAAACTTAAGAATTTTCTTTTCTTACACAGCCATGATTTTCCACGATGGGACGGCTCCTGAATGGGTGAGCTCAGCATAGACTTGATGCCTGTCTTTGTTAGGGTTCTATTGCCATGAATAGATGCCATAATCACAGCAGCTCCTATAAAGGAAAACACTTAATTGTAGCTGGATCACAGTTTGGAGGTTTAGTCTGTTATTGTCATGGCGAGAAGCATGAGGTCATGGAAGCAGACATGGTGCTGGAGGAGGAGCCCAGAGTTCTGCAAGAGAGAGAGAGTGACACGGGGCCTGGCTTGAGCACCTGAAACCTTAAAAAGCCTGCCCCCGGTGACACACTTCTTCCAACGAGACCACACCTCCTAATGATGCCACTCCCCATGAACCTATAGGGGACATTTTCATTCAAAGCACCCCAATGTCTTTAAGAATACGGGTAATACCAGGCATGGCCACATGTGCTTTTATCCATCCTGAGACTTAGAGGCTTGGGCAAGAGGAGTGTGGTGAGCTCAAGGTTAACCTTGGCTACATAGCAATATCCTCACAAAATCAGACACACAACACCCCCTGCCCCAGTTTCCACCCTTGCTTCCTGCCATTTTGCGCTGGCTTTGTGTGTTGACCAGCTCCTGCCACTCATGTCTGTTCCTTGGCTCACAACCAGGCCCCAGTGCTGTTCAAGGAGAAGAAGACCGTGAGTGTAAGCATCTCTTTAAGGAAAGGATGCTTTTCCATCTTTGAGCATGAAGAGCTGCCAGGGTCACATGTACCCTCTTGACAAAGCAACCGGAAAGCCAGACAAAGAAGGCGAAAGCCCCGAGCTCACAGAGTAACCCCGACAGAAAGGCAACATCCCAGTGGGCCTCCTGTTGCCTGCCTTTCTTCGTGAAAGCATTTTCTGGACTACAGAGAGGTTCAAACTACCCAGGGGGAGAACTGTAGCTCT
Organism: Acomys minous; assembly: GCF_964271855.1. Classification (NCBI taxonomy): domain Eukaryota; kingdom Metazoa; phylum Chordata; class Mammalia; order Rodentia; family Muridae; genus Acomys; species Acomys minous. The sequence goes on along the minus strand of NC_140496.1, from coordinate 58,372,271 downwards.
GAGTTTGGGGTGAGAAGCCAAGGTTTGGAGAGGTTTTATACACAGTCTTCTGGTTTCTGGGCTGGAGGGGGAGGCTAAGTCCCTTCTTGCTCAGTTCATAATAGTTTTTTTTTTTTTTTTTACCTGTCTCACTGTGAGGAAGGGAGAGGGAGAAAATTTTTTTTCTTTCTCTCTCTCTTTTTTTAAAATTAATTTATTCTTGTTACATCTCAATGGTTATCCCATCCCTTGTATCCTCCCATTCTTCCCTCCCTCCCATTTTCCCCTTACTACCCTCCCCTATGACTGTGCCTGAGGGGGACTTCCTCCCCCTCTATATGCTCATAGGGTATCAAGTCTCTTCTTGGTAGCCTGCTATCCTTTCCCTGAGTGCCACCAGGTCTCCTCCTCCAGGGGACATGGTCAAATATGAGGCACCAGAGTACGTGTGAAATATTTCACAGAAAGAGAAATCCAAGGACTATGCATAAAGGGAAGGCTGGGATGTTTGGCTCAATACAGAGTTGCACCAACTCTAGCTGAAGATGCCTAGGACAGGGCATCAAAATGTGTCCTGGAGATCAGCGCCCTGAACCGTCTCCGTGTTCACACAGGAAGGAAAATTATTTGTATTCTATTCAGGTAAAAAGGAAAGCCAAAGCTTCTCTAAGGGCCCAGAAGGGTCACACCTTCAAAGAAAGCTCCAGTTAACCCTGCAGTGAGGGTTATCAACCCCAACAACGCTCAACACTCAATCTTAAAGAGAATCTAGGAGCTGACCTGCAGGCAATTCATCTGTCCACCCAAGAGCGCTTACTCTCTAAACAGACAGAAAAGTTCCGGTAAGTCGCTAAGTGCTCAGCAACCAACAGCTGCCACACACGCAAAGAAGCAGGAAGAAACAGACTTGGTTTTGAAAAACCCTTCCCAGGAAGATTTAAACACCTGCCTACCCCTCTGTCATAAATCACCAATGACAGACCAACGTGACACTCCACCAAAGTTCACTCTGGGGAGTCAAGGAGTTTATTGGGTTTACTTAGAGAGCATGGGTGAGGGGTCGCCTATAGGAGGAGAAGCATGGATGACTCCCTAAACAATATACCGTCACCCTGTAGATACACAGGCACAAGCTCACACACGGAATCTTCCCCAGTCTGTATATTCCTGCCTCTCTTGAGACTCTGAAGCCACCTGAGCTTAGTGCAGAATTGCATACAAGTGGCTGGGATGAAAGGCTGGAGTCTCGGGAAGGGTTCAGTCGAGTCCCCCATGTCAAACAATATATCCTCTTAGGGATGTCAGCTGTCACCACAACAGATCATGATGGACTCTCTCTCTCTCTTTCAGTTTTTCAAGACAGGGTTTCTCTGTGTAATCTTGGCTGACCTGGACTCCAGCTCACTCTGTAGACCAGGCTGGCCTTGAACTCACAGCCACCCACTTGCCCCTGCCTCCCCAGTTCTGGGATTAAAGGCATGCGCCACCACGCCTGGCTTCATGCCAGGCTTTTGAAAGACGCCCCATTGATGAGTGTTCTCTGAGGATCCCGCTCTACAGCGATTTAAAGTGACCCGTAGAAGGCTTCTCCACAGAGCAAGGATACAATGTATACAGGACCGAGACAAGAAAGGTGACAAACTTCTAGTCACAGCTAGGAAATGATGAACCAGATGTCTTCAAAAAGCTGAAAGGAAAAGAAACCGTATACATATATGTATACACATATGAATATGTAAAATCTTACGAACTATAGTCCTACATTCAGGGGAAACAGATTAAAGATGGAGACAAAGACACCCCATCAGGCACGCAGAAGCTGAAGAAGATTCTTCAAGCAGCAGGAGAGCAAGCAGATGGAATTTGGGGATTTCACAAAGAAACAAAGAGCTCTGGAAACAGGAAACATTTTAATGACTACAAAAGATTTTTTTTGTGTGTGTGGTGTTAAAGTTTCAGACTTTTTGACTGTTCTAAACAATAACATTAGTATAGTCTGAGATCTAGGTAGAAGAAAATGAAAACGAGGACAGCACAAGAGGGGAAGGAGACAAGATGGAGGTGTGCAGCCTCCCAGCTTCCTGTGGCCTGAGGAGGAGGCAAAAGCCCGTGAGAACTCATTGAATAATGAAACAGAATGAAGCTGCATCCAAGGAGAGGGCTGAAAAATAACAGATGGGGGCAGATAAAAAAAAAAGTCCTAGAGCCATAGATGTAAACTTAAAAAATTTTTAAATGTTTTTATTTATTTATTTATTTTTAGTATTTTTTATTTTTACATATACATTTATATTATTACATACATGTACAATAAACTACTTATAGCAAGAAGAACCATGACACAAGCAGGAATTATATAAATGTTACATTCTTAGTGTTTTGGCTACATATATTTGGAATCCTTGAAGAAAACATCTTTTCTACCTTGGTGTGTCTAAAATTCTAAATGTAAATCAGTATCTATCCTATTTTGTCATTATTAACTTAAAACATCTATCTAGACCTAAAAACACCTTAACCCCGAAACAGCTAAGCTTAATTGTAGAACTAAACTATCTGGTCTTCAACCCCACCAGAGACTTGAGAAGGAATAAAATTGATTACCTGAGTATACAGGGCATGCAGGTTAGCAGCTTCCCAAATGAGAAGATGACAGAGACAGTTTGCTACCTGAATAGTCACCCAAAACCCTCTATAACGGTAAAGCATCACCTTTAGCCTTCTGGCCCAATATATCTGACAGACATATGTGTGAGGCAGGAATTATTGAGGACTTGCTCACCCTGTCTTGGTAGAGTTTGGCCGTTGACTGCCTGCATCCAAGCTTGCCCATTTTTAGGCAGAATTCTGTGGGTGGTAGAAAGGAGGACATTTCCCCCAGTGGCTGGCTTGCCACATTTGAAGCCATCTCCATACAGAGGTTCTTTGATGCTCATCATCCTCTTTGAGGTAGGCTGGGTGGTGTCAGGAGTTAATCTGTCTCATTGCCCAGAGAATCTTTAAAATAATAAAAAACATTTTAAAATGCCATATTCTGTATGTCTCTGCGGTTTTAGAACCTAACTATTTTACCTTATCTTTCTATAGAATCATAGCTATCTGTTGCGTCTATGATGTATATTTTTGTGACAAAAACAGACCAGCAATTGACATGATCATGGCCTTAACCAACTAACAACCAACTTGTATCTCTTATTCATCCTAAACATCCTGCAATAGCACCTTGGAAGCATTGGGAGTAAAACCTGTATTATAATTGAGTTATATGGGTACAATGCGTCACATTAGAGTAGAAATATATATATATATATATGATGTGTAAACTTAATTACCAAGTACCAGTGTTTCAAATACTCATTACAAAAGAAAGCAAAACCCAACTGCAGAGTGTCTAATATACTTGCGTTTTTATCCATCTATCCCATACACGTGTGTATGTATGCGCGCATGTGCGCGAGCATGTGTGTTTGGTGTGTGTGAGTGCACTGCGTGCTTTGTACATGTAGGTGTGAATGCTATGCATACGGAAGTCGGAGGACAACTTGAAGGAGTCAGCCCTCTCCATCCTTCATGTGGGTCCTGGGAATTGAACTCAGGTTGCCAGGCTTGGCAGCAAGCTCCTTTAGCTGCTGGGCCATCTCCTCAGCCCTCAACTTTCACTTTAAACGTAAAGCCACAGATAAGCAAAGGTAAAGAAAAAAGATATCCATTCAAGTGTGGGTCTAGAAAACACCTTCAAAGTGTAGCTAATATTTCTTTTCCCAGCACTAAGGATGGAACGCTTGCTAGGCACACACTCTATCACTGGGCTACACTCCAACCCCCTGACAAATGGTGTATATTCAAAATATATAATGAACTCATAGCTTATTAATAATAAACCAATTAAAAGTGGGAAATATTTTAACAGACATTTCCCCAAGGAAAATATCTAGATGGGAAAAAGCACAGAAAAAGTTGCTACATATAATTAGTCACACGGGGAATGCAAATCAAAGCCACAATGAGATGCCACCCTGTGCCAAAGAGTCCTTAAAACTATCTGACAATACCAAGTGTTGACAAGGGGCAGAAGAGCTAAAATGCTCATATATTTCCATTGACAATGCTAACTAATATATTCCAAACTGTTACTTTGCCTTATTAATTTAAATGTCATCTTATTATATAGTCCACTCCCAAGGCTTTTTCCCTAAGAGAGGGAATGGGTATTCACACACAAACTTGCTTACGAGCATTTATAATATCCTGGTTCATAATAGGCTAAAATGCGAAGGAATCTAAACCCGCATCGACCAGTGAATGGATGAGCCAAGCCTGTTTATGGCTGCGGGCTGGAACAATTCCCAGCACTAATAAGGAACAGCCTGCTGTACGCAGAACAGCATGCGTGAACCTCCAGGCGGGCAAGGGGCGGATGGCCAGGTTCTAGACCAGTGTGAGCCATGTAGTAAGTTCCAGGTAGCCCAAGAGGCCATATGAGACCCCTGACTTGAATAAAAATAAGTATATTGACATAAGTCAACTTATATGAAGTGCTAGAAAAAGCAAGAAGCCAGAGTGATAGCAAGCAGGCAGCGCTGTCAGGGCCAGAGCGTGGAGAGAGGATGTTGACTGGAAGCAGGCACAGGGAACCTGCGGGAGAGACGGGGCCGCTTCCCTATTGTGATAGTTGTGGGAAGACTGCATTTGTCAAAAACTCATCAAGATGTCCATTCAAACTGATAGCTTTGATGTTGTGTCATGCTTAACAACGAGAAAGAGAGCGAAGAACAACCTCCCCTCATTGAAAAACAAAACAAAACAAAACCCCAGTAGCCGAAGAGGCTACCCAACGGGAAGCAAAGACCTTTCTAAGAATCCGCTCTAGGCGACATCTCAAATCTCAGCACCCAGCATTCTCTCCAGTGTCCATGCGTAAGCCGATCGCCAGCCAAGGATGAGGATTAGCGTCCACGTTTAGTGTGCTCGGGTATATAAAAGTCAGGAATCACAACCCAGGCTGGGAAGGGAGCCAACTTCCCTTACATTGCGACAAATGAACCTGTTAAGAAAACCTAGGGAGGTGTGTGACTTAGGGTGACTGTAGCTGCTGTAACAAGTGGTCCCGTGCTTTAGTTGCTTACCACCACCAAAACTTCTCAGCCCCCAGTGTGACGGGACAGCCCCAGCGTTCTTGACCAGGACCAGCTTTCTTCTATTCGGATCCTCACGGGGCTCTGAGGAGTTGTCATCTTGGGCCTCTGGTTCCACCTAGTAGACAAGGGGACAGGATGTGAGGAAACCTAAGAACCGCTTATTAGTTTGACCATCTTGAAGTTAATGTGTACAGCTTCTGCTCAACTCTGTGCCAAGACGACCCACACTCCAGTCACTACTAGGGGGTGGGAACTACGGTCCCTGGCAGGGAAGCTGGTTCCAGGGTCAGGGGGGGGGGGTGGAGGGGGCTGTACATACCTAATGTCCCAAGTACTCGCAAAGCAAGAACTCCTATCATACACTTTATTCTTTCACTCATCCCCCAAGCCTTTGCTTTATATATCAGCATGTGTTTCCCAAGGCCCAGAGGAGCTAGGTAAGGTATCCACGGTTGGATAGCTTATCCAACTAGCTGAGCTGGGGGATGACTCCCCCCCCCCCCAAGGCCGTGAGATTCAACATTTTGTTCTCTTAACCTCTCTTTTGTTGCTTTGGGGGGGGGGCAGGGATGGGACAGAGTTTTAACACTTCTCTTCATCATTTGATATGAGAAGGGAACCTTTTGGGGATTGGCCACACAGATGCAGGCAGGCGTCTGCCGCGCACTCCCTACGTGCTTTTGCATCATGGTATCAGGGACTGTGAAAATGCTGCACCAGCCACTTGTCAAATAAAACAAACTTAGTATGAGCGTGTCTGTTCAAATAAGTTCTACCCATCTCATTTGGCAGGAGTAACTAATTCCCAGGACTCTCACGGCAGCACCCACCATCACTGTATATTTCCACGGCTTTTGTGCTCACATACAGGGAGAAGTGATAAACCTTTTATTTTGGTGTGTGTGTGTGTGTGTGTGTGTAAGAGTGTGCATATGGAGGCTAGAAATTGATATCAAGTGTCTTCCTTAGTTCTTCTCTTTAAAATAATACATACTATTTTATTTTTAAATATATATATGTGTGTGTGTATATATATACATATATACACATCTATGTGAGTATGTGCATGCATGATTGCATGTACATGTACCCTCAGAATCTAGAAGAGGGTACCAGAGTCCCCAGTTGTGAGCTGCCCAGTGTGGGTTCTGGGAACCAAACTGGGGTCCCCCACAGTGAAACACAGCATGTACTCTAAATCACTAAGTCATCTCTCCAGCCTCACCTTAGGTTTTGAAACAGGGCCTCTCACTGAACCTGGCACTCACCGGTTTGGCTAGGCTGGCTAGTCATCCAGCTCCAGCCCCGCAGTGGGATTTTAGATACGTGCTGCACAAAGCTTTTTTCCCTAACCCTTTAAATTTTTGGTTTTCTCTGGAGCCATTGAAAGTCCCTGGCATTATGTATCTTACAAATGTGTTGAAAACAGAAGGAAGGATATGCTGAGAGAGGAAGGGACCAGGAATATGAGAAGGTGGGAGACTCTAGAGGGCTCTTATAATATATTGAGATAGTAGAACATTCTAGAACTTATGTTTTACTTCAAACAAAACCATCACCCTCTCCATACTGCCATTGTCGGCTAAACAAGTTGGAGACTGTTCAGAGTGTTTGCACTCATCCTCAGTCCATGCTGCCTTACCTTAGCTGCTCACTGTTCTGTTGCAGTGAAGAGACGCCATGATCAGGGCAACTCTTAGAAAAGAAAGCAGTTAACTGAGGCTTCTTGCAGTGTCAGAAGTTTTGTTTACTACCATCATAGCTGGAAGCATGGCAGCACACAGACAGACATAGTAATGGAGATCTGCAGGGGAGAGAGAGAGAGAGAGAGAGAGAGAGAGAGAGAGAGAGAGAGAGAGAGAGAGAGAGAGAGATCCACTGGGCCTGGCTGGCTTGGGCTTTCGAAACCTCAAAGCCTGCCTTCAGTGACACACTTTCTCCAACAAGACCACACCTCCTAATCCCTCTCTAGTAGTGCCACTCCCTGATGGCTGGCTAAACTTTCAAATCCGTGAGCCTATGGGGTCTGTTCTCATTCAAACGACCACACTTACAGAAGGTCAATATTTTCCTTTAGGAGGGACAGCCTCACTCACATCACTCGTGTCCTTAATCAGAGCTCAGGAACGTTCCAAGTTCATTTATTTCAAGCAGTTTCCTGTTGGAAACGTGTAGCACGGAGGGGGTCAAACTCTCCATATGAAGTGCTAACAATTCACACTGCAGCTTCAGTTGACTCCCTGGTCTGCCTTTGGCTTGCTTTGTGGACTCGTTTTAATTTTCTACAATTACTGAAATGTGCTATGGAATCCCAAAGAAGTTGCTTAGGTCCTTGGAACCTCCTTTGCCTCATCCGTAAAATGTGGAGCTTGGGTAAGATTAGTGGTTTCAGGATGTTATTATTTTCCCTAAATGAACTTCCCTGTAGCACTCTGCTCTATAAAAACAATAAAAACAGAGCTCATAGCTGGACCTGAAGCATTTGCTGACCTACGTACGGTGTGTTGGGCAGAGAAGACCTACTGTGTGTTAGTCATGGTGCCGGAAGTCCAGGATACAGCCTCTTCTGCCATCTGAATGGAGAAGGGGGACAGACAATTTCTGGGTGCTAGACTCAGGGGATGCTGACCGGAGGAAGGAGAGTTAGTGAGCCAGCCCCAGCTGAAGGGCAAGTTTTTGGTTTTTCAGAAAAATTCAGTTGTGTCACGTGATAGTTTTTTGGAAGCTGTCTTGTGAGAGGGCACATGATGTTTTGCTGAAGCTAGTCATGTGAGAGGACATTTGATATTTAGGAAGAATATAAAAGGAACTCTGTAGACAGATGACACTTTTGTGTTGCTCTGCCATGTAACGCGCTTCGCTGGTCTTCACTGGTCTCTGCTGGTCTTTGCTTTGCAGAGAGAAATGTTTCAGAGAATATTTATTTTGGTAGTCAGGCTGATTCTGGCCGCTTCCGCTGACTTGTGCAGACTCAGGTGCAGACTCGGGCAGAGCCTTGTTGCCTTTGCTGGATTGTGCCGCCGCTACAATGTTGCTGTTTGGTGTTTGCTATTGGACAGGACTGCTGGTGTCCTGACAACGCAAAGTGCATCTGCCCAAGGAACGACTTCTGAACAGGTCCACAATCCCTTTTTCCTATTAACAGTCTTTCTCCCCTTCCTCAGGTGGGTGGGTTAGATGTGACGTTAAAGTGTTTAAGAACCCTGAAAAAAAAAAGTAGGTTTTGAAAGTTCTAAGCCTATACCCAGATGCAAAGAGTGGGGACCAGGAAGTCAAAGCCTACAAAAAAAATTCCCCAAACACTTCTCCACTTCTCAGGGTCCCTTTACCTGGTAGGGTACCCGCAGTGCAAACCTCCATAGCACTTCTCACTGTCTCTTCCCCCCCCCTCACCCCCCCAAACCCCCACCCTACCGCCACCCCCACCATCCCACCCGGGCCCTGCTTGCTTCTCTTGTTACCTCATTGCAGTTTTCTGATGTCATTTCCTAAGTGAAGGACTTGACAAAATCAGTGTCTGGAGCTTCACTTTTGGCCATATGAAGAGAGTGAGAGGCATCGTCAAGGCAGGGGACGAGGACAGCCAGCGAAGTTGAAGGGAGTTCTGAGCAGCCCCGCCCTGACCAGAGCATCCTGATTCTGTGCAGCTAGCAGGGTGCTATTGGACTAGCTTGCCACCCATCGGCCTTGGACGCTCAGGCCACTGCAACCCCTCAATCACTGTGTGCTTAAGAGAAAGCAATCCACTCCTAATATTTACTCACCGCTTGCAGCCGGATGACTATGCACGCTCCTAGGTGAGAAGACACACCACCGCTATTGCCTGCTCCTGGAAACGAGGGCTCTTCGTCCAGCTTGGTGGCCCTCTGCGGGTCCCAGTGCCCTCCTCACCACACAAGCCTCATCTCACTGCGGCTCTTCCCAGCCAAGCAAAGCTCAGTGAGATGATTACCTCATTGCATATCGTCTGCAAATAAGGAGTTTGGATGTAAAATGTCTTTTGAAGGGCAGGAGCTGCGGACTGGATTTTACAATAAGGAGCAGAGGAAAAAGAGCAACTACACAAGGAAGCAGGAGTAAAGCGAGGGGGGGGGGGAGGGGAAGTGAGGATGGGGAGATGGGGAGGAGCTGGGAGGGAGGGCTCATGGGGGTCCTGTCTGTGTGCTAGTGGGGAGTCACAGCTTTCCCTTATAAGCATTCTAAACACTGTGTACCGTGGAAAGGAAACCGCCAACAGTTACAGTGTTTACAGAGTCCAGGAGGTGAACAGAAGCCAGGCCCTAGCAAAAGAGCATCTGAGAAGCTGGGCCCAGAAGACAATTTGTGCATCGTTGTAGGCAGAGAGGCTGCTGCCTGGCATGACAGAGAGCATCTGTAAAGCTGTCCTATGCACAACACAATGACAAAGTGCTCAGGGCCCTTTGGTAGGACATCCTTCAATAAGGGCTGATGGCATCATGACAAAGAGCAATCAGTAAAAGCAACTTTATGGGGGTGCCGATGTGATGTATCCGAGTATTAAGCTCGCTGACAGTCTCTTTAATTCATAACTCAGGGGAGGATCTTATGGATTCTCGAATGTACAGGCTGCATTTTCCTCAAGTAATCTTCCATAAATATTGTTTTTCTCGGCTGAGCTTTAAAAAAAAAAACATTGAGAGACAGTAAGTTTGAAATCATCCTCTGGATGTTGGCTGTTCTCGGTGGTGGGTTAAACATAAAATCATTTGTTCGGCAGAGTGATCATCCCAGTCTGGGCAGACCTGACATCACCCGGGTAAGGGCAGCAGGCTATGCCTCAGACATGGACCCTCAATGTTCCAATGGGTAGGATACCCTAGAAAGTCACTGTGTCTTCTAACTCAGCCCTCATGAGCTCTGTGTAATAAGGTATGGATGTAGCCAGTGTTGGAAAGAAAAATCATTCCCTAAGTACCCGAGAAATCATTGACAGCAAAATGCCCACTTTTGTACACCCTCCAAGATACTCAAAGGAGCAAAACGAAGCCTGCAAGTTAAGGGCTGGCTGAGCTAAAGGGGATGGCGAGTTACAAAGTAGTAAAAAATTTGGAGGTGTGGGCCACGGAGGAGGCTCAGCGGACAAAGGCTCTTGCCCTCAAAATTGACAATGAGAGACCCGTCCCTGAGACCCATAAAATGGAAGTAGAGAACCAGCCCCCCCCCAAGTTGTCCTCTGGCTTCCATATGCACTGTGCTGCATGCGCGTACGGGTGCATACACATACACATGCGCCTGCTAATAATTTTTTTTTATATATAAAGAAGGCTAGAGAGATGGCTCAGTGGTTTAGGGTGAGCAGCGTTCTCGCATAGATGTAAGTCTGGTTCCCAGCTTCCACCAGACAATTCACAACTGTCTTGTAACTCCAGCTCAAGACGATTTGACACCTCTGGACTCTGTGGGCGCTTGCACACATGGCTATACACCTTGCACCCCTCAACTCCATACACATTTTAAACATTTAAGGGAAAAAACCTTTTTTTTCTTTTTGGGAAATGTGGCTTGGGTTTAGAGTGGCACTCGATGGGCCTCTCTTCAGTAGACAGCGGGTAGGCGGCAAGGAGACGAGGCCTCCATCTTCCGTGTAAAACAGTGGCCTCTGCAGATGAGCTGTGGTCCAGGAGCTGCAGGACACAGGCAGCCCAGCCCTTGCTTTTGTAAGGCGAAAGAGTGAACAATTAGAACAAAGGCTGGACTTTGTAAGAATAAGCTGCACTGGGATGAACTGCCTGTTTTAGGGAAAAGACATCATTCAAGTTAGCTGGGCAGTGGCTCCTCTTAAAGCAGCAAACTGCCTGATAGATCCCTTCTCGGGAAGGCACTTAGCTTTAGGATGGATGTATTTTCAGAGACGAGGAGATGCCCCTGTACAGGGCAGCTCCATAGAGTTTTGAGCTAGCTCCGGCCATTACAAATGAGGCGGGTTCTCTTGTCATTTTTTTTTTTTAACCACTGACTCATTGGGCTATTCCGAACAAAAATGATTCCTTCCTTAAACCACAACACTTCAAAACAGTCTAAGGATGGCTTCCTCAGAGTTCCGTTCCACGTCGTCCTTTCCAATCCTTCAGTGGGACTGTTTCCATATAAGGTAACTTCTCCGGGAGAGGGTTGACAGGCTCAGCAAATTAAGACATGGGATGCTGACCTGACTTGGAGCTTCAAATAAATGAAGAGTGATTTTTCAATATATGTGTGCTTTGTATACTATTTAGGGCATATTACTGAAAAGGTATTGTTTGATTACCTGAAAATCAGATTTTAGTGGGCAGCTGGTCTTTTAGCCTGTGACCCTGCAGTGGTCGCTAGTCTGGCTTGTAACTATCACTGCGGAGACTTAGTGTTGTGGACGTTTTGGGTTATATGTAAACATGTTTTTGTTTTAATCCCATGTGTGGGATATGGGGGCCGCTCCAGTTTGTCCACAGCTGATATCTGCCTCCTGAGAGGGCATGTGATGTTTGTCAGTTGTGAGCTACCTCATGTGGGGGCGTGGTCTTTGTCAGTAGGGATAAAAGCCAGACCCAGAGAGAGACTGGGGGTGGGGGGGGGGCTCCAAGAAAGAAGAAGGCTGCTGGTGCTTCCCTGTGCTGCTCCTGGTTGCTGTTGATGCAGTGTGGTGAGAAGAAATTGGAGATATCCTGAAACAGAGATTGGCCTTGCCCCCAAGGAACTGCGTGACCCTAAACAGCAGGGAGTAGCTAAGGAAAAACCGATACCCTCCCCTCCCTACTAACCTTCTTTCTCCCCTACCTGGTGTTGGGGTATTGGAAGGGATTGGGGTAGAAAAGGGAAAAAGAGATATAAGGAACCCAAAATAAAAATAGTTTTTAAAGCTGGGCATGGTGGCACAGGCTTTAATCCCAGCACTCGAGAGGCAGAGGCAGGCGATTGATGTGAGTTTGAGGCCAGCCTGGTCTACAAAGCGAGTCCAGGACAGCCAAGGCTACACAGAGAGACCCTGTCTCGAAAAAAAAAATTAGTTTTTAAAAGTACGCCTACCTACAACTTAGTGCTTGGTACTGAGGTGCCACTCACACCCTTGAGTACGGATCTGGAGGGTTAGCGGGGGTGGGGGTGGGGTGGGGTGGGGGGGGTGGGGGGGCAGTGAGGGAAAGAGAAGAGCACGCCGCATTCTTCCCGTGCCTTATCTACTCCTTAGGCTTATGTGGACTGTCCTGGGAGATGAGAAAGCACTCTCCCTGCCTTCAGCTGGATGTGAGGGCAAGAGGTAGGCCAGAATGGGTAGCCTCACGTGTCAACCCCCCCCCATCTTTCCTTCTGTCTCTCTTTCCCTCCCTCCCTCTCTCCTTCTCTTTTCTTCACTTTTCTTCACACAGCGTTGTGTGAGGAGCGCCTCCAGGGCCATGGCCCTAGAGATGTCATAATATGGTTCGCCTTTGCAGAGCACTTCCCATGTTTTCACCTCACACTGCCCTGCAGGGATGGGCAGCACAGGGGGTGGGGATTGGGGTGGGGGAGGGGGTGGAGTGCTTGTGTGGGGTATTTTGGTTCCATGGAGGTGGACATCATCTTTAACATTTCCCACCTGGGTGGGTTAAGGAAGCCTAAAGGATAAGGATCTGCCGTGTGAGGAAGGGAGGGGCCACAGAGCAGGAGGGGAGGGAGGGGCCACAGAGGAGGAGCAGGCAAGGCCTCCTGGCAACTGCTTAGACCTCCCTTCAGAAGAGCATCCACAGCTTCCGGCACAGAACCACCAACTCTCACTCCTCACCAAGTGTGGGCTTCTCTTCTCGTCATTCTCTCTCTTGACATCCCTACCCCCCCAGACAGGGTTTCGCTGTGTAGCCTTGGCTGTCCTACACTCGCTTTATAGACCAGGCTGGCCTCGAACTCAAAACAATCTGCCGGTCTCTGCCTCCTGAGTGCTGGGATTAAAGGTGTGCACCACCATGCCCGGCTCTCTTCTTAATCTCTAATTCTATTTTCTAATCCTACCTATGCTTCCCCCCTACCTCCGCCCCCATCTTTCCATTGATGAAGAATAAGCCCACAGGCATCGTACCTCTGAGCAATGCCACCAACCCTTAACATTTCTCTCAGATTTGTAATCCTCCAATTTCAATGGTGAAGTTACTTCAGATACGGAAGTTTTGAACGCAAGTAATTACAGGGACAAAATGTTTTTGTAAAACTCACTCTTTTTCCGAAGACCCACTGCTGTGGTGGTCATGGATGAAGCTTAAGAAAAACTGACAAATTCATTTGGAAACATTTTAACAATTGCAATTTAACAATCGCAAAGTTAAGTGAAACTGTGTTTTTGTTTTGTTGTCCTGTCAATAGGAGAACCTGTTTGAAAGGAGAGACTGTGACAGCTGCAGGCAGATGTTCATTATCAAGGACTAATAAAGGGTGGTTGGGACTTGTGCCATTGATGGTTCCTGTATCACAGTGATACCCAGGCTGGGATTCATCCTGCTTGGGGGTGAGGGAGAGTTAATTGGGATTTCTAGAAAGTGAGTCTTGTTGCCTCAGGCAAGAACTAAACAGAACCACAGGCTGGGGCGAAAGGCTTACCTGTAGTAGAAAAAATGTCGTCAGCTCCCACAGAGAGGAGTGGAGCTACTGTGGCCTCCTCCTGCAGCAGGTGTGGCACTTTATGATCGGAAACTGTCAGTGCCAAGGGTGGTAACAGGACCAAGTGGCTGGTGTTATTAATTCCTGCTTATTTCCTGCCACATCTATGGCTCCTCCGTGGATTCCCAGGACACAGTTGACTGGTTGCCAGTCAGTCCGGAGGTTGAGAGCCTGGATCCCACTTTGTCTTGGTTGCACTTGCCTCGCCTGGGCAGTCTCCTTTATTCCTACTAGTTGAGTTACTCACCACAGTTATTACTGTGGTTATAAAACGTGCCATTAGTTTAATAACACCTGGGTGCTGGGGTTGGGGACAGAAGGACCCCCGTCGCATTATGTGCTTGTGGACTCCGCATCCAGTGAGCTCCTCATCTGCGGGACTCGCTGCAGTTAACCTTTTGTGATGTCTGTAAAACCTTCTCCTGCTCTCACCACTTCCTGGGTGGGTGGTGACTGGACGTTGCACTTGCTGCCACACCCACTAAGTCACCTAGCCTGCTAAAAGCACTCCAGGGACAGGAACCTGACTCACCGCTGTAGTTCCCGGGTCTAGTTCAGAGTTTCTGACTGCACACGGGGAGGGGAGGGCTCTCCAAACGGTCCAGAGTTTGTTTGTTAAACAAAAGGCCCAGAACTCCTCTCCAGCAATATGCGGATAAAAGACAAAAAGGTGTCAGCCTCTTACGTCCTCAATTATTAGACAGAGGTGGACGTAGTGTGCTGAGCTGACTGTGATTAAGGGCGGAAATGTGCAGCCCAGACGTTGAGCATTCTGGGTGGTAAGGAAGCCGAAAGATTGATGAGCTGAAATCCGAGCTTCTGGAAGAGCCAGACCTTACGCTTCTCTGTTGTCCAGCATATTTCAAAACTTAACATTACGCTTGTATTCAGGCTTAATAGAAAGGAGAGAAATGAAAGAAAATTTTAGGAAAAGGTTGAGGTGGGGAGGGAAAAGGACGGGGGTGTGGGTGGGATGGGGGGATGTTCTGGTGGCAAGATGGAAATTAAAAGGAAAAAAAGAATTCATTGAGTCAAAGTATACTCAACACCCAAGTTACTTCTTAACTCTGTTTAACTGTTGCCACTCCGTAAATAAATTCCCATGGTTGGGACCCACCAGGAATTTCTTTATTTTGGTCTTTGAGACAGAGTCTCATGTGGCCTTGAGTTCTGTTCAAAGCCAAGGATGACCTTGCCCGGGGATCCTGCCTCTATGCCCAGAGCTCAGGGGAGGCCACCATGCCTGGCTGGAAATAAATTTTTAAAAGTCTCTTTCGGAAGGCTTCACACCTGGCTAGTCAGTCACGTGTCAGTTAACAAAAATGAGAAACACTTGTGGAAATCAAAAGGCGAGCAACGGTCTGCACCAGAGGGCAGTTTCCCCAGGAACATCCGTGATTGGTTTCACATATATTAATGAGAGGCCCGGGCAAGGGAGGGGGAGGGGTCACTGGATACCAGTGGGCCTTTTTGAGTGTCTGAATCATCCCTGTGAAGTTTTAAACAAGGAACACTGATTTTTTTTCCCCCCTCCCAGCACTGTGGAGTCTTTTGTATTCAAATCCAAAGCACAAAACTCTATTGTGGGAGGAAAAAGAGTCTTTAATAGAAACCGAGTCGTGTCCACTTAAAGCAATGAATATAGTCTCACGCGGCAGACATGCCATTTTGAGGCACTACAGCTAATAATAGGATGGTGTGGGATTCCTTTTCTTCTTTTTTTACAGGCACCTTCCTTGGAAGTTGTTCTAATTAGTACCACAGGGAGCCTGGAGAGGAGAGAGGTGGGCCAGAGCGAGGCAGGCCCACCCAAACTACAGCGGTGGGCAGTCAGGTCAGAGCCTTGTTGGATCTGATGCTTGGCTCAGTGTGCCTGGCCAACTCTCTCAAGCACAGCAGGCCTCTGGACCTTGAAGGGGTGGGAGTTCGCTGCCTTTGAAGGCCATTCAATCCTATCTGAATAATTATTTTTAGCAAGGGTTAAGCAGGTGGCGGGTGGCATGTTCAGCTGGGGACCAGAGACTGTACGTGTGGGTGGCTGGCTGCGAGACACTCGTGGGGATTCCACAGCGCTGGGCGTCCCGGGATAGGGCCCAAGCGATGAGGTTTCCAGACAAGTCTTCCACGCCAACTTTTAAAGGTCGGAGGAAAGTTTCTCGAGGGGTGGGGGCCCGAGGGGGAAGGATGGGTGGGCTCGGGCGTCTCCTCCCCTTTAAGCGGGTGGCCCCGGCGCCTCCTCCGTTACCTGGAGCGGGGAGGGGCTTGGGAAAGTTTGTGTTTGTTGCTGGCAAAGCGCCGGGTGGGAGGCGCGGGCGGGCGGGAGGACGCCACGGCTCTTCCCTTCTGCTTTCGGGAGGCGGTCGGGGCTGCGCCCTGGGATCGGCGGGGCCGGCTCCGGGGCCGGGCGGCTGGCGGAGGGCGGGAGGGGAGGAGGCGGAGGGCCGCGCCGAGCCAGGTGCGCACGTCCGCGCCGGCGCTAGGTTTGCTCGGCCGGCGGGGAGAGCGGAGCAGGCGCGCGGCCCGGCGGAGCAGCCGACTCTGGAGCAGCCGGAGCTGGAGGAGGAGGAGGAGGAGCGGCGGCGGGGAAGGAGGAGGAGGCGGAGAGTCGCTCCCGCCGGCCGAGCATGGGGCGCCCGGCGCCGAGGCCGCTGCTGCTGGCTCTCCTGTCGCTGGGTGAGTGCCCCTGGGGCGCGGGGTCCCGGGGGGGCGCGGCTGCTGCGCAGGGCCTGGGGTACCCGGGGTGTCGGGGCGGCTCCCGAGAGACTCGGCTCCGGAGCGCGGGCCGCCGGCCGGGCGGGGAGCCAGTGTGCGGCCGACCGGAGCCCGGTGCACATCCTCCTGGGCCGGAGCCTTCTGGCCTGGCCATGCTGGGTGATCCTCACGTGTGCCGGGGGAGTGGCCCTTGGTTGGCTCCCCCACAGCGCTCTCTACCTGTTGGCCACCGGGAGCCTGGCTCACCTTGAACTCCCGGCCCCGGAGGGTGGGGGCCGCCCCAGCTCGCGTGCACGGCTGGGCGGAAATATAAGCCTTTGCTGTGCCCCGCCATAGCCGTGGCTGGTCCGGATCGCTCTTCACTGGTTAGCCCATGCTGAGTTGCTTTGCCTGGGAAGCAAGAGAATCCAACTTCCTTCCTCGAAGGTCACTGGGTGGCCCAGAGCGTTACAGTGACAATCGGATACCATCCCCATCATTTTAGTGGTGGCTAGATCTGCCTCAGTGTTGCCTTCCAGCTTTTCCTGAAGCTGGCTAGGCTTGGATTTATACACAAAGAGACGAGAGCTCAGCTTTCCCAACTTTTCTACCTGTTACTTCCCTTGTTACTAACCCCTTTCTCTTCCACCCTCTGGAAACCCTTGGTGCCTCTTGGTGGTTTGGCCCAGTATCATCCCCTCCCCCCTCCAAGGAATCTTTCCTGGGATTCCCCCCTCCATTTTCCATTCACTCCTTACACAGACACCATCTTCACATAGATACACAGGGTGATTCTTATCCAGCCACGAGATGTATTTATTTAGTGCCTGTCATGCATGGTACAGGAAGGCAGGTTCCCCAAGTGCAGTTAAATGCCTGGATCCCTGTGATCAGGGGGCTAGCTCTAGGACTAGCCGAATTCCGGACCCAGCCCTGGGGTTCCCTTCCGAGCCCCTGCAGAAGACAGATCTCAAGCTTTTGAAGAGCACATGGTGTGTGTTGTCTATCCCAGCCAGGCCCCAGCTGCACAGAGGCTAAATGACTGTACTTCTGAGGGCCTGTGGGTCCCAGGGGAGGCTTCCCCAGCCGCCACCACCGCCTTCCTGCTGGCATTAGGACTTTTACCCATCCCAGCCCCCCATGAGTCCCGGCTGCCTTTCTAGCTGCCACTGTGATACCTCACCTCTGAGGGGTTTTCTGGAAGAGATTCCCTCCCAAGAACTCATCTACCTACAGCCCATGTGCAGAAAACATCCCATAGTCTTCTGTGGTTTCTGATCCTAGCCCTTTTAGTCGTCTCCCCCCCCCCCCCCCAGGAGCCTGCCCTTGTAAGTTGTGTATTTGTTGAACATTGCTGAGGATGGTCCCCACCGCTTAATTGGCTTATGAGTCTGGGTCAAGCAGGGCCACGGCCTAGGGTTGCACAGATTGCGAAGGGCACCACTCCCAGCTGCCACACTCACTTTGTGGTTTCTGTGAATGACTCTCCCTAGAGTGCTCAGTTTGCAGTCTGTGTATGTACCAGTTAAGAGGGTAGGGCGAGGTAGAAGTTGAGAAAGAACGCCCTTGAGTGGGCTGGGGTTGTAGCTCTGTGGAAGAGTGTCTGGGTAGCTTTGCCAGGCCCAGGATTCAGTCCCTCATACCAAACAAAGAATTAAACAAACCACAGCCAACAACGTGTGTGTGTGTGTGTGTGTGTGTGTGTGTGTGTGTGTGTGTTGTGCGCATGCGCAGAGCACTGCTTGGGGGGGGAAATCATGGTGTTATACCCATGCATCCAACCTTGATGAGACATAAAGGGTTTTTTGGTGTCTCTGGCCAGTGCAGATTCACCCGCCAATTCTCTGAGTCACTGATGTGCCATCTACAGACTCCGCCCCTTGGTACCTCGCTGGGTGCAGCTTCATCCGTACCCCTGAGGCAGCTTCCTAGTGTACCATCGTTCTCCAGACACACTGAGTCCGGCGGAAACAGTGTGTCGCTAAGCAAGATCAGAAGATGGTCTTCCCCTATTGCTAGCTGCTGGGACAGAATCTTGATGTCCCTGCTCTCTGTCACTGCTACCTGCATGGTGCCCCTCTGGTGTGTGACCTCCACTGGTACCCTAGCCCTTTGTTTTTTTAGCTCTTCCCAAGCACAGGTTCGAGCTGTGTAGTGGATTCTTCTAAGTCAACTCCACGCCCCACTCACCCACACTGTGCTTTCCCTGTCTTAGCCAAGGCCCTAGAGGTTCCCCGGGAAGACAGTTTCTGGCCCCTCATGTTGACATTTTTCCCCAACTCCCCTCTAAGGTGATGGATCTGAATGGGTCGTTTTGGGGCTCCCAGCTGTGTATGTACCACTCCAGTGATTCTTCTCCTAGGAGATGCCTCTTGTGTTCCGCTTTAGATAGTTCATTCTAAGGACCTGTTTGCTAAGAGTCATGGGCTCTGTTGTGCCTTCTAGCTCTTCTACCCCTGTTCCTCCCTTCCCTTTGCCCCTGAAGCTCACGTCCTCCTCGAAGTGTTCTCACTGAGTTCACCATCCAGGATGAGGCCGGAACCACTCGCTCCCACCTCCCTGCCTTTGTCTGTCCTTCAGCCCTTCATCTGATATGGTATTTCATAAGTGCCTAATCTGTCTGCAGTGGAGGCAGTGCACTGCGTGGTGGGAGTTCCCAGCAAATGACCAAGGTATAGCACCTCACTGAGCGTTAACTGCGCTGTATTGACAAGTGATAGAAACAGTGTGAGCCCTGAGACCAGCCCAGCACTATGGATAAGCAGGGAGGCGTGGGATTCATTGTGACTGGGGGTGGGGGAAATGGAGGGCTTGCGTTGGGGGGGGAGCAGTGGGGGGGTTGCTTTTGCTGAAGAGGTGACATTTGAGCTAAGCTTTGAGGGTAATTAGAATTTTGAAAGGAAGGATAGAAGAACATCCTGGGGCTCAGGGGAAAAGCCCAAAGTGTGGGTGAGTGAAGTGCATGGCTCCTTCAGAAATGGCACCCGGGTGGGGGGGGGGTGGGGAGGGGATGGACTGGGGGAGGGGAGAGCTAGGGGGAGGAGCTAGACTCTCTGTGCTGTGTGGTCCAGGCTGGGCTGTGAATTGTTGGCTCCTTGGGGTTGGCCAGGCAGGCTGTGTTTCATGTCGTAGCTCCTGTTCGTGACACCGGATGTCATTGTCTGCTTCCAAGTCTTACACCCCTGCCTGATTATCCCACGGAGGCAGGGACCCTACTGGTCTTGCTCCTTTTCTATCCTCTTAATATAACACATAGGGCGTGTTTGACTAGCTGAACACATATAAACGGGTATGTCTTTTTGTGTGTGCGCGCGCAAGTGTGTGTGTGTGTGTGTGTGTGTGTGTGTGAAGTAAGCAGACTTGAAAAGTTGTGGGGGTCGGGGTGGCTAATACCTTATCTGGTATGCTGCATGAGACCTGGAGATTGGGGAGAATAATTAATATATTCTCTCTACCTCTTTTAAAAAAAATTGCAAATCCACCGAAATAGCTTTTAAATGACAAAAGCATCACACCTATATTTTCAAATTCAATTGCTGTAACAGGGTATTATGCTAATTAGGCAGGCTAAACTGCCTTAACAGGTGGTATGCTTCCAGCACAGTGGTTCAAACAATGAGACCCTTTTATTTTCCTCCCCTGAGGGAAAGCTTGGGTGGACCCTTGTGTCCCACAGCCACTCTAGTCCCGGGTTGGTGACCCCTCCAACCTGGTTTTTAAGATCACTTTTATCTGTCACCCTTACTTTTCTAGCCCCCCAAAAGGAGGGAAACAGCTTGGATGTTATAACGGGTACTTCGTGGGCCAAGCTTGGAAGTGACATCACTTCTGTGTATCTTACATCGGAGACAATTTAGTTCCATGTCACACTAGCTGCAAGAGAAGCTAGAAAACACAGAGAACCTGGCAGCCATCTGTCAGCTACTGTGGAAAACGGAAGGATGGATTTGGGATTTGGAGGAGCACCAAGCAGTCTTATGGAGGATGTGCGTGCGCACACGTGTGTGTGTGTTTTACTAGAGAATGGAACCGGGACCTTCTACACTTTATTCCTGGGCCTCGTCCCCAGCCGTGTTCTTTTCTGGTGGCATCTGTTAGGGCTCCGCCACCCCTGACAGGGACAGAGCACCAATAGCTGTCACTTGAGGGTCAGGCTCTCGGATACATTCTGTCCGTCACTCACATGTTGGAAAAGGCTCAGTTATTCTCTTCTTACAGACGAGGAACTAGGTTTCTGGAAGACTGAAATAACTCTTTTGGTCACGGCAAGACTCCATCCTGTTGGTGCTGAGGATCAACTGCCCATTGTTCACTCGGCCCATATGTTGCCCATTGTTTGAGATTTAGATGAAGAAAAAAATGATTGTGGTCCAAAAAAAAAAAAAAAACCAAGCTGGAATTAAAAATAGGATCTGGGTGTGCGGGGTGGGAGTGGGGTGCTCAGGTGCGATCTAGAAGGGAGTAGTGGTGTCAGCGTGTACTCCTCAGATGCGACAACCTGCAGCCCTTGCAGGTCCCCATTGCCTGCTCGGAGGGAGGAACGAGTGGGGCTGCTCACAGGAGGAATACGGAGGAAGGCTCACAGGAGAAACACGCGTGAATCCCTCCAGCTTAAACAGCCTTTGAAGTGCTGTGGTCTTCAGAGATTCCTTGGCACTTATTTCAGCCTTGTTAACAGAATTCCTGTATCTGCCAGGCTGATTAATGCCTGCCCTGGCTATAATTATTCTTATTAGCCGGCTGGGTAGAGGCTGTAGTTGTCAGTGACGTTCCTTACAGGGCAGCCGGGCCAGGCAGCTCGTATATGGCGATCTGGTTTTAGGGATGAGCTGCTGAGCTGATTTGTCTCTGTATAGATGAGTCTGTACATACATATTGGCGCTGCGTCTGGCAGTGAATAAAGTGTGGGCTTGTCTGTCGGAGTGTGTCTGCGTATCACTTTATCAAATGAAGTTGGTGGAAGCTGTCGGGCTCAGTTCATAGCCTGTTTGGTTTAATTGCATTGGTTTCTTTAAGGCAAGGCTGCTGGGTCGTTTGACTCTGCTTTGGGAAAATAACTCGAACTGGCAAAAAAGAAAATTCTAAATAATTTATCTTCTAGAAAAGGTGAAATGCTGGAGTTGGCGGAGTCAGTGGGTTTGGGTTTTGTTTTGTTTTGTTTTGTTTTGTTTTCCTGAGATCTTGGACTGCCACCCCTGCTCCCCAGCACACACCCCAGCTGCACTCTTGGGAAGGAACAGACGCAGACCCAGTGGCAAACACCGTCACATACCGGCAGTGTGATTTCCAGGAGACAAAAAAGGCAATGGAAGTGTGTGTTTATGTTCTTTGAGTGCTCGCTTCTCTCGGTGGTGCTCCCTGATTATGGAGTCGCTGAGCGGCATGAGTCAAGTCTAAGCATGACATCCCAAGGCTCTACCTGTTTTACACCTCTGTGAGCAGCTGGGACATGGAAGCATCAACATCAGGCATGGAGGGAGCGTGTGGCAGGTGCTGCTCTGCCTTGGGTGAATCTGGCTGAGAACATTAAAGAACAGAGCCATGCTCACAGGTTCAGGGGTCATTGCAGAATGCGTGCTGCCATGGAATCTAAATGACAAAGAGGCAGATAGGTTAGGTCTCAGACCTTAAAAGCGACCGTGAGCCAAGAATGTCTTGGAAGTGGCTCTCTCTTGTTCTTGTGTTAAACTGGAGCAGGCCAGCACTTCGCAGCCTGTAGGCCGGGGTGAGGGATCCCTGTCAGTTTCTTGTGGGTTGCAGGTGTGTGGGATTCTGGTAGTGGGTCCTGGGAGCCCACAATCAGCGGCCACCTCTAAGCCCTTGAACCTTGTGGATACTATCATTGCCGAGGGTGTAGTGACGAAAGCCAGCAGATGTCACTTTCACTCAGGGAGCCTCAGCATCCCCACCTCTGCCTCAGGATGAGCTGTTTGAAGATGGAACTAGAGCCAGGTTTGCTGTGGTCCACTGGCAGTCTTGGCTTTATAGAGCTGGAAGCAGGGGTGTCAAGAGTTCAAGGCCAGCTTGGGCTGTATAGAGAGACTTGGGGATGGGGGGGGGTGGAGAAGAAAGAGAGAGGGGGAAGGGAAGGAAGAAGCTCAGCAGCTCTGTGACATAGTGTGTGGCTTCTTTGTCTACCCAGCAGACCCTGAGCCAGGGTCAGTTAAACAGGTCAGCCATCTTGAGGGCTAGGGACTTGGAAGTGAGCAGAGCCGAGCAGCGTACATGGTGGCACAAGGTGCACTAGATGTGGGGTTAAGACCTTCACAGAAAAGTGGGTGATAGCGGTGCTGACAGCAGGTCGGAAGGGAAAGTTCTAGAAGTAGTCCTCAGAGAGTCGGGAAAAGAGCCAGCAGAACACCCTATTGGAAATAAAACAGAGATGAGTGGGAGCTGGCTTGGCTTGCTACAGAGGGAGTCGGGGCGGAAAGTGTTGCTGCATGCCGGAAGGGTGGAGGAGTGTGGGCCTAGCATGGGGGTTCTCGCCTGAGAGACAAGGCGGCTGTTGGGCTGGGACACTGAAGTCTGACTATGTGGCGAAGGTGGGTTTGAAATCAAATGCTGAGGAGTAAGTGGGTAAGGGAGGACATTGCTGACACAGAGGCTGTCTGTCACCTGTCTTCCCAAGGGGCACCAAGTAGAAGACCACCGTGAAGCTGGTGCCTGTTCAGTGGGATGACACTCACTAGCATGTGGAAGAGAGCCCCCTGGGAAGCAGGGTGGAGAGAGGGCAGTAAGCATGGCTGGAGTCCTTGGTGGACTCCACAGAGCAGGAACCGTGCTTTGCATGGTCCAAAAAGAGTCAGGGAGATACAGGCAGAATATGAGAGGAGCGATGAAGTGTGGAACATGGTCCCTGCAGTCCTCTTAGCCTTTGCAGCTCTAGAATGTCCCCACAGTCCCCAGACATTGTCGGGAGAAGTTTTCTGCATGTCCCCTTCTCCGCATGTTGAAAATTTCTGGATGTCATCTAATGTCTGGATTGTAGAATTAACTTACTCCCTGATGTCATTTTTATGTCGTGGGGGGGGGGGAGCACGCAGGGGAGGGAGGGAGGGGGGATAGGGAGGTGGGGGGCTTGTTGGTCCACAAGCCCCAAGGATGCATCTGTCTTCACTCTGTTGCTGGGGTTACAGGTGCGCATCACACCTGGCTCTTCGTATGAGCACTAAGACTCAAACCCAGGTCTTTTTGGTTGCAGAGCAAGCACTTAGCTTACTGAGCCATCTCACTAGCTCCCTTGGGTGTGTTTCTGAAAAAATTATAAGAGGAGGAGGAGGAGGAAGAGGAGGAGGTGGTTTGTGGTGCTGGGCATCACACCAAGGCTTCATGCATGTTAGGCAGGTGCGCCCCCACTGAGCAGCACGCCCAGCCCGTCTGTGCTGTTGGGTAACCCATCTCTTTTCTCTCTACATCACCTAAGAAGGCTTCAGTAATTTGTTAAAGACAAACTATTACATGTGTGATTAAAAAAAATATTTCTGTACCTGGGATCCCTCCCAGTTGAAAATAACTTACATGGAGAAAAGAAAAAAAAAAAAAAGACTGGGTTTAGGCTTTGGAACCAGCCCTCCTTTGAACTCTGCAGTGCAGGGATTGTGGACCTTAGACAAGTTTCTTAACTACTTTGAACCTCCCTTTCCATCCCTGGCAAACAGGATGAGTGCCTCTCTTGCAGGACTGCCATCAGTGTAAAAATTATCTTTAAAATACAAAACATTCTACTCAATGTGTACACACTTCTAGTGTGGTCTGGGACCAACATCGGTTCCCCGGGGACTCTCCAGATCCAGTCTAATGTGCTGAATCGGAGTCTGCATTTGAACAGTATTCCTAGGAGGCTCTGATGCACACTAATGAGCAAGAAGTTTTAGTCTGCAAGGATGCAGGGCACACACAACGTATGGTAGCGTGACTTTTGCAGTGAGTGCTGAGGCAAAGGTCAGAGACAGTGACTGGAGCGGGTCAGTGCTGGGCTTGGTGAGTGTGGGAGGCATTCAGTACCCCGTGAAGGACGGGGACCATGTGGGCATGCAGGGCAAGCTGCCAGCTTGGTTTTTTGTTGAATCTACCAAATTTGGCATGTCGGAGGGATGACATCATGCTTTTCCATGGAATCAGGTTGGAAGGATGGGGGGACCCATGACCTGAGGCAGCCGCTGAGAACATCACAGGGAAGCTTGGCCAAGGAGATCAAGTAGGACAGGGAATGAGACTTCAAGGCTTGACGACTCCGCAGAGGCCTTGAGGGTCCAGGATCTAGGCTCCCCAACACAGATGGGGCAGCCGGTAATCAAATAAGCATCTAATCAGAGTCTTTCTGTTGCTTTGATCAGTTTAGCTTTAATGCCAGACTAGGGTTGGCCTCAGGTGCTTAGGCAAGCACCGTGCAACTTCCTAGAAGCTGCAAGTCCAGGGTGTAGTAGGGAAGTGGTGAAAACTGCTCATAGGCTGGGGCCTGGGGAGCAAGCAATGGAAGAATTCCTTAGGAAATCCCTTCCCAGCTTCTCTGTAGTGTGGAACTCATCACATCAGGCAGTACACTTGTCACGCACTGGCTTTTTGAATAGGCTTTGTGACCACACCAGATTGCCCCTGTGATTATCCCCACCTGGGAGATGGAGGAACTGGGGTGCAGTGTCACACTGTCCGTGATGGAGCTGCAGAAACTCCCACTTATGACATCACTCAGACGGACCTTGCCACGTGGGAAGGAGTTGATGCAAGTAGCTGACGTGTGCTGACCCTCAGTCTGCCGTCTTTGAAAACCAGAGACTTGGATCCTGGCTCTGTTCCCTTCTCTTTACTAGTTTCTTGACCTTGAGCAGAAACTGCTGAGTAGCCTTTAGCCCCTGTAAAAAAGGATTAGTTTAGCTGGTCCTGAAGGGCCTCCCTTCTCTCGCCAGACTTCTCTGAGCATGCGGACTCCTGCTGTTGGCCATATGGGCCTCTTGCTCGGCCCTGGCTTTGCTGGCTTTTTGCCATCTTCCCCAGCCTTGCTTGGGTCTGCAGCCCATGCCTGGTCCAGGACTGGTCACTAGTTGGTGCCACCAAGGGCTCTGGATATTTACTGTCTGCTGTTCTGTCCCTGTATCAGCAACTGCTCCTCATGCCAGCCCATTTCCTGTGCTGCGAGAAGGGATCTCTTTCTGGGTTCCCTAGAGTTCTGGGGTCCTCATCACCAGGCCAACTGGGCTTCCAGGCTGGTTTCTAGGGAAAAGATACAGGCACGGTAAAACCCTGTACAGCATTTCTGAGCTGCTGGCTGTTAACAATATCACTGACTTTTATTTATTGTTGGTGCAAGTTTTGGTTTGAGGCTTTCCAGTGTTGTGTGGCCAAGACCTAGCCTTCAGGAATGTGACTCGTATTTTCTTCTGCCTTTGTCCTTCGGGTCTCCTATGGCGCCTGACTGATGGCCCTGCTCTACAGGAGTGTGCTTGCGCTTGTATGCTTACCCAGCTGGTGCCGTCTCCTTGTTATCTCCCTCTCCCCTCTCTCCTTTACTGCTCTCGGCTTCTTGGCTTCCTTCCTCTCTTCCCCACACGCCAGCTTCAAAGTCATAGTCATCTTGTTTCGGCCTCTCAAGTTCTAGGTTGCAAGCACATGTCACCTTGCCCATTGCAGCAGGAAGGGGTACAGATATTTCGATGTGTCTAAACATTGACATTGCTCAGGATTTGACACCCTTTGCCCCATATGACCCTTAGTTGGCTAAATGTGCCCTGGTGTTTCCAGGGATTTTCATTCTCCCTTGATCCGAAAGGGGAAAGTTTAAGATGTTCCTGGGTGCCATTCCACTGAGGGATGCATCCTAGAAAGCTTGTGAGATACTTGTGGCAACCGGAAGGCCTGTGACTTGATGCGGCTTGGCTGCTGCCCAGTCCTCTATGGATGTTTTGAGGTGCTGCTAAGTACAGCAATGCTATCCCTCTTGTCTTGTGTGCTGGCGTTGACTGAGAGAGACCCCTTTAGGAGTGAATTCTGAGTGTTGAATAGCTTGCTAGTTTGCACTATTCTAGAGGTGATGGGGTGAGTCCAGCCTTCTAAATCTCTCTCCCCGGATGACTAGGAGCAACATTGGACTTGGTGTTGATGCAGAGTGTTGCCTCTTAGCTTATATTGCAGTGAGGAGTTTAAAAAAAAAAAAGGCACTTGGCACAGCTATTCATTTTTCCATTTTCTGAAAGCTGGCACATCCAAATGTTTTTTATTTATTTATTTATTTATTAGAAGACATTACAGTCTGTCATCCTTGATTGAGAAATCCATACAGTAAATCCAAGTTAAGATGAGGATGCCTGACCCAGGGCTGGGTACGTGGCGGGCACTTTGTCATGTTAGTCAGTGGGCATGGCTGAGGCACTAGAAGGAACAAGTGACTTGTGCCTGACTGCTAGTCTCCTTTGCAACACAAGGCAATCCCTGCTTTCCCTCTGCAGCACTGAGGACTATTTACCATGTTCCTGAAACTGAATGGCGGGTGGATCCCGGGTGTGCTGAAGGGTTATTAGATGCCTGTGCATATGGGGCTGCCAGAATTAAAGGGGTGTATGTGGGGGACCAGGAGCTGTGATCATGGAAAACCTTTACAGAACAAGTGGAGAGGTCTTCCAGTAGGACAGTGACCGCTGGGAGGAGACAAGTGCGTCCAGCTTGGCATCCCATTTAAGGATTAGCTGACTTAAGCTGAGAACGTAAGAGACCTCAGAGGGCTGTGGATGTTCAATTCTGGGAAAGGGAGTGGGGTGGAGAGGAGATCTGCGTGCAAAGTCACCCTGAAAGGTGTTGGCAGCATCGTCAGCGCCCACAGGGCAGCCCAAGCCACTTGCACACACAGCGCGCGTGAAGCCTTCTGGGGCTTCCAGGAAGCAAGCCCGTTAAATGAAGGTGATAAAGTCAGGCCATAAGCCTATTTTTGGTTGTTTCTTACAAGGAAAACAGCTCACCAAACAACTACTGATGTTCCCCTTAGGTCTTTTAGCACGGCGTTTCTTCAGAGGGCCATCACCCGAGAAGAGACACAGATAAGTTGCAGAGGGATGTTAGTTGGTTTTCTGCGGAAACAAGGTTTATGTAGCCATGCCGCTTATTCATCGGAGTCCCAATTTAATAACCATTTTTATCCCACAAACAGGCTTATCCGAAATATCAGTATGAGTCCCAGAAAGTGCAGTGTGGTGCTTCTGGCATCCCTGGAGGGTCACAGAGGCAGGGAGGGTTCTTCTTATCACGGTGTGTGGCAGCATGAGTGTTTGTATGGTTGGATTTGCTTATATACTTAGAAAGCATGGGATATTTGTGTATCATCCTAGTCCTATAGCACACACACACACACACACACACACACACACACACACACACACACGAAAATGCAAACACACATGTGGGCACACATGGACACACACACACACACACAAACACATGCTACATATAAACTCACATGCACGCACACACACAGAGTGAGAAAAATCTCCATCCTTCCTGTGGCTTGCCTCTGTTCTTCTCTTGGCAGCTAGTGTGTAAGCCACACCTCTTGTAGATTCTCAGTATTGTCCCCTCACTGTCCCCCACCCCTTCCTCCCTTTGTGGGGTTGGTATAGTCTCTCCCATCCCCACAATAGCATCTGCTCCCCACTCACACACCCCGAAGCTTCCCTCTGATGTTCACAGAGAAGAGGACAGACTTCCTTCACCCCCAAGTGATTGCTTCCAGCACCCTGTGACTGGGTTGGTCCCAGCCACAGACCGTCTGCTTGTCATCACTGTTGTAGCAAGCAGCCAGCTCTGAGCCACGTCTCAGGGTAGGACAGTGAGGCTGCTGTGTGCAGCCTCTGCCACGTCTCACGGTCTGCCCCGCTCAGACCCAGTATTTATTATCTACCCTGTGCCAGTCATTATCCTAGGACCTGGGGCACGTACAGACATAGCCTCGGTCCCTTGATTCCTTAGCTGACAGTTTTGACATCCATGGGAAGAGAGGTGGCAATGGAGAAATGTCCAAGGACTGTTAGCGGTGGGAAGTGTAGAAGAGCTGACGGGAGCCTGGGAGCATCCTGCTGCTTCAGGTAGAGGTGCTTTAGCGAAAAGGGTGAGAAAGCAGGTGGGCTTCTTGGCCCATTGTCACTGCCGGGGTCACCTCTGCCTCTGTCCGTGCCTTTCTAAAGGCTTTAGTGGCACGTCCATAGAGAGAGCCTTTCATTAAGGCTCTGAGGCACCCGGGTAGTTGGCTGTTACCACTCCAAAAAGGAGTGCTGTGACATGGAGGGAGTTGGTGTTGAGATATCGAGACTGGCAGGATGTCATTTGCTGTGGTGCTCTCAGCCCATCTCATTGACCGTGCCAGGTGTCATACTTGCTCCGGACATGCCCCTCACTTCCTGTGATGAGCTCAGCCAAGAGCTTAGTTGAAAATGTCTCAGCAAGGGACTGTTTCTAAAATTAATGAGATTAGGTACTCCTGTTAACTCACCTGGTTGAGGTACCGAAGGTCCATTATCCCTTTGAAATTCCAGGAAGGCACAGAGAGAGAGAGAGAGGAGACCACGGTTACTATATCATCAGGCGGGGCTGGGAATGTGGTGTGCAGGAAGCCATCTGTTCCCTTTAGGTCTCACATCCAGTGAGGGAGACAGACTGCCTTAAGCCTGGAATGCCCATGGGTGGGCTGGCCCCCGGCAGGCTCCCTCTGAACTCTGCCTGGGTGGGCGCTGAGGTTTCAGCAATGTGGACTCATTTGAGCTCATTAAGTTGTACAATTCAGTCGGCTTTGTCCGGTTGAGAAAGGAAAGCAATACCCTGATTTTTAAGTGCTTCTTGGCTTTTTTTTGTTTTGTGTTGTTGTTGTTGTTGTTGTTATTATTATTATTATTATTATTATTATTATTTTCTTGAGACGTGCTCTCCCTATGTAGCCCAGGCTGGTCTTGAACATCTTATATATCCCAGACTGGCCTCAAACTTCTAATTCTTCTCACTGACTTCCCGAGTGCTGGAATTACAGGTGTGTGCCACCCGCCCCACCCCCACCCTCCTCTTCTGTGCATTGGCCTTGAATGAGGAAAGAAAGCTCAAAGCTGGACTGAGGATGACATGAAGACGGTGTATGTGCTGCATGCAGCAAGAGAGCCATGCATGTGGCCCAGCGCAGAACTGTAAACATACTTAAACATAATAGATTTTCATTTTGAAAGAAACAAAATTTGTAGCTTCATCACATGGTTCCCGAGGTTGGATTTTACTAATGTCATTGTTCTGTGGTGGAAGGTTGGGCACGCCTAGGGATAGAGTCTTTACAGGGAAGATGTCATAGTTAAGAAGAGTCTCCTTTCGAACTCACAGAGACCTATCTGCCTCTGCCTCCTGAGTGCTCGGATTAATGGTGTGTGCCACCATCGCCCATCAAAAAAAAAAAAAATTTTTTTTTTTTTAAATTGAGTTCCAAGACAGTGACCGCTATAAAGAGTCTCGCACAGGCCCTGATAGAGTTGAGTTGGTTTTGTCTGTTTTTCTGCCTGTGACTCCCTGAAACGCTTCAGGTCCCTCTGCTCCTTTAATTACTGATGCTTTTCTTGTAGGATCTCCCCACCCCAGCTGTGCTGTACCACATCCCGTTCACTGACCAGTTTATATGGCTCTCCCTAGGCAATGGGTGTGCAGTCAAGACTTTGTGAATGTAAGGCATTTTCAGTCCTGCCTCATTGAGTTAATTTTTTTTTTTGTAAAAAAAAAAAACCCATGCAAACAAGCCCAGAATCTTTTCATCTCATTCCTTGCATGGCAAAGGATCACAGTTAGCTCCTTCTGAGCCTCATCAGGGAAGCTGCCACGGACCCCACACCACCCACGCTACCTGGCCAGGTCGCTGGCTCTCAAGAGCAGGCTCTAGGTCTTGCTGGAAGAGGGAGGCACAAGTCAGAGGAGAGACTGGCTTAAAAAACAGTAAAACAAAAGCTGGCCAAGTAGGGACTGGGGGATCGTTGCCCCAGAATCAGCTCAGGTGTCTTTCATGCTTATTTGCAGGCTTAAGCCCCACGCTATCCCCCTGTTCTCTTTAAACGCGCAGCTCAGAGGAGGATCAGGTGTTCGCACAGAACTTGGCAGGCAGTGCTGGCTGGTTTGTTCGTGGAGAGGATGGAGGATGGCTGAGGAGTGAGGGATGCTAGGCAGTGCCTGCGCCTCCAGCAGCTGTTAATTTTATAGAATGTGCTGAGCCAGTCCTTGTGGCTAGCTGGTACTTCAGCCTTGCCCGTGGTCCACGGACAGAGAGCCATTCTAAATCATCTTGTGTTTATTGGGTTATTCTGTTTATTTTATTTTATGCATCTCCTTATAAAAAATTATTATTTGGTCATATGACGTTTTGGAACCCCTCCCCCTTTTTCCTTATTTAATTCTCTCCAGGGTGAGTATTAAATCATGTGAGTACAGTTTGCAAATTGTAGGGAGTAGTGCTGTCCTGGTGATTCTAGGTGGTTCTGAGTCCTTAAGGGCGTAGATTCAACACTTAGTTTTCTTTGTTAGGTTAATTTCCAGCAGGGAGGTGGAGCACTCTGAATTTTGTGGCATAGGAGTTAGTTTTCACACAATTGTGGGAAGAGTGGAAGAAGTGACTTTGGAAGAGGTGTCCAGAAGGTCAGGAGCCAGTCACTGATTGGCTCCCCTGTGCTTGGGTGTGTGGGCAAGTGGAAGATGGAAGAATCTGGAACTGTAAGAGACTGTTGCAGGGGACCTGAAGGATTGCCTACCTCATTGCTTTCCTCTCTGCTTGCATCCAAGTACCCAGTGGTCTTGGGGTCATGGCGTCCACAAGAGCAGCATCTGGGAAGATGCAGGAGAGAGAGCAAGGACAGGCTGGGCTCAGGGCCACTTCTGCTATGCCTCCTCCTCCCCCTGCCTTCAACTTGAGGATCACCAGAGCAGAGGGCTAGCGGTTTCCCTCCTACCGCCCAAATCTCACACAAAGTTCTGTCTTGTCCGATTCTAACCTGGAGTTGTAGGGAAAGGATGATTCTGGAAAACGTAGTTTGGGCTTAGCCACGTTGATACAATGCAAGCCCCACAGGTCCACAATGTAGCATTAAAGCCACAATGTAGCATTAAAGCCACACAGTCTGTTGAAGGCCCCAGAACTGGAAGCACTGTCAGGAAGAGCTCTCTTAGCTAATGGTCCAGTCTGTGAGTCCTGACCTGAGAGGCTGTGCCTCTGTTGTGGAGATGCTCCGGCCCTGACAATCTTCCTTATGGTCACTGTCTGTGACGCAGGAGGTTAAGGTTTGTCAAGGCTGTGGAAATACGGCTGTAAAGAACCCATTAGTTCTCGTTCACGCGGATACAAAACCCCTCCTGACAGTCACTTCCTCCCTCTCTTGTGACCCTGGGAACGTAGTCTGAAGGCTAAGAGATTTCTGGATATAACCAACCACAGAGGGCTGCGGGCCTGGGAACTAGCAGGGAAGTGTTGAGTGAATAAGGCTTTGCTGCCTGGACCACTCTTCTCCATCCCTGCTGCCTGCCTGTGACACCAGCTCAGCTGCCTAGTGGGCGTTTCAGCCCGTCTGCACCTCACTGGTTTTCTCTAGTCCAGCTGTTCTCAACCTGCGGGTCAGGACTTTTGGGTGAGGGCTTGTATCAGGTATCCTGGATATCAGACACTTATATTATGATTCGTAACAGTGGCAAAATTACAGTTATAAAGTATAAAGAAAATAATTTTATGCTTGGGGTCAGCACAACACCGGGAACTGTATTAAAGGGTTGCAGCATTAGGAAGGTTGAGAGCCACTGCTCTAGGGTTCCTCTGAAAAAACGGTTTTTACTGGCTGTTAGCATCTCAAACCCTTCAGCGCAGCGGGGAGCTGCTGCCTCTGTCTGATCACCCCTCCCCGCTCTGACCCTCATCTCCTGTCCCTGTTACTCTGGAGAGGAGAGGGCCCGGAATATTCCACTGGCTGCCACATCTGCTCTGGGCACAGGCTCTGTGGTAGATCTTTGTTCTGGCCACGCCCCTTATAGTCACCTCCTTCTTCTGCGTCTCCGCTCAGACTCCCCCTTCACCCTACTATTTCTCAAAGGGCCAGTTGGAATAATGACCCTGCATGAAGCCAGCTTCACTAAACCCTGCAGGTGGGAATGCTCTTATGTTTTAGCCCCGCCCCCCTCCCCCAGGACTTGTTAGCACCCCCTGTGTACCCCTCAAGACTCCAGGCACAGCCAATGTGCCTGTGGCCCAGCATAGATGTTTCCTGCTCTGCAGTTGTTTATTGAATTAATAGTTTATATATATATATATATAGTGAATGTTAGAGAGTACATTGGTCATTTTCCTGTTGTGACCAATTGCCCAACAAGAAGCAGTTTAAACAGAGGGAGACTCTGTTTAAATTGGCTCCCGGATTCAGTTGCTGTGGCCCATGATGGAGGGTGGCAGGTGGAGCGTGCGTCCTGTATCCTTCATCATCTCACTTCTTGGTGGAACAGGAAGTAGAGGGCAGACAGGACGTGAAGCCAGAATGTACTTTCGGCTAGGCTTCACCTCTTAAAGATTCCACAACCTTCCAGAACCACCATTTGGAGACCAAGTGTTCACACACATGCACGTAAGGAGACACTGCATGTTCAGACCACAACCAGGAGGCTTAACTGAATTTTTAAAAAGGCTTTTCGAGATGGGTTCGCTACGTAGCCTGGCTATCCTGGAACTCGATTTGTAGACCAGCCTGGCCTGCCTCTGCCACCTGGGTGCTGGGATTAAAGGCATGTGCCGCCACCACCCACCCTTTCACTGAGCTTTTTCTTTTTTAAAGGCTCAGTCTAGTAGAACCATATTTGCTTTGGGGAGGCATTTTTGAAGTATTGCCATGTGCGACTTTATTTCACAGTCTCTGCTGGCCGTGACTTGTTTAATGTGTACATTGCAGCACTCCCGTCACTTAGGGACTGTCTCAATGAACAGTGGCATGCTCCCTCGATGCCAGGTCTCACAGAGGCAGACTTGGGGCAACAAAGGTTTTTCGTTTGTTGAGGCAGGGACTCCGGGTAGAGGCATTCACTGTAAGGTTTGCACGTTTGTGCTTCTGTGTGTGCTCATGTCTAGCTCGAGTGAGGGCTGGGACGTCCCTTTAGGACCCCGTGGGCCCCTGGTCTCCTGTAAGGGCTGGGGAAGGGTGGGTGGCTTCCGTGTCTGACAACTGGGGCACCCAGAAGCTCCTTACTTCCGGGCTCAGCTCTGCCAGCGCCTTTGTTGTCGTAGCTGCTGATACGTGTCTTACAAATGGCTCCAATCTGAAAGCCAGATGATAAGAATTGGAGCGATAATGGGAACAGATTGCAAGAATGTTTTGTAGCTAGGCCACACTCTGCAGGTCTTGATTTAGAATAATGTTGATGATAACCTGAGAAATAAAATTATTTCCCATGGCTATCAGGGGGAGGTGGGAAAGGGGCGATAAATAAAGCTTGGTCTTTATTGTCTTGTTTCTCTTCATGAGTCCGTTGCCGGTAGAACTTACTGCTGCACACGCTGCTTGGTAGTTGTTACCTAGAAAGCCTTGCCTGGCGTTTCCTGCTTCTCCTCAGCTGTTCCAGATACAGAGATCCTGAAGGCATCTAATCACGTTCTTGAGTATTCTAAAGGGAGAGAGAGGGCAACCTGGAAGAGAGAGTAAGCTCTCCATTGAGAAAGCACTCTGCTGAGAGGACTGTGGGGGAAAGCTTGCGTTACTTCCCACTGTGTGTGTGTGTGTGTGTGTGTGTGTGAGAGAGAGGGGGGGGGCGGGGCAACAAAAGCTTTTTCTGTTGATGTGTATGTGTATGTGTGTGTACACAGTTGTGCGAGTGCCCCTAGAGTTCAGAAGTGGGAGTCAGATGCTGGAGTTAGAGCTACAGCCGCTTGCCAGCTGCCCGCCGTGGTTCTGGGGAACCAAGCTCTAGCCCTGAAAGAGCGGTAACGCCCCTGGGATCATTTTAACAAGACTCTTGTTCGTTTCTCACCTATCTCTGTATTGGAACTCTGTCTCCTCTTCTTCGTGACTCGCTTTCCTGTTGCTTGCTGGTCCACCTGCTTCATGTTGCCATCGGGGAATATGGAGTGTTCCAGAAGGAATTTCCAGCTGCTTTTCTCCTTCCCTTAGAGCAGACAAGGATCCAGAGGCAGAGCGGAGCCTGCTTGTGGTTGCGTGGTAGCTCAGTGTATAAGCCGCTGGGCTAGAGCCTCAGTCCTCGCTTAAGCTGTCCTGACCCTCTTCAGGCCAACGGGCCTCCTCTTAATTTATGGTAGGCTGGGAACACCTACCTTTGCGCTCAGCTCAGAGCATGCGTGTCAGAGAAAGAGTATGTTCTTAGAAACTCAGAATGTATTACAAAGTAAGTACTGGAGGTTGGATATATATGTATGTGTGTATATATATGTGTGTGTGTGTATGCATGTATGTGTATGTATATGTCTATGTATACATATATATGTGTGTGTGTGTGTATATATATATATACACATTTCTTTTTTAACCTTTTCCCCAGTTTGTTATCCTCACCACCCCCAGCTCTTGTTTGTTTGTTTGTTGTTTGAGATAGGATCTCATGCAGCCCAAGCTTGGAATCTTTCTGCCTTCACCTCCAAAGTGCTGTGATTTCAGATGTGCACCCCCACGCTCCCCCCGCCCCCCGCCGTGGCTCAGCCCTTCATCTTTGTGCTTACCCTAGAGATTAAAACACACATCCTTACACGTTTAGCCAGTAACTGTTTAAGCTAAACTTACCTTTAGCTCAATTAATGCAGAAAAGTTGAAATTGGCCTAAGTTTTTTATTTTGCTTGAATTTTTATTAAATGTGCCCTTTAATTATTTATTTAAAGTTGCTAAAAAACCCCAATAAATCCTGCCCATTGTTGACTTCTCAGTGTCTATTAGTGAGTTTTTAAAATGCTACATTTTCTTTTATTTTGTATGCATGCGTGCGTGCCTGTGTGAACATGTGTGTGCGCATGTGTGTGTGTGAGCAGACGTGGTCCTAGTCAATTCCCCAGCTAACTCAGGATCAGTGGCAAGTGACTTTCCCCCTTGAGCCATTGCACAGGCCCTACCAGTGAACTATCTGCCACTTCTGAGACTGCTAAGCTCTGTTTACTCCACCCTTCCTACTACTCATATATTTTCATTATGTGTATATGTTGAATCCAAAAGATGTCACTGATAGTATTTGGTCAAATCCTGTGGTGCCACCGTACAGTCATTTCTGTCTCCCCTTTTGCCTCCTGCGTTTTCATGGTTTCCAGAAGACCCAGCTATTTCTGTCTGAAGAACTCCACTTAGTGTTTCTTTCTGATGCCAATTAATTATCTTTCTCCTTGTGGTGAATTGGTTGAAAGCATATTTATTTTGCTTTCCACTTAAAAGCACCCCATCCTTTCCCCTAGGTTGGCAGTTACTTTTTTAAAAAATCACTTTAAGGCAGCCATTCCTTGGTTTTTACGAGCATCGTTTCTGGTGAGTGTCAGTTATCGGTTGGGCTCCGGCCCCTTCTCTGCCCCAGCAGGTGTACAGGGCTGCACGCCAGTGTGCATCCTGCTTTGGATATAGAGTGTGGGCTGCTTTTGCAGTGTAGTATCGTTCAGTTTAAGAAAACTCTTAGCCATTATCTCTTCAAGAATTTATTCTCTCTTGCACATATTTGCAACCTTCTTACTGTGCCCCACAAAGTTCATACCCTCCTTTGTATGTTTTTATATTTTCACACCTGGAGTTGGGTAGATTACTTACACTGGGTGCTTTTATGCTACATCTAATCTGCTGCCAGAACCACATAGTGAACCCTTAATGTTAGCCATTGTATTTTTTATTTCTAGAATTAAGCTTCCATTTTAATGGATTCCAGTTTAGTAGGTAAAATCCTGTTTGATACTTCTTTAATAGGTCATGGTTATTTTAATCTCCATGTCTGGGAACACTAATATCTCCATCCCTATAGCTCTGTCTCTAGTGTGTACTTTTCCCTTTTATTTTTAGCTATTTGATTCTGTCATCTCATTTTTTAAAGCTTTTTTTTTTTAAATTACTGTCTCTGTGCATGTGTGTGTATATGTGTGTGTCTGTGTGCACACATGCACAGATGCATGTGGCATGTGCAAATGCCCTCAGAGGCCAGAAGACAGTGTCAGATCGTCCAGTGCTGGAGTTACAGGTGGCTGTGAGCTTCCCAAAGTGGATGCTGGGAACTGAACTCTTCACATGATCAGTCAGTGCAGGCTCTTAACCTCCAAGTGGTCTCTGCAGCCCTGGCTCTAGCATCGTGACTGTCCCCTAAGCAGTAGTTGGACAGGAGAAGCCATTCAGACCTTGCATGATCTTCTCCCCCAGAAGATACACTTCTTTCCTTGTGCCCCTGCAGCCGGAGACGCTACCCTTTCTCCAATGAGTGACTCTTTGTCTTTGATCCAAGGGCGGGGCCCTTCTAGGCCTATAGCTAGAAGGCAGAAGATTTACCTACCTTGCCTTGTACATCCAGAGTTCCAGTTTTGGTGTCCTCATCCTGTGAGCTGTGTGTGAAATGCTTGTGCACCTGTTAAGCAGCTTGTTGCTGGAAGCAGGCTCTCGCGCTCCTGCCCAGGCTGACCTGGAATTCACTGTGCTGGCCCCAAACTCTCGGGGGTCCTCCTACTTCAGCCTCCTAAGTACCGGGACTACACACGTGGTTTAGTGGTTTAACCTCTAATTTTTCCTTTGTGTTTAGCCTCCCAGCAATTCATCCTGCACTCAGATATGTCTTTGTGAGATACCCATTGTGTGAGTGGAGAGCCCTGTATCGTATTTGCCAGGGTCACTTCTCAGCTGGTCCCCCACCCCCCAGGGTCACTTCTCAGCTGGTCCCCCCACCCTCAGGGTCACTTCTCAGCTGGTCCCCTCACCCCCCAGGGTCACTTCTCAGCTGGTCCCCCCACCCTCAGGGTCACTTCTCAGCTGGTCCCCTCACCCCTCAGGGTCACTTCTCAGCTGGTCCCCCCACCCTCAGGGTCACTTCTCAGCTGGTCCCCCCACCCTCAGGGTCACTTCTCAGCTGGTCCCCCCACCCCCCAGGGTCACTTCTCAGCTGGTCCCCCCACCCCCCAGGGTCACTTCTCAGCTGGTCCCCCCACCCTCAGGGTCACTTCTCAGCTGGTCCCCCACCCCCCAGGGTCACTTCTCAGCTGGTCCCCCACCCCCCAGGGTCACTTCTCAGCTGGTCCCCCCACCCCCCAGGGTCACTTCTCAGCTGGTCCCCTCACCCCCCAGGGTCACTTCTCAGCTGGTCCCCCCACCCCCCAGGGTCACTTCTCAGCTGGTCCCCCCACCCCCCAGGGTCACTTCTCAGCTGGTCCCCCACCCCCCAGGGTCACTTCTCAGCTGGTCCCCCCACCCTCAGGGTCACTTCTCAGCTGGTCCCCCCACCCCCCAGGGTCACTTCTCAGCTGGTCCCCCCCATCCCCCAGGGTCACTTCTCAGCTGGTCCCCCCACCCTCAGGGTCACTTCTCAGCTGGTCCCCCCACCTCCCAGGGTCACTTCTCAGCTGGTCCCCCCACCCCCCAGGGTCACTTCTCAGCTGGTCCCCCCACCCTCAGGGTCACTTCTCAGCTGGTCCCCCCACCCCCCAGGGTCACTTCTCAGCTGGTCCCCCCCATCCCCCAGGGTCACTTCTCAGCTGGTCCCCCCACCCTCAGGGTCACTTCTCAGCTGGTCCCCCCACCTCCCAGGGTCACTTCTCAGCTGGTCCCCCCACCCCCCAGGGTCACTTCTCAGCTGGTCCCCCCACCCTCAGGGTCACTTCTCAGCTGGTCCCCTCACCCCTCAGGGTCACTTCTCAGCTGGTCCCCCCACCTTCAGGGTCACTTCTCAGCTGGTCCCCCCACCTCCCAGGGTCACTTCTCAGCTGGTCCCCCCACCCTCAGGGTCACTTCTCAGCTGGTCCCCCCACCCCCCAGGGTCACTTCTCAGCTGGTCCCCCCACCCCCCAGGGTCACTTCTCAGCTGGTCCCCCCACCCTCAGGGTCACTTCTCAGCTGGTCCCCCACCCCCCAGGGTCACTTCTCAGCTGGTCCCCCACCCCCCAGGGTCATTTCTCAGCTGGTCCCCCCACCCCCCAGGGTCACTTCTCAGCTGGTCCCCCCACCCTCAGGGTCACTTCTCAGCTGGTCCCCTCACCCCCCAGGGTCACTTCTCAGCTGGTCCCCCCACCCCCCAGGGTCACTTCTCAGCTGGTCCCCCCACCCCCCAGGGTCACTTCTCAGCTGGTCCCCCCACCCCCCAGGGTCACTTCTCAGCTGGTCCCCCCCATCCCCCAGGGTCACTTCTCAGCTGGTCCCCCCACCCTCAGGGTCACTTCTCAGCTGGTCCCCCCACCTCCCAGGGTCACTTCTCAGCTGGTCCCCCCACCCCCCAGGGTCACTTCTCAGCTGGTCCCCCCACCCCCCAGGGTCACTTCTCAGCTGGTCCCCCCACCCCCCAGGGTCACTTCTCAGCTGGTCCCCCCACCCTCAGGGTCACTTCTCAGCTGGTCCCCCCACCCCCCAGGGTCACTTCTCAGCTGGTCCCCCCACCCTCAGGGTCACTTCTCAGCTGGTCCCCCCACCCCCCAGGGTCACTTCTCAGCTGGTCCCCCCATCCCCCAGGGTCACTTCTCAGCTGGTCCCCTCACCCCCCAGGGTCACTTCTCAGCTGGTCCCCCACCCCCCAGGGTCACTTCTCAGCTGGTCCCCCCCATCCCTCAGGGTCACTTCTCAGCTGGTCCCCCCCATCCCCCAGGGTCACTTCTCAGCTGGTCCGCCCCAACCTCTAGAAAATCTCGGCTCTTCAGATTAGCCCCACTGTGTGCTCCTGGATTTGGAGTTATTTCTTGGCTCTCTGAGGTGTCCGAAGCTCCATGTTTGGATGTATATTTTGTAGCCTAAACCACTTGAGGATTTGGCAGGTTTCTCAAGAGCACGGGGTATGATTGTGTTCACGTGCCTCATGGAGGCATCGATGTAGGCTGTCCCAGTTTTAACCCGACCACCGCGCTGCTTCTCAAAAGTAGCTGTCTGATCCATGCTACTTTATTATGCTAGAAACAGTCCCTTACAAGGAGAAATCTGAGTTACCCACTTTTTAAATTTATGCCTGCTCACCCCTCCCCCAAATATTCGAAGGAACTTACAATGAAATACGCAAACAAGTGCAGAGACAGCCTTAAAATAAGACACAAGGCTAAGTGCCCAAGGCAGCATGGAAAGTAAAAAAGAAGATAATTATTTGAAATTTAAGCTAAGTGATTTTCATAGATGAATGTCATTTTTAGCACTGATGCTCCTCGAAGCCAGACTACAAAAAGAAGCACGAGTTAGGTACTTTTTGTGCATGAGGGGGAGGGGCTACATTGAAATAATGGCAGATGAAGTTGGCAGTGATTGCATTAAATAGTTTTTTCCCTGTAGACTTAAGAAAAAGACATTTTAAATGAGGACCAGTTTACTGCTCTAATTGGGGACCTTGTAGAATGGAGCCTAAAAAATGAGGCAGACTAAAGTCTCATGCAGTGGCCAACTTTACGCAGAGCATCAGACAATTTATACTCTGAGGATTAAGAGGAATCACATGAATAAAGTGTACAGTTAACCAGTTAACCAGGACAGGCTGCACATGGCAAAAAAAAAAAAAAAATATGTCTTTCTCTGAGGCATATAATTAATAGCAGCGGGTAACAATGAGTAATCTGAAGTAAACCCACTCTTTTTGCTGCATCTGGGAGGAGCACAAACGCTCATTCCAAGAACAATTCCATGTTTTAAAGAAACTGAGGTGGAGAGAATCTTCTTGTTTCCTTGGAGTTTTCTCGCAAGCCCTCAGAATTCCCCTCACATGACTCCATTCCTGGACCGTGTTCCACCCAGAATCCAAAGGCAGTGGGTATAGAGGCTGGGCAGTTCTCAGTGAATCTGAGCCAAGCAGGTTGGCACAGCACGTGCAGGGCTCTATGCGATGGGCATTGGTGCTAACTCACTTGGCAAAGAAGCATTTAAAGGGTTCTGAGGCTGTCCTACGGGGGCAAAAAGGTCAAAGATACCCGCGTAGCTTTTGTTTATGGAGCAGGGTGGTACAGGTGTACCATCGCTTTGGTCTTTGTTTTACTGTGGTTCTGTTTGGGTGGTTTTCTTGTTGTTTTAAACTAAATTTTAGTGGGATTGTATAGGTGGATTTTTGTAACGCAACATAATATCCTCAGTAGTGCGTTCTTTATTTGAGACAGACTCTTTTATAGTCTAGGCTAACTTGGCTATGTAGCTCAGCATGACCTTGAACTTGTGATCTTCCTGCCTCCAGGCTCAGGATTGAACCTAGTATTGCATGCATGTTAAGCAGGCGCTCTCCTAAGTGATTCCCAGTAGTGCTTTAAAGTCAGTAGACAAGTGGTTTCCAGCAGGCACGGTAACACAAGCATTTACTCCCGACAGTCAAGAGATGGAGGACAAGCCGGCCATGGTGGCGCATGCCTGTAATCCCAGCACTTGGGAGGCAGAAGCAGGTGGATCACTGTGAGTTTGAGGCCAGCCTGGTCTACAAATCAAGTCCAGGACAGCCAAGGCTACACAGAGAAACACTATCTCGAAAAACTAAAAGAGGCAGAGACAGAGAGAGAGACTGAGGAAGTTGAGATTGAGGCCAGGCTGGACTATAAAGCAAACTAAACAAAACTTTAAACTAAGTGGCTTTCATTTAAGGGTATCTATTATTGATCCCTGGAAACAAATGAAACCTTCATTTTAAAAAATTGTTATAAGAAACTCTTTTATTTATTACTACTGTACCTCCTCCTGCCTGTGTGTGGGCGTGGTCAGAAGACAACTTTTAGAGTAGCTTGTGTCCTTTCACCTTTCCGTGCCTTGTGGAGCTGGAGCTGGTGGCCAAGCTGGCACAGCGAGTATCCTTTTCCCACTAAGTCACCTCGATGGCCCTGAATTGTTGCTTATAAAAGACATTTTTTTTCTGCGGAGCTATGGTAACATTGTTTAGGCTCAGAAACGATTAGGGCTCTTAATTTGAAACACATGCGGCACTTGGAAACTCAGAAGAAATTTGTCTTTTCCTCTTTCCCTCAGTTATCAGCTGTTACCAAAGGTTGTGACAAAAATTGGCAAGTGTGTCTCTGCAGATAGTCTTCGTGATTTGAGAAAAGCCATATGCTCTCCCTTTTACAAGTTATATTTATTTTTAAGTATCGTTTGCCGCTATTTAACAATATTAAGGGGAATCTGTACTAAATACCAGATTGCTGCTGGCAACTTGGAACTCTTGCTACCAAAGTCTTAAGTCTTGGATGAGAGGACACCCGGGGGTTCTTGCCTGCAAGACATTGCTCAGGTTTCTAGGTTTTCAGATTAGAATTTGCTCTTCCAAGCATCTGCGTCCACCTGCTTGTTTCCCGGCGCACTGCATGCAGCAGAACGCGCCCGTCAGGTCCTTGCGCAGGTTGCAGTCAAATTCTAGGAAGGAGTAGCTGAGTGACCCTGGGGGAGGGGGTGCCTCGCGGAGGAGGAAGTGGTACAAAGCTTCCTAGGGGCAAGAGGATTGCTGGGAAGACATGCTAGCAGCAGGAGACAATGAAGCAGAGGCCCTGGGTACCACAGGGCATGGACATTTCCAGAAAGGAAGGTGGTCTGCTTTTGGTGAAGTATAAGCATTCGTGGGGAAGGCTGTTAGGAGACGAAGCAAGGTGGCAGCCATGGCCAGGCCACAGAGACCCGGTGTGTCTTCCGTTTGGCAGACACTTAGTGACGAGCTCATGAGCCAGGCCCTGCTGTAGACACACAGGGGTCACTGCTCACAGCGATACATACTAGTAAGAATACATGGTGCGTATACGGTGGATTAATCACCACTGGTAAGAGGAAGGTTTGGGGTGACTAAAAAGGAGGGGCCCCATTTTAGGAGACTGAGAAAGGTTGGCTGAAGGAGCAGAAGGGCGAATGACTTCGAGTGCTGAAGCCTGAAGAGATACGAAAGTGCCCTGAGGGTGGGGCTGGAGAGATGGCTCAGTGGGTAAGAGCCTGCATTGACTGCTCTTGCAAAGGACCTGAGTTCAAGTCTCAGCACCCATGTTAGGCGGGACACAATGGCCCGAGGGGATCTGATGTGTCTGTCCTCCATGGGTACCTCACTCACACATGTGCAGAATTTTCAAAATATTGTTTTAAAAGTCCTAAAGTTAGACTAAGAGTCAAGCATGGCTTAACTCACACACACACACACACACACACACAGAGAGAGAGAGAGAGAGAGAGAGAGAGAGAGAGAGAGAGAGAGAGAGAGAGAGAATTGGAATACAGAATTCAGAAAACAAGCTAAGGACTTGGGGTGAAGCGGGGGATGAGGGGAGAGGTAGGGGCTGAGGAATATAACCTACTGTGTATTTTTGAAAGGTTGCTTTGTAGTGGGTAGAAAGGCAAGGAGCCAGTGAGGGAGTTACCGCAGTAATGGTGGAGAGAGACGGTAGCGTAGGCCAGGGCGGCCACAGTGGAGCCGGCTTACTTGGAGAGAGTTTGTGCCGTATATGATAAGCAACCATTGAGGTAATCTGATCCCTGGGACTGGAGAGACGGTTCAGTGGTTAGCAGCAGGGGCAGCTCTTTTGAGGGACCCAGGGGTGATTCCTAGCGTCTCACAACTGCGTAACTTTTGGCATCTACAGACAGCAGGCGTGCACATAGTGTATGCATGTACATATAAATGCACAAATACTCATACACATAAAATAAAAATAACTAAACCTTAAAAAAACAAACTTTGATCCATGGAATGATAGGATTTTTTAAAAATGTTTTTTATTTATTTTTCCTTTATGTGCATTGGTGCTTTGCCTGCCTGCATGTATGCCTGTGTGAGAGTGTCAGATCATGGAGTTACAGTTAGGTGTGTGCTGTCATATGGGTGCTGGGATTTGAACCTGGGTCCTCTGGAAGAGCAGTCAGTGCTCTTAACCGCTAAGCCATCTCTCCAGCCTGATTTTTTTTTTTTTTTTTTTTTTTTTTTTAGTTTTTTTAGTTTTTTTAGTTTTTTTTAAGAAAGGATTCTGGTAGCCATGTAGAAAAAGCTTGGAGAATTGAGATAATGAGCCAGATCCATTAACAAA
Organism: Acomys minous; assembly: GCF_964271855.1. Classification (NCBI taxonomy): domain Eukaryota; kingdom Metazoa; phylum Chordata; class Mammalia; order Rodentia; family Muridae; genus Acomys; species Acomys minous. Next base: position 58,328,710 of record NC_140496.1, on the reverse strand, counting down.
ACTCCAGTCACCAGGAATAAAGACAGAAACCTCAGACGGGAAGTAGGCTCAGGCCTGAAGGCCCCGGAAGCCAACTTTTTGGCCAAGCGATAGAAATAGGAAACATTTACCCATTTGGAACACCTTCTGTGAGCCTTGCAAGGTGAAGATAAGAAGATTGTGGTCAGGCTATCCCACCTCGAGCGTTACCTGGGCTCCTCCCCACAGGCCAGGCACTGTCGTGGGTGCTGTGGACTGAGTCCGCTGAACCTTGGCACAGCCCAGGGGGAGGGGTGGGACGGAGGAGTGTCGATCATGGTCGCATTTTTTTCTCTTTTTCCCCCCCTCCACGTGTATGTGGTGTATATATGTGTATATGTTCTTATGTGGGAGCTTGTGTGTGTTCAAGTGTGCTTGCATGTGTGTGTATGTAAGTATGGAGGCTATAGGTATACATCAAGTGTGTTCAATGGCTTTCTATAGTTTTTAGGTTAAGGTCTCTCACCAATTAGCTAGACTGAAGGTGACCAGCAAGCGCCCCCCCCCCCACCCCTTAGCACACTAGGTTACAGTTGTACAACACCATTTGGAGCCTTTTATGTGGGCACTGGGTATTTGAACTCAGCTCTTCATACTTGCATGACAGGTACTTTATTGACTGAGCTATCTCCCCGGGTGCTCTGGCTCCCGTTTTATAGAGACTGAAACTCAGGCAAAGGGCTGGGGGTTCTCTGAAAGTCACTGTTGTGCTGCCACCATATGGAAGTTCTCATCAGGAACCCCTGAATTGTCCAGTCGGCTCTAAAATTAAGTAAAGAATTGATTGCTAGTTTCCTTTTTGAGCAGAGGTGATCATGGCTGTAGAGGGTTGTTGGTCACTGTGGGTAGACACATATTTTATTTTAAAACTCTTTTGAGTGACCATTAGCTTAAAAAGACATGAGGGCAAATTGCAAGAAACTGCCATGCCCAAAGGTAGAAAGGCACGCGTGCGCATGGGCACACAGGTTGGAGTGGGTAGGAAATGGCCCCACTGTGCTGCCCCCAGAGACTGGCACGCTGCTCTCTGCTCTGAGGTCCGAGCATTCACCCAGACCTGTTGTTCTATAAGTAGCCTCCTTCTATGGTCAGGAAGGCTGCCTGTGGACAGCTGCATAGGGAGGCCTCCATGCTGTACCCGAGCCTACCAGGAGCGAAAGTGTCCTTCAGAGAAGCTCAAAACGCCCAGAGGAACTGGTATTTCCCTGATCTTTGCCCCGTTCCTAGGATCTGAGGTTCCAGGCTGTGGGTGGCATCAGTAGGCACTGAGTGGCTCTCGGAAGAGATCAGCCTGTTGTAGCACCAGTCAGCGGAACTTGGCCTTATTCTCCCATTCTCCACGGGAAATGCAACTGCCCCACTTCTGACTTTACCAATTTTTTCCTTCTGATTTTTAGAAAGTTATTCTCCAGTAATTTCATGCATGTATACAGATGTATTGTGCGTGTGTGTGTGTGTGTGTGTGTGTCCCTTACTCCCTGCCTCTTACCCTTCCAGGGTCTGTTTGTAAGCCAGGGTCTTACTATGTCTAGAAGCTGCCAATTGCTAGACCCAAACGATCCTTGACTTCTTGAGTATATTATAAGCATATGCTACATTAATTAATTAATTAAGCTTTATTTTCAGTGCTAGGGGAATCCAAGCCTCACACATGCAAGACAGACACTCTACACGCCACCCCCAGCACTACTTTATTTGATTTATTTATTTATTTTTTTTAAAAGGACAGAGGTGTGATTTGTGTTTCAGCAACCTTTCTTAGGACAGGAAGTTGTTTTGAGCTGTCCCCAACTCAGCTAGGACAGGAAGACACTGTCTGTCAATATTTCTCTTACATGGTTGCTGCCTTTCCTTTCCCAAAGGAAATGATAATTAGTAATGCTTTTGAGTTAGAGGAAACAAGAGTTAGTTTTAAAAAAAATGGACCTCACCTTCCTTTTTCAACCCTGACCCAAATTTATGTCACTTTTTCATTATAATCTTTACATACACCTTTGTTTACCTAACAAAGTGCTGCATATAGCGATATTTCTCCCTTACCAAGTGCATTGCACTCTAATCACTTCTGTTCATTTAAAATTCCATTTTCAAAAGCACACACAACCACTATAAATTCATTGTGGAACCCACTAATAGGCGTCCACAGAGTCTGAAAATATGAATTACACCAGCAATAAACAGGCAGCCCTGGTGTGTTGCTTCAGAGGGCGGGTGCAGCAGACGGGACGCCTTCAATAGCAGAACCTTTTCCCTACAAGCTAGAGGTCAAAGCAAGGTGGCCAGAGTCTGTGCCTTCTAAGGCCGGGAGGGAGGATCGGACCTGCCTCGCCGAGCTCGTGCTGGCTGGCTGCCTGCCAATCTTTGGTGTTCTCGGTCCTTAGATGCATCACCTTGATCTCTCCCTTCATCACTGTGCAGTATTCTCCCTATGTGTCCAAATTAGCTCCCTTTTAAGGACGCCAGTCATACTGGCTCAGGGGCCTACCCTCTGCCATATGACCACATCACAGCTTGCCTGACGACATCTTCTGTGACCTTATTCCCAATTAAGGCGGTGTTCTGACATACTGGATTTCGGCATTCAGCGTAAGAATTTTTTTGTGAGGCACACAGATCAACTCATAATGGATGATAGGAAATACAATAGCGACAATAAAAGGCCCCCATCATATTGAAACCCTATTACTTAAGCTGAATGTTCTGTTTTATTAACTCATGATACCATCTCATCTCATTTTATAATCAAGGAAGCCAAGCTAAGACAGAGTTGACTCTGATCTCCTTGGTTCAGAGCCTGTGCTGTCTCCTGTTAAGACTCAGGCCTCCACCTGTTTGTAGACCACCAAGAGAAATGCGGTTAGCCGTTCTAAATGGAAGTGCAAAAGCCAGGTCATAAACGCTCCAACATTGGGCTGAAGGAAGTTCACTGTGTCAAGGCCTTCTGAAGGGACTTGGAGGTGTCTGTCCCTCAGGGACCCACTGCAGAGGTCTGCGCCTCACAGACTCTCCTGGCAGGTGAGGCTGCCCGCCCTGTCCACCGCACGCCTCTCCCACTGCAGGCTGCTGAGTTCCTGGCAGCAGCACCGGGCGGCCTCCCTCCCTCTGAGCTTTCCCTTCCGCCTTCTGAATTTAGATCAGGGTGAAGAGTGGAGAGAAGGAAATGAGCCAGAAAATAGAAAATTAATACTTGGTGGAATTGTCATATTTTAAAAATAATTTATAGCCAATGTCAGATAACAGGAGCTAAATCATTTTATCAGCAGGCTGCTCTAGGATTTGAAAATTGGCATCCATCATTATAAATCGGGTCTTGGGAGTGGTCTCCAGGGATGCAAGTTGATGTGGGACGGGCAGAAGTGTGAATTGCATGCTTAGCTATGTCCTTTTCTTAAGCATAGAGTCTTTCCATATCCCATTGCATGTAACAGTATGTTAAATGCTAACAGAAGAGACAAAGCCATTCGAGGCCATGGTTAGCCCACTTTTCATATCTAGTCTGCCTGTCAGCCCTGGGAAACTGGTTGTGCGGAGGGCATTCATTTCAAGGTGCTGCTTCCCAACCCATAATTTCAGGAATGGCTTAATCCCCATCTACAGGGTCCATTTTCTTAGAGATTCAGATGCCACACTCTGCCCTACCTACCCATCCACCCCGCGCCCCGCGCTCCCCACCCCCAGCCACGCATCCTTTGGATGTCACTTTCATACAGAGAAGGTCCTCCGTGTCTAAAGGCCCACCTTTCCCTTCCTGTCGTTACAGCTGTCTGTCGCGGGCGTGTGGTGAGAGTCCCCTCGGGCACCCTGGTTCGGGTGGTAGGCACCGAGCTGGTGATCCCCTGCAATGTCAGTGACTATGACGGCCCCAGCGAGCAAAACTTTGACTGGAGCTTCTCGACTTCGGGGAGCAGCTTCGTGGAGCTTGCCAGCACTTGGGAGGTGGGCTTCCCCGCGCAGCAGTACCGGGAGCGGCTGCAGCGGGGCGACATCCTGCTGAGGAGAACCGCCAATGATGCTGTGGAACTGCACATAAAGAACGTCCAGCCCTCCGACCAAGGCCACTACAAGTGCTCAACCCCAAGCACAGATGCCACTGTCCAGGGCAACTATGAGGATACAGTGCAGGTTAAAGGTACAGTCTTCACAAGGGGCCAGGCCTTCCTCTACCATCCTGCTGCTGCAAAGAGACTCGGTCCACCTGTCCCTTGCATCCCTTATCTGATGATAGACCGAGGGTGGACCAGCTGGCCCCTGGGGGCCCCTTCTCCTTTCCCGGTGTCTATCTGATGATGCATCCCACGGCCAGCGAGTTTTAGGTCACCTGTGAGAATCCAACTCTGGAGCCAGCTTGCCTGTGCAGTCAGCTCCTGACTCTGCCACTTGTCAGCTAATGGCTCCAGGCTCCCTCTGTGCCTCTCTTTCCTCTGTCCAACAGAGCCTGCCTTAAAAGATGCGCAGACAGGAGAGCTAACCCAAGCCAGGCTTCTCCAGCTGTGTCATAGCAAGTGTTCAGCTTAGAGACAAGCTGGCAGGCATCACTGTGAGGTTCAGCTCTCTGTGGGAGAGAGAGTACCTGTTTGCATCGGGAGTTGTGCTTGGTGCTTAGACGAAAAGCCATGCGGTTACTGCCGTTCATGCACCCAGCTGCGCAGAGTTGACATCGTAGGCATCTGGAGTGTCATGAGTTTGGGTGTTCCCTGCCTTCCAAGTGCTGTTGGGTTTGCTCACACATTGTTAGCTGAATCCACTGAAGAAGGCAGGACAGGCTGTTTGCCTAATTTACACATGAGATGGAAGAGCATAGGTTAATTGCTTGCTTAAAACGACGTGGCTCATTAGGGAGGGAGCAAAAAGGGGCCGTTTTAATCTGAGGCTAACAAACAGAAACATTATAATGATTATTATTAATTGTACATTTGTTTGTGCCCTGTCTTGTTTCTGAAAATATGTGTTTCAGGGCAGGAGTGTGTAAGTAACTGATAATAGAAAAGGAGTGGGCTGGTCCAGGCGGCCACCCTCTGTCTTAGTTGGTAGCAACTGCTAGAGCTCAGCCGTTGCTGCTCCTTTACCAGACCATGAGGATGACATGGCAGCCATGCCATCAAGCACCTGCCAAAGCATTAAGCCATCTTCCTGTAAAAGGTACAGAGCGTAGCTGGCTATGGTGGCACACACCTGTAATCCCAGTACTTGGGAAGCTGAGGCAGGAGAATTGAAAGTTTGAGGCTAGCCTAGATTGAGCCGTGTATTAAGTTCAAAGCCAGCCTGAGCTACGTAGTGAGAGTCCATCTGAGAACGGGAGGTTTGGGGCATAGGAAACTTGGAAATCTGCGGTAGTGGTTGCCTAGATATGCCTGCCCCTGGTCTGACGTCTATAATTGGAGGGTGGGGGGTAGGGGGTGGTTCATGACTTCCATAAGACATTTTTGCACAGAGTTAAACAATACAATAAATACATCACCCCTCCATCAGGTCAGATACTGTTGTGATTTATTATGAGAAGCAGGAAGGTAACAGAAAAGCCCCACCCCACTCTCCTCTTCATATCTCCCCATTTCTTCTAGTCTTTGAAGGCAGGAGAGGTGAGGGGAGGCTTTTCTTGGCCCAGGCTAGCAGAAGGACAGCATGAGGGAGGCTGGCTGCCCAGGTGGAGTCCATGGCAGGAGCTAGATGTGGGCCGGAATGTGTCTGGCCTTGAGCTCACGGGTCCTGTCCACCCTTCTCCTCCGCGAGGAACTGGCCTCGAGAATGAAGCCATGATCTCTGTACTGGAAGGCCACTGTTTTAGTTTTGTAGAAAAGAGTAACAGATTCTGTTACCTGGAATAATCCCTTTCTGAGTGCATAATCGAGGGAAAAGCCAAAGAGATACTATGGGTTGATACTCAAAGAGCCACATATGTAGCTCCTGATGAGCTTGGAAGATTTTCCCAGCCCTCAGCAGACAGCGCCCGCCTGACTCCACCAGATCACCAGCATCCGGCACTGTCACTTCTTCTCAACCTACTCCCTTTTCTAGACTGTTGAAGTGGTGTATAGTGAGAATTCTGGGATTTTGGTTTCTTTAAAAAAAAAAAAAAAAACAACCCAAAGAAATATTATAAGACCGTTTTGTTTTAATACCAGGTCCGGGGGTATGTGACTTGCCTCGTGCTCTAGCAGAGGCGTGGTTTTGCCAACTGTGGATAGTTTTTGTCATTGTGTGACGTTTGGAATTCTGGGAACTTTTCAGAGAGCATATAAATGCTGTGGCCCCGTAGAGGAGCGGTTGGTGGTTTGTGGTTGTTCAGGGTGGCGGGGTTGCCTGCACTTTGTTAATAGTTAAGCTCAAAGAAGAAACAAGAAGAAATTAGATTCAAGGATCTCTCTCTCTCTCTCTCTCTCTCTCTCTCTCTCTCTCTCTCTCTCTCTCTCTCTCTCTCTTTCCCCTCTATTCTCTTTCTCACCTATCCAGTGATAGGGGGTAAAACCGGGGGGGATAAAGGGTGAGAAAAAGAAGAACCCACAAAGTAGCTACGACAAGTTACAGTGGTGGCTTCTTCCGGTAGGCGCTAAGAGTTAGCAGAACCTTCAGCGCTTCTTGTCCCTTCCTGTTCGTCCTGTGGGCGTGCTCTGCCCAGGACACAAGCCCGGGGTAGCACCTGCCGTCACTTCTCCCTGGATTTCTTGACTCTTGGCAGCTGTCTTGTCTCTAGCCTGCAGGCTCCTCCTCCAGCCCCGTGTTCTAACCAAAGGATTATCTGGTGGTCACAGGGCGCTCTTGTTGACTCCGTGACGTAGGTACAGTCATCATCCCCCTTTCTAGGAAACTGAGGCACAGAGGGAGGAATAACCTGCGTCCTGGTGACAGAAGCACCATAAACCTATTGTGGCTGGATTTGGTTTTTTGGTTTTGTTTTGTTTTGTTTTCAACTCAGAAAGCTACTTGGGATGGTGGATGGCTCAGGAGGGTGACTTGCCCTCTAGGCTTTAAAATGGAGGGAAGAATCCTTCGTGAGTAGCTGCCATGGCTCGTGGCCAGGGTCATGGAAGGTAGCCTGTTCTTCCCTTATTGGGTAGGACTATTGGTGACCACTGACTGACATCTTCCCTCTGTCCTTCACAGTTCTGGCAGATGCCCTGGTGGTGGGCCCCAGCTCTCGGCCTCCTCCGGGCCTGAGCCTGCGTGAGGGGGAGCCTTTTGAGCTGAGATGTATCGCATCTACCACGTCACCGTTGCACACTCACCTGGCGCTTCGGTGGGAACTGCACCGTGGCCCAGTGCATCGCAGCATCTTAGCCCTAAGTCACGAGGGCAGGTTTCATCCAGGCCTTGGCTATGAGCAGCGCTACCACAGTGGGGATGTACGCCTGGACACAGTGGGCAGTGACGCCTACCGCCTCTCTGTGGCCCGGGCACTGTCCGCAGACCAGGGTTCCTACAGGTGTGTGGTCAGCGAGTGGATCACAGAGCAAGGCAACTGGCAGGAAATCCAAGAAAAAGCTGTGGAGGTGGCTACTGTGGTGATCCAGCCGACAGGTGAGCTTTTAAAAAATGACGTCGACCCTGATTGGGACCAATGACCATGCATGGGAAGCCCAGAAAAGGATTGTTCCTGCCTCCGCTGTGTGTAAAGGGAGTGGAGTGGTGTTGGTAGCTTAAAGAGTACATTGATTAGAGCTGAGATGTGCTTCCCTGCTGTGTTTTGGGAGCTTGGGCTGTTGCTCACCTTGTATAGGAAGGTTCCTGTCTGACTCAGAGTCTAGAATGGTGTCCTATCAGGTACCTGGTGTTCCCTGGGGCAGTGGGTGGAGCCACCTACACTTAAATGCTTTCGCTTTTTCTTGTTTCTTGTTTTCTACTTCCTTGAGCCCTTTGGTGTGCCTTCCCTGATGGCTGTGAGTTGTGTGTGTGCCTGGCTATGTGTGTGTGATTGCTCTTGTGCATCCCCTGGACCTGCCTTCCCATCCCCCATCAGTTCCAGTCCCCTGCCAAGGGACAGACACCCCCAAGGACCAGGCCTCTTCTTGCTTCCTGTGTCATACATGTTCCAGAAAGCCCAGCCGTAGTCCATATACACTTATGTTTGTTTTATAATTTATAAAATATACGCCTTTTGAAAATCCCTAATTACAGAAAAAAGAAGACAGAAGGGCACATTAGGAAGTGTATACAAACAGAAGAAAAACAAGAGAGAAAACCAACCATTATTGACTTAACTGTAAGACAAGCATTGGGAGGGAGCCTGCGTGTGCTCATACTGTGCTGGGCTCTGGGCTCAGAGGTACTGCAGGCTCAATCCCAGGTCAGTGGAGCCGGCACCTTCAGCAGGACAGAGTACAGAGAAACCATTGCAGGCTAATGTGTGTGCTCAGATGTCTAGGATAGCAGAGGCTCCTGCCTCCCGGGAGACCTTGGCTGGGCTCATTCGCGGCTCAGGAATGTTCCCCAGGAACTGTTCACTGGGAAGGAAAGCAGGAAGCCATAACCAGTGATTGTTTTTGCAACTTGCATGGTTCTGGGCAGCGTTCCTTGAATCTGAAAGTGGGTGTGAACATCTTCATAAGTGACTGGTGGCAGCTGAGGCGTGGCCATCACTGTGGGCCCTGGCTCCATTGGCTGCGGGAATGACTTGCCTCATGGACTAAGGTCACCTTCTCTAACTGAAGTGTTTGTCCTGTGGAGTCTGCCATAGGAAACCTCCAGCTCTCCAATGTGCATCAAACAACTATTGTACTGAGGCAGGCGGAGTAAAGAGCTTAGCTTGGCAGCAAGTTCTGCCATTTGGTGGAGGAATTTCAATGGTAAACACAGTCCCGGTTCCGCCAGCCCCGTAGCATTTAGTTAATAGGATTGGGACTCAAGACTTTCAGGCAGGTTATAGCGGCCAGCTCCCACTCGAGCCTGAGGCTTCACCATCCTCTCTGGGGTTGAGCCCAGCACCTTCCATCTGCTAGGGAAGCACCCATTGCTTAGCTCTGTTACTCTTTTATTTTGGACCTTGCTAGTTTGTTCCTGCTGGCCTTGAACTTGTGTTCTTCTAGCCTGGGCTTCTGGAATAGCGAGGACCGCAGGCTTGCGCCAGCACACATGGCCTTGTGATCTTTCTGTGTGTGCTGGGCCTCTTTGGCTTCTTTTGAAGCCTGTATGTAACTCTTAGTTCATGAATGGGAGAAGAATTACCCTGAAGTAGTTATCAAACTATCTTGAAGACAAGTTGTTTTATACTAACACTGTGTTTCATTATTAACACACGGGTGGTAAACAATGTTGGCAGTCCTAACAACCATCGTAATTTCTAGGGAGCGGTGGAGACAAATGATGTGTCGGATGCCTACAACCACTGTAAAGTGGTGTCAGAAGCCCTGTTAGCTTCCGTTGTGACCAAGCCCCAGGAATACTATACCGCCTGTTGCTTATTTTCACAAAGGGAGGAGGTGCCACATATCAGCTCAGCAAAGGTTAATGAAAGTAAAAGTAGGAACGAGTTTTCCCTGCCACATGCATAGACTCCCTAAATCCTCTGTGGACTGGAAGCTAAGAATCACCATGCTTAGCCAGGCGTGATGGTGCATGCCTTTAATCCCAGCACTCGGGAGGCAGAGGCAGGCAGATGGCTGTGAATTCGAGGCCAGCTGGTCTACAAAGTGAGTCCAGGGCAGCCAAGGCTACACAGAGAAAACCCTGTCTCAAAAAACAAACAAACAAACAAACAAATCACCCTGCTTGAGGTTAATGAGCTCCCTGTGTGCGCCCTCTCTTTCCCTCTTCCCTCTCTCCCTCCATCCTTGAGGCCCCTTCTCTCTATTTATGATTTTAGACAGAGTCTTCCTATCCTGAAACTCACAGGTTTATCTGGAACTCACAGAGACCTGCCTGCCTCTGCCTCATAAGTGCAGGATGGCAGGCGTGCCCCACCGTGCCCCACTGTGCCCAGCATAGGGGGTGATGGTCTTTTGCTTCTTATTAACCTCTACACTGGCTCCCTCTCTTCCCAGCTTGCTTCATTTCATCTCCAATTGCTAAACCCCTAAACCCAGAGCATATGGTGTGTGTGTGTGTGTGTGTGTGTGTGTGTGTGTGTGTGTGTGTGTATCCATCCATCCCTCCCATGACTTGTTTAGCCACTTTCACTGAGAAAAGTGCAAAGTGGATTACACAGCTGAAGAGATGTGGCTGCCAATATTTCTGGACCCCAGGAATGCATTTCGTTCTATAAAGAGGAGAGAAAGAAGAACAAATTGCTTTCAAACTCTTTCTCTCCATCCCATGGTTAGCGATATGACTTGGGCTGTGTGTTTTCTGAACTGGGCACCAGTCTTTGTCCCGGAGCCTCCCGGGAACAGCGGTGGTTGCTGAGTGGGTTTTGCTAGAAGACAGGGACTTGACTCCAGAGGGAGGAGTTGCCTGTCTGTCATTTAGTGACAGTTACCACAACATCACTGTAACGTGAATGTTTCCACCCTGATCACAGATTTTGACATCAACGAAACAAAACAAAACAAACAAACAAACAAAAACCCTGAATAGAGTATTAAAATTCCATTTAAAAGTTTTGGCAACCAGATGCTGAACAAGACCTTTCTTGAGTCTGTGACATCCATTACTTTAAGGCTTCACCTAACGATCGCTGGCTTTTAGCTGTTGGCCACCAGGAGAGGACAGTAGCATGGGGAACACAGGACTCACTGGTTTGGGGTTTAGAGTATGTCCCATGCGTGACTTTCAGCTGGGCATATCTGATGAAACAATAGTCTGTATACGTCACGTCGCGAAGGACTGACTCACGGGGCAATTGTCTGGTTTCACTTTCCTGGCTCTTCGTCGGGGATTTTCCACTCCCACCCCCAGGGTGCTGGGGCCACTTATGCTAGAGGGGGGCTGTAGCATGGAGCTGTTGTGCCTCAGCCTCCTTATCAATAAAATGACCATAGTAGTACCCAGCTCGTGTTATTTTCAGAATTCACATACAGTAAGTACATCAAAGCCATAGAAGTGTTTGCTGGTGCTCACACCAATTTAGTGTGTGTCATGAATGTATTCATTAGCTGTTCCTTAAGCGCTTACAACTGCACAAGCCTTCTAATTTTACGCCATCAATCAGCCTAAAAGGGAGTGATCTAGGGGGAGGTACGGAGAAGGGGAGATCTTAGAGGGGGTGAACACCACTTGATCACTTGATAGACTTGTTTTTTTTTTCCTCTAGCTCTGCAGTTGGCTGTGCCCAGGACAGTGTCCGTGACTGAAGGAAAAGACCTGGACCTTTCTTGCAACATCACCACAGACCGTGTGGATGATGTCCGGCCCGAGGTGACATGGTACTTCAAAAAGACACCGGATACCTCCTTGCTTGCCTCGCATATGCTGGCTCGGCTGGACCGGGATTCTCTGGTACACAGTTCACCGCACGTTGCCCTCAGCCATGTGGATATCCGCTCCTACCATCTACTGGTGCGGGATGTCAGCAAGGAAAACTCTGGGTACTACCTCTGCCTTGTGGCCCTCTGGGCTCCGGGGCACAACAGGAGCTGGCACAAGGTGGCAGAGACTGTGTCTGCCCCGTCCAGTGTAAGCGTGACCTGGCTAGGTGAGTAGCTTGAAAAGTGCCTCTTAGCCTCTCTGCTCAATTCTTCCTGTGCGCTCCGGAAGTGTGTGGTGTGCTGGGCAGCCAGCCTCATTTCGATGTTTGGATCACACAGGTGCCCTTGAGCTCCTTGGCTCCCAGGCTGTCCGGAAGCCAGGCAGTCTGAAGCGCTTTGGCCAGCAAAGGTCTGGAAAGCGTAGGTAATGTTTGCTGAAGTGTGCCCTTGGAGGAGGGTGTAGCCTCCTTTGTGTTGAGAGCCGAGCTGGATGCCTCTTGGCAGTGGCAAGGACAGCCACTCTCTTCTTAGATTCTTCAGCGTTTCTGCCCTGGGCTAGTGCTCCCTGAAGGTCATGGAGAGAACAGTCACCTCCTCCAGCTAATAAAGAATGTCTTCTGTCCCTGCTGCCCTGGACCCCCATGGTGGTTTTATCTGCAGAGACAGTTTGCACCTCCCTGTCACTCTTCAGGCTCTCAGCTCAGGTGATGGCCCAGCTGGAGGGGCAGAGGTGTCACCTCACCCCATGTTTTTATAGCAGCTTGTAACATGTGGCGGAAGACTATTGGTGTGTCCTCACAGTGTCACCCCAGTTGTCATCTGTGTGATTCCTGGAGTGTCCTTCCCTTGTCATGTATGTGGTTATGGCCATGTTCTACCTTGTCATAGGTGACCTGATGTGTCGTCATCTTGTTGTCACGGGTTCTCTCTGGAGAGTGCTCACTTTAAAATGTGTGTGCTCCCAGGAAGTCCTCCTTCCTCATGCATGTGCTCCCAGGGCTCCTCACTTTACCGAGTGTGCTCCCTGCTGTCCTCAGCTTTTCATGTGTGTGCTCCCCACCATCCTCAGCTTTTCATGTGTGTGCTCCCTGCTGTCCTCAGCTTTTCATGTGTGTGCTCCCCACCATCCTCAGCTTTTCATGTGTGTGCTCCCCACCATCCTCAGCTTTTCATGTGTGTGCTCCCTGCTGTCCTCAGCTTTTCATGTGTGTGCTCCCTGCTGTCCTCAGCTTTTCAAGTGTGTGCTCCCTGCTGTCCTCAGTTTATTACGCAGGTGTTCCCTGCTGCCTTCACTGTATCATGTATGCACTCCTGGCCGGCCTCACTTTATTGTGCGTGTGTGCTCCCTGGTGTCCTTACTCTGCCATGTGTGTGCTCCCTGGCAAGTCCTCAGTGCGCCATGTTTGTTCTTTGGTGTCCTTACTGTATCATTAACATAATCCCTACCATGCATGTCTTCCGCCTCATCTTACATGACAATTGCTGGTTTTGTCCAGACTTTCTCCTCTTTTTCCTATGCATCTGCCCACGGGGAGGAGTGTTACTAGCTCCTCCCTTTGTTCATGAGGACTTGAAATTGAAATTCAGCTTAGGTGTGGGAGGTGGGGCGTGGCTGGCACCCCACCTGCACCATTTCCCCAGGGGTGAAGCCCAAGGTCAGCTGTCTGATGCCAACCCCACCCTGTGCGTGCACATCCTCAGCCAACCCCACCCCTGCGCGTGCACGTCCTCAGCTCTGGTGTAGCTCTTCTCTGTGGCCATTGAGATCCCCGGATGCCTCAAGGCTGAGGTCCCTGTCTATCTGTCTGTCCCTAATAAGCCTTTCTTTGGCACAGATGGGAACTTGGCAAGTGGTGATGGGGGCGCAGGGGAAAGAGGCGTTAAGAGAATAAGCCGTAGGGAAAGTCCAATCAGGACCGAGACGGGGTGAGTGGGGTGTGGGGCTGTTAGTCGGCCCCCTGTGAGCAAAGTGATACTTTGATATCTGAAAAGTAAAAGGAGCAGGCTTATCTGGAAAGCTTTCATTCCCTCAGTCAGAAGCCTGCGCTCGCTCGAGACGCACCATCAAGTCCTGTGCTGGAACAGTGTTGGCCCAGCTAGGGCTGTCCTTAGCAACCCTCAAAATAAAACAGATGTTGTCAGTACCAAGAGAAGAGTGTTCATCTCTGGAGCCAGATCTGCCTCACAGCTCTGATCCTGCTGCACTGTGTGGCGCTGTCAAATCCCCACTCTGCCCCCCCCCCCCCAACTTCTGAATCCTAGCTCCGGGATTTTTTTTTTTTAATGCTGTCTGCACTCCAATTCGAGGGCTTCTTTGAAGTCCTGGTATACTGATCCCACATACCCTGGGGGAAGTACAGGCGCTGTCAGACATCAGGGGCAAGCTCTGGGAGGGAGTGGGCTTTGTAAGTAGAAGGGATTTGTTGGTGACGTGTTCTCCAGAGACTGAGGAGAAATAACGAGGCTAAACTGTGGGAAAGTCTCCCTTATTATCCCAAGGATCCTGTCATTTGTTTTCCTGCAGAGTGCCAGCACCATTTTTGAAAGACTTCAGTGCACAACTCCAGTGCACACAGAACCCCAGACCTTCTCTTGCTTTATGTGGAATAGGCGCTCAATTAGTATTGCCTGAGTGGGAAAAAAACGCCAGCCCCAACAGACAGATGATATAAAACCCATGCACACAAAAACCAGAGGCGTATGTAGGCGTGGCCGTGGCCTAGAGTGTTCAGAGACCCTTGCCCACACGTGGACTCACCAGGAGTGTAAATGCCGTAGAAAAAGCGATTGTGTTCTTCTCGTTCTTCCCAACCCTTCAGCCTGTTCCCTGTCTATGACTCATGCTCTGCAGCTGCTTGGACACTTGTCAGGAGACGACTCAGGCCTGAGTAGAGCCACACGCCTTTAGTCACAGTCTTCAGACTTCCCGGAAACTGAGGCAACCAGATGACCCTACATGTTGTCTCTAGAAATGTAATATGTACATTCCATCAAATGCACATGGGACCCTGTATAGGATAATGAAGGTGTATCCCCACCCCCACCCCAAAAAAGCCAGGAAGATAGATTACCAACTAAATACATAGATCATCCTACGTCCTGTGATGTAATGTCGTCACAGAAGTATTATTTTAAAAGGTTGGATCCCTGTAACGGGTATGACACAACACTCGTTTTTTGCACTTGACATGTTATGAATTATAATTACCATTTATTGAACACTTGCTTTTTCCCAGGTACCGACAGGGAACTTCATATGCATTAAATGGTCGGGTGGGAAGTGCTGTGATCATCTTTGGAAAATGGACTCTTCCCCCAGTGGCTAATCCTTGCTTCTTGTTTGGGATGGCTTAGACTTGTGACCTGAGTTAAGTCTGTCCCAGGCACTGGCATCATCTGTGGGGAATGTCTTTGGAAATCAGCTTCAGCGCCTGCGTAGGCCAAACTCAAGCAGTCCCTGCTGTCCTTGAGAGCCGCTGTGCTGGGGGATGAGGGTGGGAACTGCTGGGGGCCTCTGTTACTTGGGTCTGATAGTGATGGCCTGAAAAGTCAGGGGGCCTTCGCAGCAGGGCAGGGCAGTCTGGGTAATTTTTTCTTTAAGGTGAGAAATTTAGGGTTGGTGTCCCCTTTGAAGGAGGAAAAGCTATAAGCTGGTTTGCAAAATGAAGAACAAAGCAGCAGACATAAAAATATAATGAAGATCAAAAAAGACACGGAATCTAAGAACAGACAGTGCGGGCGGCTGGGACGGGTTAGCTGCTGCGTTTGAACACCGAGTTGGTGCAGTTTTGGAGTGGAGACAAAGAAGATGTGATTATCTAGTTCGCTGAGGAGAGA
This sequence comes from Acomys minous, assembly GCF_964271855.1. NCBI lineage: Eukaryota > Metazoa > Chordata > Mammalia > Rodentia > Muridae > Acomys > Acomys minous. Next base: position 58,313,519 of record NC_140496.1, on the reverse strand, counting down.
AAAACAAACTCTTTCGAAGAGGCAAACTTTTTCTTGGCACCAAATTTATCCCATGCTTTTTCATTTCGGGGCACTGGGTAATTTAACGGGCAGCGCTCTTCTACCAAAGGCCTTAGTGATTGTTCAGACGGACATTTCTTATACCCACACTCCCTAAGAGCTGAGGGCGTGAATTGTAAGTGTGGAAAGGAGTCGGCTTCAGGAAACAAATGTTGCTTTGTGTTGATCCAATTTAGTGTATGGCGGAAACGTGGAGAGCCGAGCAGAATGGCCAGTTAATCTGCACATTTTAAGCCATCTCTCTCTGCTATCAGATGTCTTAAAGGAGCCTTTGGCAAGAGTTGGATACTAATCAGTTTACGGTTGAGCTCTCTGCCCTAAGTACCAGACTTCTGTTAATTAGAGGGGCTGGGGGGAGCCGGGCTCGGGATGCAGAGACGGGGGAGGGGCACCAACGAGAGGAGGCAGAGCTGAGCTCTGCTTGTCAGCCTTAAGAACCTCATTTGCATTCTTCACCACTGGAGGACCAGCCCCTCCTCAGCAATGGCCAGCAAGGGAGGTGACTCCCCCGCACCCCCAACACACACACAAAAGGAGCTGTTAATCTGCTAAATACTCCGTAGAAACTCCAGAGTTCTGTCCCCTCTCTAAGACACCTTGTTTGAATCTGTGGAGTTGTTAGCATGGCTATTGCCCATACCTGTCCGGGATTATTCCAGAACAGTGGGTGGTGGCACGTTGGAGTCAGCGAGACTTGAGTAGATTTCTGCTGTGTGTGTCGACTTTGGTTTCCTTGGTTTAATGGGATAGTGCATAAAGTGTTTGGCACAGTACCTGGCAGTTACACGCTTGGCACATTCCCTAGCGGTGGCGTTGGTGGCTTATTCGTGCTTGAGGGTCTTCTCTACCAAGTTGTTAGCCAGTTAGGATAGAGGAGTGTGTGTCTGGGCAGCAGGGAATCAGGCACGGAGGAACCAGGGATGTGTGTTGTAGAAGTAGCATTCCCAGGAGGCGCTGGGGCAAGGGGTTTGCACCCAGCCCTGCCTACTGTGCTTCCAACTCTGGGTGTTCATGGCCCCTCTGAGAGGAGCAGTGAGGAGGAAGAGAGTGTAGGGCATGGGTGTGAATGATCGTGCTGCTCTGAAATGGCCGAAGCTGACTTCTGTCATGATAATTGTTCTCCATAGACTCCACAGAGCGATTCCCCCCACCACACGACTTTACTTGTAGCTGGAGCACAGTGGGGCTGGGGGTGGGGAGGGGCAGTAGGAGCATCTCTGACAGCACCACTCTAGCCTTCTGGGAGGGAGAAAGTGGTGGTGTCCCAAGGGCAAAACGGACCTGTCCAGGTGAGGTGGCTTGGAAGCCAGACCAAGGGGATGAGATCTCTCCTGCAGTGCTGCCCGCCCAAGCTTCATGCAGAAGTTCTCTTAGTTCCCCCCGGGGTTCACTTTTGCTTGTCATTTAAAACGAACACAGAAACAATTACTAATCCCATAACGTTGTTGTTGTAAAGATTAAGCCAAATCTCAAGGAAACTACTGTGGCCTGCTGGCATCTAGGAAGCCCTCGGTAAATGCTGTTGGGGTTGTCACCGTAGAATGGGCGCCAGGCTGTACACCTTCCTTATAGAACTGTCAGAGTGAACGAGGGACATCTGTATACCTTGCTAACACACTGTAGGAGAAGTGGGGTCCTTCAAAACAATAGGCAGGAAGTGTACAACTCAGCCAGTGAATCTCAAAGTTGTTTTGAAAGCTGTGGCAAAGAAATTTAATGATCCATGTTTCTAGTAAACCCTGTCTTCTGAGGAGGGTCACCTGTGACTCCCCGGCTTTACAGATAGCGTGTGTATGTGCAGGTGGACCTGGGACGAAGGTTAGAAAGTAGGTCCGCTGTCTCCACATGTTGCCGGCATTTCGGTTGGGAATGGCTCCGTGTTCTGTGAAAGCGCTGATAGCGTGGGTTGTTGTTTGTTTTCAGCTTTTCAGAACAAATGTACAAACATTCACAGTAGAGGAAATAATCACCAGCTTTAACCATAAGTATCTTGCTCGTCTGATTTCAGCTCTCTTCCTCCTTTGGACACACACACTTGCTTTTTTATCAACAAGAACAGAGCACATACTCGAGATGCTGTGCCTTTTCTTTTGTGCGACAGGATCTCTTGCCCTCTGTAGCCCAGACTGGCCTTGAGCTCAGCTCCCTCGTTTTTGCCTCTGCCTCTTACATGCTGGGATTACAGGCGTGTCCTACCACACACAGCCTCCACATACCGTTTCACCACTGAATGCTTCACGATGCATCTTAACCGAATAGCATTTTTCAAACATAACCCTCCTTGCATTCTTAGCTGATTTCTTGATGAGATCAGGCAGAATGTAGCAGTAATCAGTGGTGAAATACCATACCAAAAATGAGCATTTTTATGCAAAATATTAAATTTAGTCCAATTCAGCCAGTATGCTAATATCTCTGCTGTAGAAGGTGCTTTATGCATAGCGTGTGCAGATGGGTGCTCTGGGTAGCCCTTAAGCCTTGGAAAGAGTCCTATAAGTTTCCATGAGATGTACATACAAATAATAGAAGTTCAAGACAGTGTTCTAGTCAAATCCCCAGTGTGGGGAACCCGGCAGGTGGCAGGCTCTCTAGTGAACACTTCCTGAATGAGAAGAGGGGATATGGGGTGATGTGCTGAGCGAGTTCAGAAGAGGCCTTCTGTGTTGCCAAGGTGAGGCCACACACAAAGAAAAGGGCGTTGTACCAGAGGCCTAGAGAAAGACACGCTCTCCACAAACCATGTTTGAAATTGTAAAGCAACGTAAAAGGACACCTTCTGCACATGCACATGACAGAAACAAAACAGAGATCCGCATCATCTGAAATTGACTTAGAAAGCTGGTGGGCAGTGCACACAAGCCTGCTCGCTGCAATTTCACCAGCCGAGAGCCCACGGGTTGGCGGTGGGCTGAGGATAGCCTGGAGAGCAGCAGGAGAGCAGCAGGAGAGCAGCCACGGAAGTCCACGGGGGCATTCTCCTGTCCTGCCAACGTGAGGTTCTTATGCTCAGACTTGAATGTTCTGCTGTCCTACTGTGTTGTGCCCCTTCCCATCTCGCCCGCCCTACTCTGTTGTGTGTCATGGGGTGGAGGGAGAGTCTCTTCAGCTCCTTCTGCAGTGGTTTGCTGAGCATGCGCCCTGGGTGGTGAGGTAGAGGGTTTAACGGGGAAGGTGGCAGGAATGGGGGCCACAGAGAGCTGAGAGAATAGAGGAGGCAGTATTGGGGTTCGGGTGGGTTCACATGGTGCTGGTCTTGGATGCAGGCTTGGGTACATGCTCTGAGCTGATCACGTGGGGGCAGCTCCTGGAGGCTTACTGACTGTGACTTGGCAAGTGTGTTGGTTAGAGGGTCACTGGGAAGCCGTGACAGTCCTGCTGGAGGCAGTGAGGGCCACAGTGATGGTAGTGTTCTCTGTGATCTCACTCTTTTTTTTTTTTAAGATTTATTTATTATTTATACAGTATTCTACCCACACATGTGCCTGCCCACCACAAGAAGGCACCAGATCTCATTACAGGTGGTTGTGAGGCACCATGGGTGGCTGGGAATTGAACTCAGGACCTTTGGAAGAGCAGCCGGTGCTCTTAACCTCTGAGCCATCTCTCCAGCTCCTGTGATCTCGCTCTTAACTGCTGTGCATCAGGCTTGGTCTGGAAGGAGTGGGAGGGATGCTGAGGAGGCAGAATGCATGGGGCTTTTTACCTGCTTGGGAGTTTGTAGGCAAGAGGGGAGAGGTAAAGTGGGGGACGGGGCAGCCAGGAACGTGCTCCTGAGAGCAGTCAGTGGGGAGCGGGGAGGAGGGAGCTGGCTGTGTTGTTTTCCTCTGAGTGCTGCTGCTGAGGGAAGATGAGGCCCTGGGCGGGTTACAGTGTGGCCTGGCTACAGCTAGAATGATGCGAGTCCCAGGCAACACGCCTGCTGCAGCTCCACACCCGTGTTGTGTTGTGAAGTCTAAGGAAGAGTTGGGGCATCAGGTGGGTTCTAAGACACTGAGTGAGTTTTGGGGCACAGCCAGGGAGGGAAGGTACCCTGGTGGAGCTTTTCCCTGACCACTAGGTCAGTCACGTTTCCACATCATCTTTTTATTTAACTAACTGACCTATTAAAAGCATGTGTGTGTGTGTGTGTGTGTGTGTGTGTGTGTGTGTGTGTGTGTGTATTATACATATGTGTGTTTGTATGTATGTCTGTGTCTCTGTGTGTATTAGGTTTTGGTTTTGTCTTTATTTTTGAAACAGAGTCTTGCTATTTAACTCTGTCTGACCTGGAACTCACCTGTAGACCTGGCTGGCCTCGAACTCACAGGGACTCATTTACCTTTTCTTCTGGAGTGCTGGGATTAACGGTAAACACTGCCAGCCAGGTGTGGTGGCACACACCTTTAGTCCCAGCACTCAGGGAGGCAAAGGCAGGCTCATTGCTCTGAGTTCAAGGCCTATAAAGCTGGTCTACAAAGCGAGTCCAGGACAGCCAAGGCTACACAGAGAAGCTGTGTCTCAAAAAACAGAAACCAAAACCGGAAGAAAGAAAGAAAGAAAGAAAGAAAGGAAAGAAAGAGAAAAAGGTATATATACTACCACATCTGGCTTAACATTATATATATTTATGGTATACATCATGATACTTGATCATATATATATGTATAAATACATACATGATGAAATGGCTAAACTAAGCTAATTAAGATATATTACCAATGATTACACTTACTTTTGTGGTAAGAACATTTTTTAAATTAATTTATTCAGATAACATCTCAATTGTTACCCCATCCCTTGTATCCTCCCATTCCTCCTTCCCTCCCGCTTTCACCCTACTCCCCTCCCCTATGTCTGTGACTGAGGGGGACTTCCTCCCCCTCTATATGATCATAGGGTATCAAGTCTCTTCTTGGTAGCCTGCCATCCTTCCTCTGTGTGCCACCAGGCCTCCCTATTAAGAGGACGTGGTCAAATATGGGGCACCAGAATTCATGTCAGAGTAAGTCCCCGCTCTCCACTCAACTGTGGAGAATGTCCTGTCCGTTGGCTAGATCTGAGTAGGGGTTTGATATTTACTGCACATATTGTCCTTGGTTGGTGCAGTAGTTTGAGCAGAATGTGGTAAGAACATTTAAAATTCATTCTATCCCCGATTCTCAAGTACCTATAGATGGTCACCTAAGAGCCGTCACCCTGTTGTACGTGGACTTTCTGGATGTACCTTCTGTCCAACACAAGTTTGGCATCCCCACCCTGCCCAGCCTCTGAAAACGACCATTTTAATCTTTGCTGCTATGAGTTTGATTTTTTTTTTTTAAGGTTCCATGAACCATTTGTTTTTCTGTCTTATTTTGATTAACACAGTCTCTCCCAGGTTCTTCCTTGTCATTGCTGATGACAAGACTTCCTCATTTTAAAAGGCCATATAGTATTGTAGTGTGAGTGTGTGTGCATGTCTGAGTGTGTGCGTGTGTGCATGTCTGAGTGTGTATGTATGTGTCTGAGTGTGTGCGCGCGTGTGCATGTGTGTGTGTGAGCGTGTGCGCGTGCGCGCCCTATCATCTTTCTATATTCATCTGTTGACAGACACTTAGGTTGACTCCCCCTCTCAGCTCCTGTGAGCAGCACTGTGATAAACATCTCCTGTCATTTATCATCATTTTAACAGCCTTTAGAAAGATGTCATTTTTGGAAGAAAGTACCTGTGGGTGGAAGTAAACCATGAAAGACAAGAGGACTTATTAGAAAGTACATGGTCTGTTAAGAGAACAGAAGCCTAGGAGAACATCAGGGCATCCCAATGTCACTGGTCACTCGGTCTCAGACACAGGCCTGTCGGAAGCCATGCTCTGGTTGTATTCCCTGTGCCAGTAATTGGCAATACCATTGCCAGCACAGCCTTTACTGTCCTGAGAATTGTCCCATTGAGTACTGGAGCTTGGAGGCTCCAGAGAGATGCTGGTCTGGAAAGGTAGGAAGGATACAGTCCTGGGACCAGATCTATGTGAGCCATGGGAGGAAGTTACCTGCCTTTTAAAGGTCTTCCCTCTGGGTGTGAAATGGGAATTGTGGAGCTCCTGTTCCCTCGGATGCCAGGGCACACTGATGCACCAAACAAGGACCATGCATGGAGAGGACATAGGCCCTCAACTCAGATGTAGCCAATAGGCAGCTCAGTCTCCATCATAGGGGTGCCCTAGTAAGGAGAGCAGGGGCTGTCTCTGCTATGGCCACTGTTGCCTGCACTTTGATCACTTCCCCCTGGTGGGGCAGCCTTGCCAGACCACAGAGGAAGAGGATGCAGGTAGTCCAGATGAGACTTGGTAGGCTGGGGTCAGTTGGTAGGGAGAAGAGGACGGAGGGTGGGGCGGTGAGGAGATGAAGGAGGGGGCTATGATTGGGATGTAAAATAAGTAAATTAAAAAAATTAACTTAAATGAAAACACACACAAGAAATGGCAATTGTGAAGAGTAAATAGCGTGGCGTGCTCTCATCTTCGTCTGCGTGTACACACACATCTCTCCCCATGTGCCCACTATCTGTGTTGCGGGAGGGGGTCCGAGCACTGTGATGCCACAGCCTATGGGTGGAGGTTAGAGGGCAGCTGCCTCGAGCGTCTCCTTCCACCTTGCTGAGGCAGCTCTGCTGTTCCTGCCATGTTGTGTGCTCCAGACGAGCAGGCCTGTTGTCCCAGCCTTCTGTCTTGCCAGGTAGGTGCTACAATTACAGACGAGCACCGCCAGGCTCTTTACAGGGTTCTAGAGACTGAGTTAATGTCATTCAGTCTGCACAACTAGTACTTTTGTTTGCCGAGCCGTCTCTCCAGCCCCCTTCATGTATATTCTAGTTCTTAGGCCTTGCAGTAAGCTTAGGCGGTGCAGCTGTGGCCATGGTCTGCGTCATTAGAGATGAGGCAGCAGAGAGCTTAAGGCATTTGTGCAAGATTGCCTATAGCAGGGCTGGAGAGATGGCTCAGTGGTTAAGAGCACTGTCTGCTCTTCCAGAGGTCCTGAGTTCAATTCCCAGCAACCACATGGTGGCTCACAACCATCTATTATGAGATCTGGTGCCCTCTTCTGGCCTGCAGGTGTACATGCAGGCAGAACACTCATACATAAAATAAATAAAAATCTTTTTTTTAAAAAAATTGTTAAACAGGCCACACATGGAAACACAACAGAAACTTAAAAAAAAAAAGCTTGCCTGCAGGTCAAGGGCAGAAGCAGGATCAGTACACTGTCTGCTTGCTGACCCCTGGTGTTTCACCACTGCCTACTTTCCTTATTTCTCTTCATGGCCTCACAGACTAGTGTCCCGGTTGGTGCTAGAGCACCAGCAGCAGCTTCCCATATTGTGCTCAAGGTAGACAGAGTTCTGTAAATGGCAGCCACAGTGGCTCCTGCCACAAAAGGTGAAGTGCAGTGTCAGGGTAGCTGTGTTTCCTGTCTCTACTTCACTGGCTCCGGCCCTGCTCCACACTTGCCGAGAAACCCATATTAAAGCCCCTTGCTAGCCTGCCTTCTTCTGTCTGCCCCTCCTCGTTACCTGAGGTTCCCACTCTCCCGCCACCACGCTCTCTCCCGCCACCACGCTCTCTCCTGCCACCATACATGCTCTCTCCCGCCACCACACTCTTTCCCGCCACCATACACGCTCTCTCCCGCCACCACGCTCTCTCCCGCCACCACGCTCTCTCCTGTCACCACGCTCTCTCCCGCCACCACGCTCTCTCCCGCCACCACGCTCTCTCCCGCCACCACGCACTCTCCCGCCACCACGCTCTCTCCCGCCACCACGCTCTCTCCTGCCACCGTGGTGCCCCTATATTTGGGATGCTCTGAAGTTTCAGAATCTCCCAAGGTGGCACTTTCCCTCTGAGCTCCCCTGTGTTCTCGAATGTGCCAGTTCCCCACTCCACAGTGACTGTTTGAGGGTGCCGTCTCCAAGCTTCACATATATTGCCTTGTACACAGCAGGCGCCCAGTACATTAGCTAGTTTCATGTCAAGGTTTATAGAAAATGGTGTGCCACATGGCTGTGTGCACAGCTCGTTCAAATCTGTCATTTTCCACGTTCGAGGAGTCTGGTTGTTCTGTTCTGCTGTTGAGTCTGAACCAAATATTGATGTAACATAGGGGTAAAGCAGTGTTTCTCAACCTATGGGTCATGACCTGTTTGGAGTCGAACAACCCTTTCACATGGGTCACCTAAGACCATCAGAAAACACAGATATTTATATTACGAGTCATAACAGTAGTAAAATACAATGGGAAGTAGCAACCTATGTAATTTTATGGTTGGGGTCACCACAACACAAGGGCCGCAGCGTTAGGAAGGTTGAGGACCGCTGCTCTAAAGCCTTGAGTGTAGGGTGCTGAGGGTCCTTGTGTGTCCCCTGCATAGGATAACTTTCACAAGTTCCTGGAGATGTTGTGATCCCCACAGTCGCTTGCTGCTGGGATTCAGTTCTCTCCGTCGCTCATGCCCCGGCAGCCTCTGGCACCGCCTTGCATACCGTCTGCACCACAGCAAGGCTGCTCACACAGCAAGGCTGGGGCTGTGGGGCTTTACCTCTGTGGTGGAGCCCAGTCTCACTTGCAGTTAAATGCTTGTGGAGAACGAACAATTGAGAGAATTCAGGTTTTGAGTTCTTTCCATGCCCCCGGCCCTGGGACTCATTCTTGGAGAAGTCACGATGTTATAAATTCCATTAGAGGTGTAAATCACAAAAGAACAGTTCCTTGACCTCAGCAGTTTATAATCTGCGTGAGTCATAAAGAAAAGCAACAAGAAATGAAACAAAAATTGCTAAAGGTGAGGGAGATGAAGAAAGCACTGGAAAGTTGAAGGCTCCGATTTAAGTAGAATGATTTTTCACATAGAAGGCAGAGTGCTTGGAACAGAAAAATGTAGAATTTTTCTAGTAACCTCCCCCATGCATGGAGCCAGGGAACAACAGATCTGGAAAACCTACCGAACGGCAGGATCTCTGGGATGCGACTCTCAGGCAAAGAGCAGTTGCGAGTGTGTAGCTGGTGTAGGAAAGCCGTGGGAGTGCGGAGAAAGACCGCCATCCGCAGCGACACTGGAGGCTTGCTGAACAGCCCAAACACTGCTGTGCCACGACAGCACCGCATCTGTGGTGGTGGGAGAGCTTCCCGGACAGGGCTGGCATGTGGAGGGGGAGGGGAGAGGAAGGAAGGAAGCCTGCGAAGGGGTTCCAGTACAGGCTCCTTAAGGAGGCAAGAGTGACGAAGGCCTGCAGCCAGTGAAGAGACTGCCGTGGGAGCACCGTAGGGAAGGGGCGTGGGTGGTGATACGGAGCAGATCACCAGGGCCAGGGCCGGTGTGCGATGGCTTCATGGACGGCAGGGTTACAGGGTGAGTTGTTTGTGGCGGGGAGAAGGAGATCCTTTTGGGGAGTCTTAAGTGAGGGGGTGTTAGCTGACTGAATACAGAGTCAGTGGGAAAATAGCAGCTGAGGATGAGAATGCGGTTGAGAGTACGGACTCGGGGTGGGGGGGGAGTGTCGCATTTGGGGCACAGCCATGAGTGGCAGGATCCCGAGCGCTAGTGGGACTGGTGGGCCTCAGATTGTGCGGTGTTCTTTGGTGAGACCTTTGCATTGCTGCTCCGGCGGGAACTTAGGAGGTCTGTAGGTGTGGGCTTGCATGGCGTCCCAGGGACAATCCTAATGGAATGCAGGCACTTACGTTTCTGAGATCTTTCTCTGGGTTCACCTGTTAGCTTCCCCCTCGTCCCGTGCAAAAGTAAGGGTTCTCACTCAGGACATTTGGCTTCTAGCCTTGGGAGCGTTCTCCTCTCCTCTTTAAATTTAGTCTTAGTTTTTAATATGTATGGGTATTTTGCCTGCCTGCCTGCATGCATGTCTGTGCAGCACATGCGTACAATGTCCTAAGAGGCCATAAGAGGCCATTGGATCCCCTGGAACTGGATGGTGAGATGGTGGTTGTTATGAAATACAGTGCAGTGAGGGCTGTTTCTGGTGGACCCGAGCCGAGGTGTATCCCCGAGAAATTACGTCATGCAACAGATTTGGTATAAAAAAAGGTTTATTGGAGGGGTGGGGAAGACTTGGGGAAGGGATAGAGGTGGACAAATGGACAAATGGACATGTAGACAGATAGACAGACTGGGAGCAGAGCCATGAGGGCCGAGGAGAGAGGGGGGCACATGCGGAGAGCGGAGGGAGGGACACTGAGGACAGAGAGCTAGAGTGACGGGCGGTTCTTCCCCACGGCGCACACCCGGCAGTGGCGGCAGGTGATGACCTAAGCAGCTGCTAGGTCCCTGAAGGCAGGCCCGTGGAATTGCCTGGACACTAACAGTTGTGATTGCCATGTGGGGTTTGGGAATTGAACCCAGGTCCTGTGCGAGAGCCGTCAGTATGCTTAACTTCTGAGCCGTCTCTTCAACCACCGTGGCAGTTTTCTTAAGGCAGATACAGGAAGAAGTGATTTACAAGCTTTCAGAAACGCTCTCACAGGGGCCTTCCTGCCCAACACAAAGGCTTGGT